>NC_037680.1:69452755-69812103 GCF_003255815.1 Theropithecus gelada | reverse complement strand
AATTTATTTATTATTATTATACTTTAAGTTGTAGGGTACATGTGCATAACGTGCAGGTTTGTTACATATGTATACTTGTGCCATGTTGGTCTGCTGCACCCATCAACTCGTCATTTACATCAGGTATAACTCCCAATGCAATCCCTCCCCCCTCCCCCCTCCCCATGATAGGCCCCGGTGTGTGATGTTCCCCTTCCTGAGTCCAAGTGATCTCATTGTTCAGTTCCCACCTATGAGTGAGAACCTGCGGTGTTTGGTTTTCTGTTCTTGTGATAGTTTGCTAAGAATGATGGTTTCCAGCTGCATCCATGTCCCTACAAAGGACGCAAACTCATCCTTTTTTATGGCTGCATAGTATTCCATGGTGTATATGTGCCACATTTTCTTAATCCAATCTGTCACTGATGGACATTTGCCTCCCAGGGTCTTTAGGATGTTTCTGATGTTTTGTGCCTTAAACTACGGAAGATTCTATAGGATCATTTATTTTGTATAATTGATCAAGTTATACACTTATAATTTGTGTACATATTTTATATTTCAATTTAAAAAATGTAACAATGCTTTTTTATGATAAAGTCCTTTAACTCTCCTTAATTGTCAGTTTATTAGGACGAATTTGACACACTATAAGCCCCCCATATTGGTAAATTTTACCCTGAGTTCTCTGAGCAGCAAAATAACAACAATAGCAACAACATCAAACTAACAAATGATATAAAACAAGTTTTAGAATGAGAGTTTGGGGGATAGAAGTTTGTTTTCTAAAGGTAAAATTTTCTGCTCTCCATCTTTATTAGGATGGAATTTGTTCACATAAGTGAGCAAATCAACCTTCAGAATTGAGAGGCTATAACAAAATAAAGGGGGAAATAACTGGATCAATTTGAAAAGGCCTGAGTTTGCATAATAAGTATTTATTTGAAATCTGTTTGTGAAACGTCTCTCAGTACAATAACTAAATCTTACACTTGGGTGTATGGACAGCACAAAGTACATCACTTTCATTTATTCTATGCCAAATAAATCATTGTTGGAAGGAAGGAAGGAAGGAAGGAAGGAAGGAAGGAAGGAAGGAAGGAAGGAAGGAAGGAAGGAAGGAAGGAAGGAGGAAGAGCTATTAAGGTACAGTGGCAATACATGAATCTTAGATGTAGGTAGGGCTGAATTGGACCCTGGTTAAACTATATACATATTTTCTGCATCTACAGAAACTTTTTCCTCTTTTTAAGTTTTGGGCTTGCAATATTCAGAATCTAAGTAACATCACGTGAGTTGGAAAAATTAAATGATGCATTTCATGCAAAATTTGTATTTTAATAATGCATCCAAATGCTACCAAGGAAAGATAAATGTTAACTTCCCCATCTCTGAAAATTTTATAATGTGAAAGTGTCTATTTTTATTGACTTGATGGTTTATTTTGTAAGGATTAATTGAAATGATATATGTGTATGCCCCTTATAAACCTAAGAGTACTAGGGATATTATTAGGTGTACATTTTAAATAATATTTATATTATTCATTGTACACCTGCCTTTCTAGGCTGAGCCAAAATAGAAAAACAGGCCATAAAAAGAGAAGCCAGCAAATCAATCTGTAACGATCGCTAAAGCATCACTGAGGTAGATCTACACTGCCAGTTATTTTTGGTTTCTATAGTCAACAGTCCCTTCACAAAACTAGCAAATCATATTTTTCTGACAAGCCTGGTTAAATTAATTTTCCTCTAATTGAAGTTTAATAGAGCAATGGTAAAGTGTGCTCCTAAGTAAGTAAAATTAAAATAACCCCACATCCAAAAACCTTTAATCTGCTTTCACAAAGTGAAAGGATGCAAAATGATTACCCTATATAGAAATCATATTTAGGGCTGTTTTCTAACATATTATATTACTAAGACACATCATTAAACACAAGTAGAACTAAACTTTGTAGGCCTCAAATACAATTAATAGCCTTATAATATTGTGTTGGAATTTCTTAGCTCAAACATCTATAAGTTTGGTTTTTCTGAATGAGTGCATTTTTTGCTTGAATCTTTAGTACTTCTGATGTAATCTGAATAATACACATGATCCCAAACCTTCTATACTCAATTTTTAAAATGTGTAAATGCATTACAGACAAGTTTTTTTTTTTTGTTTTTTTTTTTTTTTTTTTGAGACACAATCTCACTCTGTCTCCCAGGCTGGAGTGCAATGGTGCGATCTCGGCTCACTGCAACCTAGCCTCCCAGGTTCAAGCGATTCTCCTGCCTCAGCCTCCTGAGTAGCTGGGATTACAGGTGCCTGCCACCACACCTGGCTAATTTTTGTATTTTCAGTAGAGATGGGGTTTCATCATGTTGATAAGGCTGGTCTTGAACTCCTGACCTCAGATGATCTGCCTACCTCCACCTCCCAAAGTGCTGGGATTACAGGCTTCAGCCACTGTGCCTGGCCATTACAGACCAATTCTTAGAAACTTGTTTTCAACTTGTTGAATTTATTTATAAAGATAAGAGAAAAATATTAAAATGGTAAATAAGGTTTCTATTTCACACTGTATCAATAAAATGTACATATTTTAATACTTTTTTTAAACTTTTATTCCCTCATTTATCCTGTCAGGTGTAATTGCACCCACCCACCAATTTTAAATATAGGATAATGTCAAAATCATCAGGAAATTAATAGAAATTTTAAATTCACAAACACATGATATGGAAGATATTGAAAAAACTCCATTAAGTTAGACATTATCTCCTATTTCAGGAACCCATCTGCAATATTTTAATTAGAATGCTTCTTTCCTTAAAATGCACATTAATTCTGTATGCTATTAAAATCATCCATAACTAAAAGTAAATAATGCTGTTTTAAAATATTGCAATGCATTTTCATGACTTGCCTTGCTTATGAACACAGGAATTTGTTCATAAATAATCTTTAAGATATATGTAAATCTCCATACTTCATGAATGAGAAGACCAAATCAAAATAATGTGGCAGGCTGGGTTCGTTTGGGAGATAAACATCACACAGTAGATTAACAGGGATGTTTGATACAAAGCACTATTAAGTATGGTTAAAAAAAAAAAAAAAAGAGTACGAATCCGTCAGGTCAGAACCACGGCAATGACCAAGGAACGCTTACAGATGGACATGCACATGCTGCTAGACATGGAAGAGAAGGTGGTAGACAAAGAGGTGGAGAAGGCATATAGGCAGAAGGCCCCCTCCTGCTACCCGGCATTCTTCCAGCGGCAGCTGAACTCTTCCGCCACATTCTCAGGCCTTGGAGGTGCTGACTGATGCTGCAGCCAGGGCTGCATATGACAAAGTCAGGAAAACCAAGAAGCAGGCAGCAGAGAGGACCCAGAAACTAGATGAGAAAAGGAGGAAAGTGAAGCTTGAGCTGGAGGCCCGGGAGCGGCAGCACCAGGCCCAGGAGAGTGAGGAGGAGGAGGAGGAGGAAGAGGAGAAGGAGTGGGGGGGGAGGGGGAGGGGGAGGAGGGGGGAGGGGGGAGGAGGAGAAAGGGGAGGAGGAGGAGGAAAGTCTGAGCACCAGGACTCTAGCGTGAGAGATCAAACGCCTGGGCGAAGGGTTCCCGGCAGCTGGAGGAATAGCAGAGGCTATCGGGGAGCAGATACACCAGTAGCATGACCAGAGGTTGAGAGGAAAGACAGAAAATACTGAAGGCCAAGGAACCCCCAAACTAAAGCTAAAATGGAAGTGCAAGAAGAGGGCGGGGGTGAGTCAAAAGGTGGCTACTCCAAAGACATTCTCCTATGGCTTTTGCAAAAGTGTGGTGAGGTTCTCAACCTGGTGCTTTCCAGGAAGAAGGCAGGCACTGCTGTGGTGGAGTTTGCGACTGTCAAGAGTGCGAAGCTGGCGGTCCAGAATGGAGTTGGCCTGGTGGATAACGCTCTGAAGATTTCCTGGTTGGAGGGACAGCCCCGGAGGACCGTGGGCCCCAGCCACTCAGCACTGTCAAAGGGCTCAGTGCTGTCGGTGAGGGACTACGAGAGCGTCATCAGGACGCACATGCGCCACGCGGCCGAGCTGTGATAACTGATCTCAGAGACGCACCGTTGAGACCAGGACCGGCAGCCCACGTAACCCTGGCTCCAGCCACCCGCCCGCAGCGTTTTTCTTTAAAGTCATCAATAAACTTTCGTTTGTTTGTTTTTAAGAAAAGAAGAAGGAATGATATGATGTAAAGAAACTCTGTATGGTATCTTAGGGCTGATGGAGAGTACTCAAGGACAAATTTAGAAGGCGTTCAGACTTTATTGGAGAAAATGTGGGTCAGCTCGCTGGATACCAGGGAAGTTCTCAATTTTGGCCAGACCAGAGCAGATCTGAGTTCCTTGGCAAGTGAAAGGCCACCTCCAGTGTATAGGGGATCAACAGCTCTAAGCAAGTGTATCCAAGGGATTCCCAGCAATTGGTGGGGCAGGAGATCTTTAGAGCGGACAGTCTGTGGGGGCTCCGGTTTCCAGAGAGTGCTATGGAAAAATTATCACCAGACAGAGGCTGCAATGTCACAGAGGGACAAAGCCTGGGCAGGTGACTGGGACAGGCTCTACTAGCTATCCTCACCCCCTCCTGCGGACACCCAGCTCACACAGGGAGTCTCTACTGCACTGTTCCTCAAGCACCCTCTACTGCTCATACCAAAGGAAAAATTATTTAAAATATTCTGTTTTAGAGCATATGCTGAAATGTACATTCAGAACTGAGAAATAATAAACTGACAACTGACACAAATGATTATTAGGTATACTTTAAGTCATTTTTAGTCATTCGAGGAGAAAAATAAGTCATCAATGAACTGCATGGAAATGAAAAATCAAGTGATAAAACCATAACTAAATAAACCCAGATTGCCACATCATTTTGGTTTGGTCTTCTCATTCATAAAGTATGGAGACTTACATAAACCTTACAGATAATTTATGATCAAATTTCTGTCTTCACAAGCAAGTGGCTTAGTTCTAAATGCAAACATATAATTCCAAGTCTAATTTAAATACTAGAAATTCCTCACAAAATTGCTATACCAGATTTTCAAATTATGGGCAGGAATACTAACTGAGATTGCATCATTCATTGGGATTTATAAGTTCACCCAACAAGCCTAAGCAGATTGTATTCACATACTGATAAATTTAATTATGGCAGATGAGTGGTTCTTAAATTTGTTTTGTCATTTGTCCTTTGTTTTGCTATGTCTTGTGCTTCCTTAACTACCTCTTAGTTCAAAATTCATACTCGTGATTTCAAATTCAGGCTTCTCAGAGTCGATTTTTATTGGGCTTCACCTGAGCTATTTGAACATATTCGGTAAAATTACGTTCCCAATATATATGTAATAAAAGAATTTGTCTAGTCTTTCTTATTGTCTGTTACTGAAATAGTGGTAGAAGGTGTGGAAGGAGAGCTGGGTAATTCCATTACATTTTCATCCTCCCAGAACCCAATCACTGACATGAGTTGCCTGCTACCCTGGCCCAGTCAGGTTTCCCTTCCCACTACCTACAAAGCTGTCTCACCCTAGACAGATTTTGGTCAAATAAAAAAAAAATAATAAAATTAAACAAGAAATAGGCAGTGAAATTTAAACAAACAAGATATGATGTTTCTTTAGCTCAGAGAAATATATAGAGCAATCAACAGAAACAATCTAGTAGAAGAACATAAACTCATTACACTAAGCACTGATGAGATTCGGAAACAAGCTTCAATCACTGGAAAGCTTCCAGACTCGAGTTTCTAGGTGATGACTTAGTCAAATCACCAGTCAGATGTTCTTATGAAACTAGCAATATTTTGGACTGTGCTTGCTTCGGATGAATGAAGGAAAGATAAATTAAGAAGTATCCGCTTATTTATTTGGAGAAATGTAGACTTCGTGTGTAAAAATCAGCAATAAAATTTCCTAATGTTTAGTAAGTACTCAAAATATTATGTCATCAATTACGTTATATAGCAAAAGTATGTAATATTTTTATTTATTCATACAAATGGGCTACTTTTTAATGCTGTCATTTGGAAATAGATTCACTTAGTATAATAAATTTTTTTTATAGCTTTAAAGCATTTTCTCTTTATTTACTGTTTACTTATTCATTAATTTTACTTATTTAGTTTTTTCTTTCTTCTTATGTATTTTTATTTCACATTTCTTTATCTTTTATTTTTTATTGTTTTAAATGTTGGTAAGTACATACCAAGAAATAATATATGGCAGTTAGAATTCCCAAAATCGGATGTGAAGCGCACACAGAAAAAATTAGAGAATATTTTGATAATTATAATGTCATATATGTTTAAGAAAATCTAGAAGATACAAATATATGTATACATTGACAAGTGCAGACATACCAAATTTGATCAAAGTAAGTGATGAGGGCTCCCTACTCGTACTAACACCAGAGTAATGGACCATTCCTTATTGCTTTCTACTAACTCTGTCCATACCTTGCAACTAGTTTCTTTGTTAAACTTCCCTAAAATCATTCAAGTTGAATATGCCATCTGTTTTGTGTCAATGCTCTAAAATTTTAGAATGACTACATTTCAATATTTTTCCAAAATCATTCCCATGAAATAAGGATAGTTTACCTGTTTGCAATGCAGCAACATATGATCATCAAGCTATCAGATTATGGCTTTGTGTTATGCTAACAGAGAAAGATTCCGTGAGTAATTTTGAAAGTCTTAAGCACATTTTCATTTAGAGATAAAGACAAAAATATGTCAAGAAAAGAAATGATAAAAATATACATGATAATACATCCTTTAAGAAACAAATTAAAAATATTTATTTTAAAAAATTAAACAGAGGACACTTTACCATATCAGAAATAAAAATGTAAATATTAAAATAAAATAAAGTCATTACAAGATTCTGATTCTTAGCATCACCGAAATAATCAGATTAAATCATATAAAAAACTTTCAGATGAGAGGCCATTGATGGAGGGTAACTTTTTGTTTGGTGAGTAGGGAATTCTTTGCAAAGAATTTTGCATGCTGTACTAAAGTTTTTCCTAAGTTAGAAATAATTCATTCAGTTTTTCTTAGGTTAAAAATAATTTGTAACCTTCAACTCATACTTGTAGGAATATTTTTACATTTTTTGTCTCCTTGAGGTTTTCTATTAGTTAAGACACCAAAAATGTTGTCTAACAGTAGGTGTCAAGGTTCTTTATTCAGTCTTAAAAAGGTCTACAAACAGATCCCATGAAACTTTTATTGTTTGATGATAAAATGAAAAGATCTTATATTGTAAAGTTTGCAATTTGGCTTATCTTGAAAGATTGTCAAGAGCTAATATAACCAACATTTTGGAGAAGTAAATATGTTACGGTAAAGCCAACACTAAAACTCAGTGAAACAAAACAAACAGAAAATACGGTTTTAGGAAACAAAATAAACTTCCCAACTGGGATTTCTCTATGTCTTTTTATTGGTGTTGTTGATGTTTCAGCTTGCTGTTACTATTTTTAAAAAATAATTTCTCAAAAGAAAAAGAAAAATTGCATATTCAGGTATTTGATTAGGCTGATGAACTGAACAAATGTACATGTCTCACTTCCTTCTAAAATATCATTTAAATTTTAGTAAATAGGTGTCACAGTTTGGATGTTATCCTCTTTAAGTCTCATGTTGAATTGTGATCCCCAATGCTGGAGGTGAGGCCTGCTGGGAGGTGTTGGATCATGAAGGAAGATCCTTCATGGTTTGTTCCTGTCCTCAAGGCAGTGAGTAAGTTCTTGCAAGATCTAGGTATTTAAAGTGTGTGGCATTTCCCCCATTTCTCTCTGGCTCTTGATCTTGCCATGTGATGTGACTGCTCCCACTTCACCTTCCACCATGAGTAAAAGCTTCCTGAGACCTCCCTAGAAGCCAAGCAGATGTCAGCATCATGCTTCCTGTACAGTCTGTAGAACCGTGAGACAATTAAATTTCTCCTCTTTGTAAATTACCCAATCTCAGGCATTTCTTCATAGTGACACACAACAAGAATGGCCTAATACAGAAAGTTGGTACCAGGAGTGGGTTTTGCTATAGAGATACATGAAAATGTGGAAGCAACTTTGGACCTGGATAATGGGCAGAGGTTGGAAGAGTTTGGAAGGCTCAGAGGAAGACAGGAAGATGAGGGAAAGTTTGGAACTTCTTGGAGACTTGTTAAATGGTTATGACCAAACCGCTGTTAGTGACATGGACAGTGAAGTCCAGGCTGACAAAGTAACAGATGGAAATGAGGAACTTGCTTGGAACTGGAGTAAAGGTCTTGTGTGTTTTGCCTTAGCAAAAAAAAAAAAAAAAAAAATCAGCTGCATTTTGTTCATGCCTCAAGGATCTGTGGAAGTTTGAAATTGAGAATGATGACCTAGAATATCTGGCAGAAGAAATTTCTTAGCAGCAAAGTATTCAAGAAGTGGCCTACGCTCAGATGTAGGAGTAAAGAAATAATTTAAAGTTGGAAGTTATATTTAAAGAGGAAGCAGAGCATAAAAGTTTGAGCAATTTGCAGCCTGGCTATGTGACAGAGAAATTAAAGGCATTATCAGGAGAGAAATTCAGAGGACTGTGAAACAATCACTTGCTAGAGATACTAGCATGATGAAAAAGGAGATAAGTGACAATAGCCAAGACAATATGAAAAGGGCCTTAAAGGCATTTCAGAGACCTTCAAGGCAGCGTCTCTCATCACAGGCCCAGAGGCATAGGGAGACTTAATGGTTTCATGGATCAGGCACAGGGTATTACCACATTGTGCCATTCCAGGAGAGTCTTCCTAACATCCTGGACACTCTGGTTTCAGCTTATGCTCAAAGGCCCCAAATATATCTCAAATTGCAACTCTCAAGGATGCAAACCATAGGCTTTGTTGGCTTCCATGTGGTGTTAACCCTGTTGCATACGTAGTGCAAGACTAAAAGAGGCTTATCAGCCTCTGTCTCTATTTCAAAGAATCTATGAGAAAGCCTGGGTGCTCAGGCAGAAGCCTGTTGCAGGGGCATAGCCCTCACAGAGAACCTCTACTGGAGCAGTATGGAGGGCAAATATGGGGTTAGAGGCCCCATACAAAGTCCCCACTGGAGCACTGCCTAGTGGATCTATGGGAAGGCGACCACCATCCTTCAGATTTCAGAATGGCAGTTTGCACCCTGAACCTGGAAAAGCTGCAAGCACTCAATTCCAAACTTTTAGAAGACCCATGGGGGCTGTACCCTGCAAAGCCACAAGGGCAGAGCTGTACTAGGTCTTGGGAGACCACTTCTCACACCAGTCTGACCTGGATGTGAAACATTTAGTCAAAGGAAATTATTTTGGAGCTTTAAGATTTAATGGCAACCCTGCTATGTTTTGGACTTACTTGGAGCCTGTTGCTTCTTTTTTCTTTTGGATAATTTCTCCCTTTTAGAATGACATTTACCCAATTCCTATATTCTCATTGTGTCTTGTAAATAAATAACTTGGTTTTGATTTTATAGACTACTAGGTGGAAGGGTCTTGCTTTGTCTCAGATGAGAATTTGGACTTTGGAATTTTGAATGATGTTGAAACAAGTTAAGACTTTTAGGGGACCATTGACAGGGGATGATTGTATTTTGCAAGGCAAGAAAAATACGAGACGTAAGGGGCTGGGGTGAAATGATATAATTTGGATGTTGTCACCTCTAAATCTCATTGCAATTCCTGATGTTGAAGGAGGGGTCTGGTAGTAGGTGTTTGGGTCATAGGTGCAGACCCCTCATGGCTTGGTGCTGTCATTATGATAGTGAGAGAGTTCTTGGGAGATCTGGCTATTTAAACGTATGTGGCATCTTCCTCCTTTCTCCCTTGCTCCTGCTCTCACCATGTGATATGCCTTTCCTGCTTTGCTTTTTGCCATGAGTAAAAGCTTCCTAAGTCCTTAGCACATATTGGTGCCATGCTTCCTGTACAGTCTGCAGAACTGTGAGTCAGTTAAACTTCTTTTTTTAATAAATTACCCAATCTCAGGCATTTCTTCATAGCAATGTGAGAATGGCCTAATACAATACGAATGAAAAAATAACATAGTGATTCAGAAAAAAAGGTGGTCATTATCAGTAAGTCAGTGGTTTGGAGATTCTCTGAAAGATGGGAAGTGAAATACTCTGCCTTGATTGCACAGAAAGAGAATGGAGGAAGCCACAGGCCAAAAACAAACATGATTAATGCAGCGGAGATGGGAGCATGTCTTCTTGAGAGACAGCAAAAATTGTTCTAGGTGTAAAGTAGCTGTGCATGGAAAATGTGAGAATTACTTATAAAAGCTAGAAGAGTTAACTGGATATATACTATTTTCCAGGCCCAATACAGTCTTAACAGCAACCTGACTAGGTAGGTGTCATTTTTATCTCCATTTAAAAAATAAAAAATAAATAAAAACACAGTACAGTGTCACATTATTACTAAGTGTGAAAACCAGAATTTTATATGCTGACTTTTTGGAGAGAGGCTGAGCTTTTATCAATTAAACTTTACCACTCCCTTTACAGTGTAGGCTAGAAATCACTGAATTCTACAGAAAAGCCAAGCCTGTCTCACACTTGTCTTGCATTGTACCTCCCTCTTCCATACTGTGAAAATGTTCTTTCTTCTATGTAAATATGCATTCATTTTCCTCTGCTCCCTCCAATATAATATTTTGATAGAATTAATCTTTGGGTGTGCAGCATGTCATTTTTATTTTTATATTTCTGTTAATGCATATTTTCCTATCCTACATTGCATTGTAATTGTTACATATCTACATTAATCTTTTTATTATTAGCACAAGGTATAAAACCTAAAACAGAGTAAGTACTCAATAAATTTTTATTGAACAAATGTGAATTATGCAGACAGTATTTCTGTTGAAAAAGTTGACTAAACTGAATAGAAAAAATACATAATTCATTCTGGCAATGCATAAAAACACATATAGGTAAACTTTAAAATAATATAAGCTTACTCAATATTAGAAATAAAAGCAACTATGATCTTAAAATAAGGATATATACATATATATGCATAAAATAAGGAGATATATATATATATATATATGCAGAGAGAGATAGAAAAGTAAGGGTCCTTTTCTATCATTGATGGTTTATAATAAAGAACGTTTTGTTTAACATGATTTTTTCCAATTTCTACTGTCTAGCATGCAATAAATAAACCAAAGCAGAGATATGAAGTTGAGCTTAGTCTTAGTTCCTTGAATTCTTAGAAAAATATTCAGGTTGAAAGTAAAAAAATAATAATGCCACTTTAATACTTTATTTTTGAAAACTCACATATGGTGTTAACTTTTCTTGTCTGCACATTATAATGTTTCTCAGAAATATGGACTTCATTTCATAAACATTTGTTTTTTTGTTTTTTTTGAGATAGAGTCTCATTTTGTCACTCAGGCTGGAGTGCAGTGATGCGATCTCAGCTCACTGTAAGCTCTGCCTCCTGAGTTCAAGTGATTCTCCTGCCTCAGCCTCCTGGATATCTGGGACTACAGGCACCCGCCAACATGCCCGGTTAATTTTTGAATTTTTAGGAGAGATGGGGTTTCACCGTGTTGGCTAAACTGGTCTTGATCTCCTGATTTCATGATCCGGCTTGGCCTCCCAAAGTGCTGGGATTACAGGCTTGAGCCACCTCAGTAGAGACGTGAGCCACCTTAGTAGAGACGGTGTTTAACAGAAACCCTATCTGTTAAGTTTAACAGAAACCCCATCTCTACCAAAAATACAAAACTTAGCCGGGCGTGGTGGCGGGTACCTGTAATCCCAGCTACTTGGGAGGCTGAGGCAGGAGAATTGCTTGAACCTGGGAGGAGGAGGTTGCAGACAGAGTGAGACTTCATTTCAAAAAAAAAAAAAAAGAAGAAAGTAATCAGTGTGTCAGTGTGTCATTTAGAAAGCCTCCCTACAGTATTTCCCAACATTTATCTCGAGTAAATTTTTATACAAATGCCCACAAATTCTAACAAGAATTTGAATAGTTAACATTTCATTTTAATATCTTTAAAATGCTCTTCCATAATATATTGTTAAACCATTCCCACTTTCAAATTTTCTTTCAAACATGTATTTACTTATAAGACCATGTTAGCCAACTGAATTAGAGAGCATAAATATCATCTGAACTAAAGATAATAGAAATAAATTTCAGTCAGTGAAAATGTATGCTTAAAGGCCCCAGAATGACCACAAAGGATATAGATGGCACAACTGAATATTTTTCATCCCTTAGAATAACTAGCTGGTAACTCATTCAAAGTTTCTTTGTGTTTTTACTGTGCTTTCTATTGCATTAAAGAAATCTTCTTACAACAGTCTTTCTTTTAAAAAGTTGCTTTATTTGGTTTAATGTCAATTAGGGTTTTTAAAAATTAGTTTCTCTTCTAGTTAATTCATTGTAGACATTCTTCATTTTCCTTAGAAAGTTTTGCCTCAGGGTTTCATGACATTGCTACTACATTATAGGATATAAATAGAACTGCAGTCTCCCTTTCCTCTCAACCTTTATAAATTCATTTCTAATGACTGAAGAGCATGCAGCAGCACTCAACAATATATCAGAGTTTTTTGCAAAGTCCTTATTTTCAGCATGAAAAAAAGAACTCCAAATTGGGCCCCATTACTTATAGTTCATTTATTTGCTGGACTAGAAAGAAAAAAAATGAATAACCTCATTATAGCTCAACTTTGTCTTACACATACATGAAATCTTTCATCATTATGATGAAGCAGTTATCTTGAGTAAAAAAATGAAATTATTCTTTTAGCAGACTGTCTTCCTCTCTACTTATTAGGTTCTGTTAAAAGTACATTTCTTACAGAAAATGCCAATGTCTGATTGGATTTTCAACACGCTACATTGAACTCACTGCATATTAAATTGAGTTTTCCAAATTCTCTTTTTCCTCATTCTATTTTTTTGTTTTGTTTTGTTTTCAACTTTAGGAAGTACTTAGAATATGTTCTATTCTATATGCATTTTAGAAGTTCTACCTTATTATAGGTTATATTAAGCCAGAAACTGGACTCAGTGAATATGATTATTAAATTATTATATTTCAAGAATTATATATATTTATTTTTATGTTAGCAAATAGGGAGATTGGCTTGAGGCCATGAGTTTGAGACAAGCCTTGGCAACATAATGAGAACCCCCAATCTCTACAAAAGATTGAAAAGTTAGCCAGGCTTGGTGGAGTACCCCTCTGGCCAGCTACTCCAGAGGCTGAGGCAAGGGTCCCTTAAACCCAAGAGTTTGAGTTTACAGTGAGCTATGATTGCACCACCACACCCCAGCCCTGGTGACAAAGCTTTAAAAGTAAATAAATAACTAATCAGATTCTTCTTTGAAACAAAGTACATACTCATGAAAATGTATTGTGAAGAAACTAATAAGGCTGACTTTATACTCAGCAAGTAATTAAGGGAAGTACAGTGAAGACAGAAGGCCAAACTAAATGTATCCAAATAAATTAATGTAGTTACACACTCAGATAGCAAATACTCATGGTACAGCAATAGCTAAACATAACTTTAAATGACTCATTCGTTTTATCTCATCTTACAAAAAGTATATTTAATTAGTTAAAATTTATTAACTTTGGAGGCCATTTGAAAAATTAAAAATAAATCTTGGCATACAAGATTATGTCTTCAATCACTTCAATGATTTGCAATATATTAGCAATAAAGTCAACATTTTATAAATCATGGTACATGGTAGAATTTTAAAACACATCAATTAAAACTAAAACAAAAGCGGTATTGTGTTGAAAGTAATAGTAATTAAATATATATTTTACTCACTCACAAAAATGGCAAATAGTCTTTTTTTCTTACTTTGTTTTAGTTTTGATTCCCATTTTTGACTTTTTTAAATTATAGATATTTTCAGTTGTACACAAAGCTACAGAAGATGGTAAAATCAACCATCATGGCCTATTCTTTCTGTCTTTCTTTTCACAGGTTCATTTAAACACAAATCCAATCAGGCATGATGGTTCACACCTTAATCCCAGCATTTTGGGAGGTCAAGGTGGAGAGGATTACTTGAGTCCAGGAGTTCAAGACCAACCTGGGCAACATAGCGAGACCCTGTCTCTACAAATTAATTAACTAATTAATTAATTAGATGAGCAAGATGTCGTGTGCCTGTAGTCCCAGCTACTTGGGAGGCTAAGGTGGAAGGATCACTTAAGCCGAGGAGGTTGAAGCTGCAGTGAGCCATGATCATGCCATTGCATTCCAGCCTGGGCAGCAGAGAGAGACCTGGCCTTATAAAATACATATAAAAATAAGCAAGTAAAAAACAAATCCCAGACATCATATGTGATAGATAATACTTCAACATATTTGTAAAACCAACATCATAGTCAAAAAATTATAATTCCTTAATATTATCTAATGATGCCAGTCTGTAGTCTCAATTAAATGTTTTAATTATCATACAAATGCATTCCTTATAACATCGCTTTGTTTTAATCAAGATCCAAATAATTTTTTTATCTTCATTAGCATGACTTTTAAAATTATTTTTAATCCCACTGCTGTTTAAAACTGTTTTATTGAAGCACAACCAACAGTATAAGAAACTGTACATATTCAAATTATATAATTTCATGAGATTTGGCATACATTCACATCCATAAAACCATCACAATCAAGGAAATGAATATGTCCAGTTCTTTCTAATCAAGTAAGATGAAATATCTTTTTTTTTTCTATAACCACTTATCTCTCCTCCCATCCCCCATCACATACTTGTTGAGGGACACTCGCCACGTATTTGTTAAAGACATCCAGTCTGCTGCAGTAAACACTTGATGTCAGTGCCTATTTGGACTTCACTTTAAAAAATGTAACCAGCGTCTATTTCTTTGGGGTTTCCTTCAAAGCTTTACAAAAGGTAATGTAATCCTGGATGACAAACTGGAATTAATGTGCCTATGATAGAGGTATAAACCAAGGAATGACAGCTGGTGGTGCAGAAACACCTCAGTTCCCTGGCTCCTTGGATGGAATGTCTCTGAAGAATACTCTGTTCCCTTTTTCCTAGTGTTTGCTGGTGCGATGGGATTAGGCGTTGTTTCTCCCTAATGGTAGCTTGTTCATATGTCGGCTTTATGGCTGTCTTCCTTCTCCTCCCGCTTTACCACTCCCCATCCATGGTCCGTGTACAATAGTCATTGCTTAAGGATCTGCTTCTGGGGAACACCAATTAAGACATTTGTCTTACAGATCTTCTCACTTTTAAGGTTTGGTTAATTCCTGAATTCATTTAACATTCCTCTAGTCCCCTTATTACCTTAAACTCATAGTTATGCTAGATGTTTTAGTAGTTAATAATGCTTTTCTTTTGGCCGTAAGTACTTAATAAGTGGGGCTTATCTTCATATTAATAACATGTTATATTTTATTACATATTGTATAGATTTTATCATATACTATATGTTGCACATCATGTTAATAATAACTTTTGGGGGTATACAGGAAAAATTTACAAGATGAAAATCTGGGAGAGTGAATTGCATTATCAGCACTATAGAAAGTGATAATATGGACTTAACTTTTCATAGATAAAGCACTAAAATAAACATTATCTTGTACTTACAGTATATCTTTGAAGAGATTTTGTAGAATTACCCCAACTAAAATTTACACATGAATATTCCGTAATTATATTGGAGAAAGTCTTTCAAAGTGAAACCCATAACATATTTTAAAATCAATGTTTTAAAATAAAGAGTTGGACTTGAATGGACTCAATGAATTTTATTTAATATTCCACAGTAATGTTCATTTTACTTACAATAAAAACATTTTAAGGTAGACCATTTGAAATCAAATATTTATAAGTGATTAATTAATCCCAATTACATAAACAATAATAAATAATCTTCTAGTCATAACATTATTAAACTGTGTACAGCATAGCCACTTTCCGAAAGTAAATTATTGATGGGGCCACAAATCCCAAATCTAAAATATCTGTGAGAGAAAGTGAAAAATTTTCTGTTTTGTTTTTTTTTTCACAAGTTGTAATTTTGTCCACCAAAAATGGTTGACTGTGTGATAAAAGGGCATTCATTTATTTATATTTTTTATTCATGGCACTTAGCAAAGGGTTAACTTGATAGCTTGAAGCTTAGTAGCTTGAATGGATATAGTTTTATTAAAGCAGAGCACTAATGGAATTAAGGTCTTGATTAAATCTCATTTATTTCTCTAATGTATTTATATTTTTACATACATTTGTCATTGTATATTTATGTTGATATTGTCAATGTTACACATTCATTGTGAGAAGAGTGGAGCTATTGACTATTCAGATGCACTCTGGCAAGCCTGCAATTTGTCCACCACCATATATTCATAAACATGCTTTCACAATGAAAATAACATTCCTCATTACCTGCAATAATATTTCCCCTTGACTTCCTGTACATTGACATTTGCTATTTACTACTAGTTTTTTAGCCACCTCATTTAACTACACTCACATTTTCCAGATATTTTTCATTGTTAAATTATTAGATTGGTGCAAAAGTTATTGCGGTTTTTGTCATTGACAGTAAAGGTAAAAACCACAATAACTTTTGCACCAACCTAATATTTAAAGTTTAGTGTTCTGTGAAATACAAACAAAACCTAATTCACTTTTCTTCACTACCCCATTTTACAGATTGTGGAGCTAAAGTATAGAGAGATTAAATTTTAGACCATAAGAAGCAATGGTTTGTCCATCCAACAAAATTTATTGACTGCCTAATTATGTGCTAGACACTCTTCTGGATGCTAAAGGTAAATCAGTGAATAAGATGAACAAGGGCTCTAGTCTTTCAGAGTTTAAATTCTAGTTAAATGGAGAAAAAGCAACAATTAATAATGAGAACAATTTTTTTTTCAGATAGTAATAAATTATAAGAAGATAGTGACGGCCTTCAAATCATGTTGTTCAGAGAAAAAGGAATAGTCGAAGTTAATACTTCTTTATGGAAAATAACAACATGCAATGTGCAACTATAAAAACACAAAGATTGAAATGATTGCATTTAAAAACCTAACTGAGACCTCAAAAAATACAGTAAGCCAGTGGCTTCATCTTTTCAGCCATATGGATGTGGTGGCCATTCCAAAATTCATTATAGTAATATAGCAATTTGTTTTAATGTAAATTTACTTATCTAAATGTTTGTTCCATGTTATTTCAAAATATTGATTAAATTCTGTTTTGTCATGACTTTCTGACCTATATTTCACAATATTCCAAAATTATACATATTCCCCAAACTGATTATCTTGGCTATTGATGTTAGTAAGAGATGCTATATCTCCTTAGACTTGCTTTGCAATTTATCATAGAAACTGATGGCCTGATAACCTGATAACTTAATAGAGTGATTGTTTTTCAGCAGCGAAACCTTTTGTTTAAATGAAACTTTACCTACATGCCCCATATGTGAAATAGGTTGAACTGGAGCTCTTTGTTGATAAATCAATCCACCCCTGTTGCCCTCATTTTTCCTCTGTCCATCCAAAGATGACTCAAAGTAATCTTGATAGAACATTCCCTGTGCATTGCAGCATGTAACTTAAAAGTATTTCCTAACCTAATGAGATGCCTTTTAGATTGTAGATGCCTATTGCAGGTCTATTTCCATAGGAGTTATAAAACTATTATTAAAAAGCATTGAACTCTTCAAATATTTTTCAGGTAGGAAGAAAAATTTTAGTATTTTTGAAATGAAATTATTAGAAAATAATTTAGATCGGTTTGTTCTTTAATATTTACTCATAGCAACATTGAGCAATTCTAATGTCTTAATCACTCTATGAAGCTCAGTTCATGCTTCTGAGAATATACTGACTGCCTAAGTTATTGTCTTTGGGCATTTTTACAATGAACTGGAGAATCCATAAATTCCTCTTATGCTTGCGCTAAAATCCATCATTTTCCTTTTATTTAGAAAAGTAAAGCTTAATCATGTTGCCATTTTTACTCTTATGTTTATCTTTCTATAACTGAAGTAATTTTGCAGTATTAACTAAATTTTCAGAAATGCTTCTGAATTACTAATTTAAAAAGCACGGTGCTACTGTAAAAAAGCAATGTACTCATGATTGTATTTTGCAACAAAGTTTTCAGTTTAAAATAACTCTACATTTTCATAGATTGTTACAAAGTTATAGCCTTACTACAATTTTGTAAAGAATGCTTTTCTTTTCTGGTGTTTGCTTAGGATAATGGCCTCCAGCACCATGTCTTTACGTTTAAGTGGGAACTAAACAGCAAGAACACATGAATACTAGGAGGGGGACAACTGTCATTGGAGCCTATTTGAGGGTGAAGGGTGAAAAGAGGGAGAGGATCAAAAGAAAAATACCTATTGGGTACTATACTTAATACCCAGGTACTGAAATTTCCTCTACACCAAACCTCTGTGACACACAGTTTACCTGTATGACAAACCTGCACATGTAGCCTTGAACCTAAAAAGAAAAGTTAAAAAATAAATACATAAAATAGAATAAGAATTAAAATAATGACACACACTGCTGTGCATTTAAAAAATCATTTTTGAAACGTCTTGTATGTATGTGGAAACTTCTGTTTATAGGACCAATGGTTGTTTTAAAATTCCTCCACCTCTAAAGTGTGAATCCCACTAGGCATCTTTAAAAAAATGGGCATTTTTTCCAGACATGATGCATTGCCTTCTCTTTCACTTTTTCAGGAGATTCGATGTTAATTGCTTCCTAGAGTTAACATCAGCCTCAGGAAGGAGTTGCTGCTAAGCAACGTATGTGTAGTAAAGTATCCTCCAACAAGCTCCACATGCTTTTGTGGTTCATTGGTCTTTAGCTGTCTTATATTTCCATTGATCCTGATATTTAGATTCCATTAATTGCATTAATAAATTATAGCACCATTTATGTGCTTCTTTAGCCATTACTTTGAAAATGCATGCCCAGAGATTTAAAAGCTGCTTCTAAAATTGAGACAAGTGAAAACTGTCGTGTAAATATTGTTTGGACTCTATAACAAAGAGATGCATAAACAGAAAAATACTTTTTAAAACAGCAAATTAGACTTTGTCTTAGAAGAAAGACCAACGAACCTTGGTGATGGGCCAGAATGTAATTTCAATATACTGCACTTGAACTAACACAAGTTTCTCAGTTTTTATATATATTTTCTTTTGGTATAAAACATAGTTTCATGTTTCTTCTTTTTGTTTTAATAAACAAACAGTTTTTCTTTATTTCAAAAAGCTAGATTAAAGCTTTTCTGCACTAAATTACGTCTCACAGAATAAAAACATGATAATATTAATGATTTTTTTTTTTTTTTAACAAATTCTGAGACTTGCACGTGAGCTTGCCAAGGAGACACATTAACAACAAAAGCCCTTAATGAACCCCCCAGGTGGAATAATTCCATTTTCCCTGGATTATTTTCATAACATTTTAGAAGTCCAATAAATAGTTTGTTATTTAAAATAAAAATGGGGGGGCGGAGCAAGATGGCCGAATGGGAACAGCTCCAGTCTCCAACTCCCAGCGCGAGCGACACAGAAGACCGGTGATTTCTGCATTTTCAACTGAGGTACTGGGTTCATCTCACTGGGGAGTGCGGGAGGATCGGTGCTGGTCAGCTGCTGCAGCCCAACCAGCGAGAGCTGAAGCAGGGCGAGGCATCACCTCACCTGGGAAGTGCAAGGGGGAAGGGAATCCCTTTTCCTAGCCAGGGGAACTGAGACACACAACACCTGGAAAATCGGGTAACTCCCACCCCAATACTGCGCTTTAAGCAAACAGGCACACCAGGAGATCATATCCCACACCTGGCCGGGAGGGTCCCACACCCACGGAGCCTACCTCATTGCTAGCACAGCAGTCTGTGATCTACCAGCAAGGCAGCAGCGAGGCTGGGGGAGGGGCGCCCGCCATTGCTGAGGCTTAAGTAGGTAAACAAAGCTGCTGGGAAGCTCGAACTGGGTGGAGCTCACAGCAGCTCAAGGAAGCCTGCCTGTCTCTGTAGACTCCACCTCTGGGGACAGGGCACAGTAAACAATAACAAACGGAGCAGAATCCTCTGCAGACGCAAACGACTCTGTCTGACAGCTTTGAAGAGAGCAGTGGATCTCCCAACACGGAGGTTGAGATCTGAGAAGGGACAGACTGCCTGCTCAAGTGGGTCCCTGACCCCTGAGTAGCCTAACTGGGAGACATCCCCCACTAGGGGCAGTCTGACACCCCACACCTCACAGGGTGGAGTACACCCCTGAGAGGAAGCTTCCAAAGCAAGAATCAGACAGGTACACTTGCTGTTCAGAAATATTCTATCTTCTGCAGCCTCTGCTGCTGTTACCCAGGCAAACAGGGTCTGGAGTGGACCTCAAGCAATCTCCAACAGACCTACAGCTGAGGGTCCTGACTGTTAGAAGGAAAACTATCAAACAGGAAGGACACCTACACCAAAACCCCATCAGTACATCACCATCATCAAAGACCAGCGGCAGATAAAACCACAAAGATGGGGAAAAAGCAGGGCAGAAAAGCTGGAAATTCAAAAAATAAGAGCGCATCTCCCCCGGCAAAGGAGCGCAGCTCATCGCCAGCAACGGATCAAAGCTGGACGGAGAATGACTTTGACGAGATGAGAGAAGAAGGCTTCAGTCCATCAAATTTCTCAGAGCTAAAGGAGGAATTACGTACCCAGCGCAAAGAAACTAAAAATCTTGAAAAAAAAGTGGAAGAATTGATGGCTAGAGTAATTAATGCAGAGAAGGTCCTAAACGAAATGAAAGAGGTGAAAACCATGACACGAGAAATACGTGACAAATGCACAAGCTTCAGTAACCGACTCGATCAACTGGAAGAAAGAGTATCAGCGATTGAGGATCAAATGAATGAAATGAAGCGAGAAGAGAAACCAAAAGAAAAAAGAAGAAAAAGAAATGAACAAAGCCTGCAAGAAGTATGGGATTATGTAAAAAGACCAAATCTACGTCTGATTGGGGTGCCTGAAAGTGAGGGGGAAAATGGAACCAAGTTGGAAAACACTCTTCAGGATATCATCCAGGAGAACTTCCCCAACCTAGTAGGGCAGGCCAACATTCAAATCCAGGAAATACAGAGAACGCCACAAAGATACTCCTCGAGAAGAGCAACTCCAAGACACATAATTGCCAGATTCACCAAAGTTGAAATGAAGGAAAAAATCTTAAGGGCAGCCAGAGAGAAAGGTCGGGTTACCCACAAAGGGAAGCCCATCAGACTAACAGCAGATCTCTCGGCAGAAACTCTACAAGCCAGGAGAGAGTGGGGGCCAATATTCAACATTCTTAAAGAAAAGAATTTTAAACCCAGAATTTCATATCCAGCCAAACTAAGTTTCATAAGTGAAGGAGAAATAAAATCCTTTACAGATAAGCAAATGCTTAGAGATTTTGTCACCACTAGGCCTGCCTTACAAGAGACCCTGAAGGAAGCACTCAACATGGAAAGGAACAACCGGTACCAGCCATTGCAAAAACATGCCAAAATGTAAAGACCATCGAGGCTAGGAAGAAACTGCATCAACTAACGAGCAAAATAACCAGTTAATATCATAATGACAGGATCAAGTTCACACATAACAATCTTAACCTTAAATGTAAATGGACTAAATGCTCCAATGAAAAGACACAGACTGGCAAACTGGATAAAGAGTCAAGACCCATCAGTCTGCTGTATTCAGGAGACCCATCTCACACGCAGAGACATACATAGGCTCAAAATAAAGGGATGGAGGAAGATTTACCAAGCAAATGGAGAACAAAAAAAAGCAGGGGTTGCAATCCTAGTCTCTGATAAAACAGACTTTAAACCATCAAAGATCAAAAGAGACAAAGAAGGCCATTACATAATGGTAAAGGGATCAGTTCAACAGGAAGAGCTAACTATCCTAAATATATATGCACCCAATACAGGAGCACCCAGATTCATAAAGCAAGTCCTTAGAGAGTTACAAAGAGACTTAGACTCCCATACAATAATAATGGGAGACTTCAACACTCCACTGTCAACATTAGACAGATCAACGAGACAGAAAGTTAACAAGGATATCCAGAAATTGAACTCATCTCTGCAGCAAGCAGACCTAATAGACATCTATAGAACTCTCCACCCCAAATCAACAGAATATACATTCTTCTCAGCACCACATCGTACTTACTCCAAAATTGACCACATAATTGGAAGTAAAGCACTCCTCAGCAAATGTACAAGAACAGAAATTATAACAAACTCTCTCAGACCACAGTGCAATCAAACTAGAACTCAGGACTAAGAAACTCAATCAAAACCGCTCAACTACATGGAAACTGAACAACCTGCTCCTGAATGACTACTGGGTACATAACGAAATGAAGGCAGAAATAAAGATGTTCTTTGAAACCAATGAGAACAAAGATACAACATACCGGAATCTCTGGGACACATTTAAAGCAGTGTGTAGAGGGAAATTTATAGCACTAAATGCCCACAAGAGAAAGCAGGAAAGATCAAAAATTGACACTCTAACATCGCAATTAAAAGAACTAGAGAAGCAAGAGCAAACACATTCCAAAGCTAGCAGAAGGCAAGAAATAACTAAGATCAGAGCAGAACTGAAGGAGATAGAGACACAAAAAACCCTCCAAAAAATCAATGAATCCAGGAGTTGGTTTTTTGAAAAGATCAACAAAATTGACAGACCACTAGCAAGACTAATAAAGAAGAAAAGAGAGAAGAATCAAATCAACGCAATTAAAAAGGATAAAGGGGATATCACCACCGACCCCACAGAAATACAAACTACCATCAGAGAATACTATAAACACCTCTACGCAAATAAACTGGAAAATCTAGAAGAAATGGATAATTTCCTGGACACTTACACTCTTCCAAGACTAAACCAGGAAGAAGTTGAATCCCTGAATAGACCAATAGCAGGCTCTGAAATTGAGGCAATAATTAATAGCCTACCAACTAAAAAAAGTCCAGGACCAGATGGATTCACAGCTGAATTCTACCAGAGGTACAAGGAGGAGTTGGTACCATTCCTTCTGAAACTATTCCAATCAATAGAAAAAGAGGGAACCCTCCCTAACTCATTTTATGAGGCCAACATCATCCTGATACCAAAGCCTGGCAGAGACACAACAAAAAAAGAGAATTTTAGACCAATATCCCTGATGAACATTGATGCAAAAATCCTCAATAAAATACTGGCAAACCAGATTCAGCAACACATCAAAAAGCTCATCCACCATGATCAAGTGGGCTTCATCCCTGGGATGCAAGGTTGGTTCAACATTCGCAAATCAATAAACATAATCCAGCATATAAACAGAACAAAAGACAAGAAGCACATGATTATCTCAATAGATGCAGAAAAGGCTTTTGACAAAATTCAACAGCCCTTCATGCTAAAAACGCTCAATAAATTCTGTATTGATGGAACGTACCTCAAAATAATAAGAGCTATTTATGAGAAACCCACAGCCAATATCATACTGAATGGGCAAAAACTGGAAAAATTCCCTTTGAAAACTGGCACAAGACAGGGATGCCCTCTCTCACCACTCCTATTCAACATAGTGTTGGAAGTTCTGGCTAGGGCAATTAGGCAAGAGAAAGAAATCAAGGGTATTCAGTTAGGAAAAGAAGAAATCAAATTTTCCCTCTTTGCAGATGACATGATTGTATATTTAGAAAACCCCATTGTCTCAGCCCAAAATCTCCTTAAGCTGATAAGAAACTTCAGCAAAGTCTCAGGATACAAAATTAATGTGCAAAAATCACAAGCATTCTTATACACCAGTAACAGACAAACAGAGAGCCAAATCAGGAATGAACTTCCATTCACAATTGCTTCAAAGAGAATAAAATAGCTAGGAATCCAACTTACAAGGGATGTAAAGGACCTCTTCAAGGAGAACTACAAACCACTGCTCAGTGAAATAAAAGAGGACACAAACAAATGGAAGAACATACCATGCTCATGGATAGGAAGAATTAATATCGTGAAAATGGCCATACTGCCCAAGGTAATTTATAGATTCAATGCCATCCCCATCAAGCTACCAACGAGTTTCTTCACAGAATTGGAAAAAACTGCTTTAAAGTTCATATGGAACCAAAAAAGAGCCCGCATCTCCAAGACAATCCTAAGTCAAAAGAACAAAGCTGGAGGCATCACGCTACCTGACTTCAAACTATACTACAAGGCTACAGTAACCAAAACAGCATGGTACTGATACCAAAATAGAGATATAGACCAATGGAACAGAACAGAGTCCTCAGAAATAATACCACACATCTACAGCCATCTGATCTTTGACAAACCTGAGAGAAACAAGAAATGGGGAAAGGATTCCCTATTTAATAAACGGTGCTGGGAAAATTGGCTAGCCATAAGTAGAAAGCTGAAACTGAATCCTTTCCTTACTCCTTATACGAAAATTAATTCAAGATGGATTAGAGACTTAAATGTTAGACCTAATACCATAAAAATCCTAGAGGAAAATCTAGGTAGTACCATTCAGGACATAGGCATGGGCAAAGACTTCATGTCTAAAACACCAAAAGCAACGGCAGCAAAAGCTAAAATTGACAAATGGGATCTAATTAAACTAAAGAGCTTCTGCACAGCAAAAGAAACTACCATCAGAGTGAACAGGCAACCTACAGAATGGGAGAAAATTTTTGCAATCTACTCATCTGACAAAGGGCTAATATCCAGAACCTACAAAGAACTCAAACAAATTTACAAGAAAAAAACAAACAACCCCATCAAAAAGTGGGCAAAGGATATGAACAGACATTTCTCAAAAGAAGACATTCATACAGCCAACAGACATATGAAAAATGCTCATCATCACTGGCCATCAGAGAAATGCAAATCAAAACCACAATGAGATAGCATCTCACACCAGTTAGAATGGCGATCATTAAAAAGTCAGGAAACAACAGGTGCTGGAGAGGATGTGGAGAAATAGGAACACTTTTACACTGTTGGTGGGATTGTAAACTAGTTCAACCATTATGGAAAACAGTATGGCGATTCCTCAAGGATCTAGAACTAGATGTACCATATGACCCAGCCATCCCATTACTGGGTATATACCCAAAGGATTATAAATTATGCTGCTATAAAGACACATGCACACATATGTTTATTGCAGCACTATTCACAATAGCAAAGACTTGGAATCAACCCAAATGTCCATCAGTGACAGATTGGATTAAGAAAATGTGGCACATATACACCATGGAATACTATGCCACCATAAAAAAGGATGAGTTTGTGTCCTTTGTAGGGACATGGATGCAGCTGGAAACCATCATTCTTAGCAAACTATCACAAGAACAGAAAATCAAACACCACATGTTCTCACTCATAGGTGGGAACTGAACAATGAGATCACTTGGACTCGGGAAGGGGAACATCACACACCGGGGCCTATCATGGGGAGGGGGGAGGGATTGCATTGGGAGTTATACCTGATGTAAATGACGAGTTGATGGGTGCAGCACACCAACATGGCACAAGTATACATATGTAACAAACCTGCATGTTATGCACATGTACCCTACAACTTAAAGTATAATAATAATAAATAAATTTTTAAAAAATAATAATAAATAAAATAAAATAAAAATGAATGCCTCAACTCTGCATTTACATTTGTGGTATTCTTTTGAGGCTTTTATATTCCCCATATCTCTTAAGCCCTGGCATTTAGAAAATGATGTAACATAAAGAAATTAGTCTAGTGATACATGAAATTTTTCATGGCAGGTACTGCCAATACCTACAATTTCATTCTGTTTGTGCTAAATATTTGTTTAATATATAAATAGAGCAAGGCCTTTATTTAGAAGTTGTTGCACTGTACGGGTCAGGAATAATCTAGAATGAGTCACAGGAAACAAAATCATCTTTTGAATTGAAAGAGTTTTTAAACATAAGGATGGTTTAATATTGCTCATTTTTTAGAAATCATATATATATTTAAATTTAGAATTTACATATAGTGTATCTTAAATTCATTTCTGAAATAAAAGATTAATGTATAAGTTTTAATAGCTACCAACATAAAAGTGAGTATATCTATTTTTAGGGTTAAGGAGATATTTGTTGCAATTATTTATTTATTGCATTTTTTTATTTTTTATGAACTAGAGGTGCCATAATTACACGGGTAAAAATAAGCCAGTCCTGGTGGCTCATGCCTGTAATCCGAGCACTTTGGGAGGCCAAGGTGGACAGATCACGAGGTCAGGAGTTCAAGACCAACGTGACCAACGTGGTGAAACCTTGTCTCTATTAAAAATCCAAAAATTAGTTGGGCGAGGTGGTGCATGCCTGTAATCCCAGCTACTCAAGAGGTTGAGGCAGGAGAATAGCTTGAACCTGGGAGGCGGAGGTTGAAGTGAGTCGAGATCACACCACTGCACTACAGCCTGGGTGACAGAGTAAGTCTCCGTTTCAAAAAAATCTATCTGTCTGTCTGTCTGTCTATCTATCTATCTATCTATCTATCTATCTATCTATCTATCTATCTATCTACCTACCTACCTACCTACCTACCTATCTTGAAATTTCAGATGATCTGTTACTATTTAAGGATTCTTTCTTTAATGTAACTATGAAGGAATGTAAGTAATCTTTAGGATGAAATAATGAACAAATATCACAACAAATGTTCTTTGTCTAAAACTATAACTCTTTCGTTATAAAAATGATCATTATTTTCAACTAACAATATATCAATAGGGTACATTTCAGAGGGTAAATGTGCAGGTTTTTTCCATAGAGTTTTTGGTACAGTGGTGGGGTTTGGGTTTCTAGTGCACTCATCACCTGAAAAGTAATCATTGTACCCACGAGGTCATTTTTCAGCTCTCACCTTCTTTCCACCCTCCTCCTTTTGGACTCCCAGTGTCTATTATTTCCATCTGTAAATCCATGTGTACTCATTGTTTAGCTCCTACTTGTAAGTAAAAAAATGTGGGCCGGGCACGGTGGCTCAAGCCTATAATAGCAGTGCTTTGGGAGGCCGAGACGGGTGGATCACGAGGTCAGGATATCGAGACCATCCTGGCTAACACAGTGAAACCCCGTCTCCACTTAAAAAACAAAACAAAACAAAAAACTAGCCGGGTGTGGTGGCGGGCGCCTGTAGTCCCAGCTACTTGGGAGGCTGAGGCAGGAGAATGGTGTAAACCCAGGAGGCGGAGCTTGCAGTGAGCTGAGATCCGGGCCACTGCGCTCCAGCCTGGGTGACAGAGCGAGACTCCGTCTCAAAAAAAATGTGCTACTTGATTTTATGTTTCTGAGTTATTTCATTTAGGAAAATGGCTTCAGTTCCACCCATGTTGCTGCAAAAAACATGGTTTTTTGGTTTTTGTTTGTTTGTTTGTTTTTTAAGGCTATGTCCAACTAATTAAAAATTTAAAATTTTAAAAGTATGCTGATTTTTAAAAAAGTTAATTTATGTATTTCTGATTAATAGATTCACAGAAACATTAAAATTATTCCAATTAACAAAATATTTATGCAACTTCTTTTTTTTATGAGACTTATATTTTTAAAGTTTCTAAATTTAGATAAAATGAAGTTTTGCACTTCTTGTTTTGCATTCAAAATAAAAAATACATTATTTATAAATAAGTAAAATAAACTAAATAGTTTAGTAAATAGTAAATACTTTTGTTGCTCTAATATTGGATGAATTCAATCAACAACTACCTATGGACATTTGCCACAAAACATATAACATTTTCTTATGACTATTAGGTGCCAGTCTAAGCACAGTTAGTTAAATATGACTGGGTCAATCTTCTGATTTGTGTGTTTTTCTTTTTCCTCCAAGATAATTGGATAGAATAAAAGCCAATTAAGAGATGTCAGTAAAAGTTCAGAAACGTAAGAAAAAATGGTCAGATGAATATATTAGTAAACTGAAAAACATGGGAGAAAGGTGCTAAGAGACTTCACAGTTTTGGAAGTCAGCATTAGTGATAAGGTTATTTTGATATGTTGATTTACCATTATTTCCGGTTACTATTTAGGAAGCAGAGTCAGTAGGTTAAGAAATAGAGAACTACATTTGTTAGTTCCTCCTTTGTTTCTCTCTCTTCCTTCCTTCCTTCCTTCCTTCCTTCCTTCCTTCCTTCCTTCAACTGGCTTTATCATTATTTTGTAAATGGCTCTTAGAAGAAGGAAACTTTTTTCCTGGCACAAACATCGAATAGATATCTATCTCACAATGTGCCACACTTCTATTCTCTTTTCTTTCCTTAAGGGGCTCTTATCCCTCTGTTGTCTAGAATCATTATGTTTGTTGCTCCTTTTTACGAAATTCAATAACTCTCAGTCCTTGAAGTAGAACTTTTCTGAGGATCCATCGTTTGTTTTCTGATCAACAGCAAAACACAGAAAAAGTGCACCCAGCACAGATCTGATTACAGATTAAAAAAAGATGGTCTACTAAGTAGGGAGGAACAAGAAGAAGAAGAAGAAGGAGAAGGAGAAGGAGAAGGAGAAGGAGAAGGAGAAGGAGAAGGAGAGGGAGGGGGGGGGAGGGGGAAGGGGAGGGGGAGGGGGAGAGACGCAAGAAGAAAGGAAGAAGGAGAAACAAAAAAACTACCTATCACAAAGAGATTGCCCATAGCTGGAGCATACAGTTATAGTTAAATGTCATGAGTCATCCCAAAACAGTGACACCTACCATTAACACCTTTCTTAGAAAAATTATGAAGACTCCAGTGCAGTTGACAGGTGTGAAATGACTTGAATTCTTGGATAAGATCTTGAGTGCATCTTTTGATAATGTACAAATGCCTGACTCATTAATGGCAGTTGTAAGCTATGCATTCTGGTTGAAACGGGGCAAGCATTTGTTAACACATAAGATTGAGCAGAAGCAACCTCTAAACGTACAAGCACCCTGTGCTTCTCTCTCAGAGTGTTATAAGTATATGTGAAAACAGTGCTTGAAATTCTCATCCCAGTGATTAGAAATTACTCTTTTACAATAGTTTCTTGTTAGTAGTAGAAAAAGTAATGAAGAGAGATGAAAGAATTGGATGATCAGGAAGGCTTTTTAATTTTTGTTGAAGTAACAAGTAGCCATTGCCCCAATTACAGCTATTTACTGGCACAAAAGAAAGAATAAGCTAGTTTACATGAGGCCAATTAAATGGTATCACCGTGTATATAGAATGTCTCAAAGACATTTATATTCCATTTGGCTGACTTTCATTTTAGACTTTTCAATTATTTATTATTGCCTGCCATTTTATTCTCTGAGGAAAAAAAATCAAGACAAGTAGAACTGACTGGTAACTGTAGATACAATAGCAAACCCCAGCAAATATTTTATATTTCCATTTCTGTGTCAGTGCTGAGGTTACTGGTATAGTCATGATACAGCAATAATAAGATACTACAAACAACAATCCTTAAATAACCAGTGCAATTAAAATGTGAGGCAGAGAGTGGTGATGAATCAGAAAGTGAACATGCTGACCAAAGGCAACAATGAATATATTGGTATAGATGGTCAGTATACCAGTATCTGGGAATCAAAGCATTCTATTTAGGTCATTTGAAGACATTCCCAGTCTAATCTGAGAATACATAACATAAGACTTGTGTCTCTTCCTGATATTATTCCACTTAGAATTCAATGGAGGATGTCAACATCATTTTTCAAATTAAATGCAAACAGAGAATAGCACTCAAGTGTTTGAGGAAGGCATCGATTAGACAAAGGAAAAGACTTGCACTGTCATTTGCAAAGAACTGGACCTCTTCCAGGATGGCAAGCTGTTCTTTAAGACAGCTGGATATACAGAAGACAGTGAAACTGACACTCACATCTTTGATTTCCAGCATGGAGAAGTTCATAAGGAACACCTGCTTTTTCAAGGTGTTATGTTCTTCAAGAGGGGCCTTTTCCACTGAGGGAAGGTGTTGCCATACACTTTGCCACACGTGCCATAGCTGGAGGAGCATTCCTGCAGCTCCACCGCCACAGAGTACCCCATGGTGAACACTGAACAAGTCCAAAAAATAAAGAACAGGAATAATTAAGTATGAGGTTGGGGGAAAAGTCATTGTCATTGCTTTCAGTGGCAAAAACCACAATTACTTTTGAACAAACCTAATAATATCTGTGCATTTTCTGTAGATCTGGGGCTGCTACTGTCTTTGTCTAGGGGTGATGCAGAGTCACTGCTTTCTGCACCGTGTGAAGACACAACATCCAGGGCAGGAAAACCTGAGGCCAAACAGCTCTGAACATGTATATTTATTATCGAAGATATAAAGCCCTGCTACTGGTTTTATTAACACATTTTCTATTCATAAACTTTACGTAAGGCTATATTCAATATATAGTTAAACTACATATATGGACCCTTATATCTTGTTTTCTTAGTCATTTTCAGCTGCTATAACAGAATACCATAAACTAGGTGGCTTAAATGATTATTTATTTCCTACAATTCTAGAAGCTGCAAGTCCAACATTTGGGTGCCAGCATGGTTGGGTTCTTGGTAATAGCCCTACTTCTGGCTAACAGATGGCTGCCTTCTCCCTGTATCTTCAAGGGGAGAAGAGAGAGCGCTAGTCTAGGACACAAGTCTCACCATGGGAGCCCAATCCTCATAAACTCATTTAAATTTAATTACCTCCCGAAGACCCCACTTCTTAATATCATCTCATTGAAGTGGGGGTTAGGGCTTCAACATTTGAATTTGGAGGCTACAACCATACAGTTCATAACATTTGCTAAATAAAATTATTTTAACTTCTCTGTTCCAAAGTAAAATGTTTTTCTGGAGAGACAGAAAAACAAATGAAATAGGAAAGTAACATCAAGGCAAGCAAGGAAGAGCAAAGGACAATACAAAGAAGAAAGAAATGTAGAAATAAAACATCTTTTTAAAAACTTTGTGAAAACGCTTCCCAATATTTTAAAATAAAGGCTTTGTATGTAGCTCCAAAGTGATGTTGCAAATCTGCCAACATGTTAATAAAGGAAATAGTTTGTTTTGCTTTCATTATTTTGAAGTTGAAAATGGTCTCTTCTCTGTAGTTTCATGTAACATATTTTTTAAATAACACGAGTTACAAGTAGAATAGTTGAGAGACCTACATGGTTGGAGTAATTGAAGTCAGACATTTGAGACCAGCCTGGCTAACATGGTGAAATACTATCTCTACTAAAAATGTAAAAATTAGCCAGGCACAATGGTGTGTGCCTGTAATCCCAGCTAATCAGGAGACTGAGACAGGAGAATGGCTTGAACCCAGGAGGCAGAGGTTGCAGTGACCCGAAATCACACCACTGCACTGCAGCCTGGGCGACAGAGTGCGACTTGGTCTCAAAACAAAACAAAACAAAACAAATAGAATAGTTGATAGCTACAATAGAAGCATAGAGGTAAATGGTTACTGTTGTTATGGTTTGCTGATTCCCAAAAGTAGTGGAGAAAAGTCTGCAAATATCCAAATTTGTTAAGATCCCTATTCCATATTTTTCCCCAAATGTGTTTGTGCTACCTTGAGGGTAATTAGGCAGACAGTATCTGTATTAACTATCAGGGAACATGCATTTTCACACTGCATATTTCTTGTAACAATTCTGGGTTCAAACATGGAGGGATGCAAAAAATTGGAATAAGGTTGGGATTGGGCAAGCAGACTTTGGAAATAAGTATTTATATGGAAGTTAAGGCAATATTTGCCCTTATAAAATTCTAGTGAGTTAAATAAAAATGATGACCTTGTCTATATATAACTTAAAACCAAAATCAGTAAGCTAAAAGCAGATATTAAGGTTTCTTTTAATTTTTTAACTAAAAGAAGCACAACAGAATGGCCCAGGCAATAGTATCTTTGAATCATGCACTTTGCTAACATGACTGATTTAATAATATAGTACCTGATCACATACCAACGATGTTCAAGGATTTTTATTTTATATATTTGTTTTGCTACAGAAACCTTCTATGAAGTTTAAAATCATACCTTGAAACATTTTGTCCTAAAACCAAGATGTGATGAAATCATGTATTTTAGTTTAAAATATTTTCATTTTATTCATTCTAAATAAAGTTTATCATATATTTAAATTTACATTTATGTGTTTGTGCATTTATATGTATTTGTATGTATATATCTATATATGCACACATATCTACATTTATAAAGAGGCAAAAGGGCAAATTGCATAGTGCTTGAAAAAAATGTTTAATACTTCGGAATTTGACTTTGTTAAGACCCTATTCATAAGTTGTTGTTATAATGTGTTTTTATTTCTGGATTTTTGCAAGTTCTGGAGAAAGAAGAAAAAGAAATAGATTTAGTTTTTGAACAGAAAGATGCAAAGAAAATTCTTAAATATCTTGTCACATGTTCTAAAAGTAGCTTCCTTTCTCTTGTGAGTTAATCAGACCTTTACTTGAAACCTGGTATTAGCACTAATTCCCAGTGACAGACAAACTCTCATCTTTGCTGGTTTGGATGAAGTCTGTCTTTCTATTAGAAACATCCTCAGGTATACTGAAAAATCTATTAAGAGGCATGTATTATCTGATTTAAGAATTTTGCTACATTTAAGAGAACAGTCATGAACATATTTTGTCACTGTCTTTGTTATGGCGACACTGGCACCATTGTTTTACATAATGGTGGAAATATCCATTTTTCTGTTATATCTGTTTTTAACATATCTAAATAGATGTTTTATTTTTTCGTAGAACAAAATCTCAACTAATCCATTTGTATAGTTCTAGTTCCATGTCAGCAGCTTCCCCCCCAGTGAAACAAATTTCCATGAAAATATTTTGCTTTAATTTTTATATTAGTTTTCAGTCTATTTTTGAGCCGTTAAAATCTAGCAGACTCATAAAATTTAATCAGAGAACTGCAAGATTATTCAGCCTTAACACAGTCTTTCCCTTTCTTTTTCCCAATACACTACAACAGTAGATCAGCTATCAATTTCTGAAACACATTTTTCCTGTGGGATCAGATGTCTTAGCAAGTATGTCCAATCTGTCAGCGCCTTGAACCTGTTGATATTAAAATCTATATTCCCCAGTTCATTGGTGGTTCTTGAAACATCCTGCTATGTGTGACCTTGCCCTGACATGTGTTAAGTCACAAATACTAGACTCTCCTAAAACAACCTTGAGGGAAAGGTACTTAGGTGTGGGCAATTCTATGGAAAAAAAATCAAGGTCAAGGTTATCATTTTCTTCCCCAATGCAGCTCAGCTACTCATTGTAAATTCTTTCTTTTCACTCTATTTTATTTTTCTTCAGGAAAAAACCTTGATTTCTGTCAGTATCTGTCATAAAATGCTTAGTACATTTCAAGTTTGTCATATTGTTGCAAAGAAAGAGACACAGTACTCAAAAACAGCACAGGATGCACCTGGTATTCATTCTTAAACTCCCTGCAGGCCAACAAGACGGAGCCATAGCTTCCTGCTCATTTTGCATAGATCTAGTAACTCCCTAAAGGGCCATAGACTATCGGAGAAGAAGCCTGAGACTGCACATGAAGACATTTCAGAAAATACTATTAAACAGATCACTTAAATTAACCCTCAAATAGATGTGAGTAAGTCAGTGAATGAGACAAGTCATCTTTAAGGCTGCATCAATTTCAATAACTGATCATAGAAAAATTAACATAAGCTACAAAGAAATTACTGGCTCTTGGTATCTAAGGATGTCATGAATATTCTGAGAATTCGAATATGAAAGGTAGGAAAGATTTTACTAACCAATCCCAGGAATTTTAAATGAGATTATTTCTTACTATATATTTCTCAAATTCCATCAGCAATATAATAAACTCTTCATTGAAAAAACTGTCAGGAAATACATGACTATATCATGGGCACGTTTAACTTGGATATAGATTTACTTTTTTCTTTTTTTTTTTTTTTTTTTGAGATAGAGTTTCACTCTTGTTGCCCAGGCTGGAGTGCAATGGTGCAATCTAGGTTTACCGCAACCTCCGCCTCCCGGATTCAAGCGATTCTTCTGCCTCAGGATCCCGAGTAGCTGGGTAGCTGGGATTACAGGCATGCACCACCACGCCCAGCTAATTGTGTATTTTTAGCAAAGACTGGGTTTCTCTATGTTGGTCAGGCTGGTCTCGAACTCCTGACCTCAGGTGATCCCCCCACCTCGGACTCCCAAATTGCTGGGATTACAGGCGTGAGGCCAGATTTACTTTTATAAACCTCAAAATAAGAGCTGGATTAAATTCACACACTCAATTCATAATTTCATAATTTCAGAAAAGCAAGCATATTTTTCAAAACACACCTTTTTTTTTTTTTTTCCAGAAGATGGCTAAAACTTCAAATTGAAGTACTGAGAAAGTGTTTAATTCACATTTGTGTGTTTTCTATTTTTTATGAAGGTGAAGTTTACATAACTTACAACTAACCATTTTAAAGTGTATAATTCAGTGGCGTTTAGGGCATTTGCAATGTTACGTAACCATCATCTCTCTCTCTCTCTCTAGTTTCAACATATTTTCATCACCTCAGAACACTCCATACCCACCAAGAATCACCTTCCATTTCCCACTACCCCCACAGCCTGGCAACCATTAATCATCTTTCTGACTCTATAGTATTGCTTATTCTGGATATTTTGTATAAAAGCAATCATAATTTAATGTGACATTTTGTGTCTGGTTTCTTTCACTTAGTGTAATGCTTTCAAAGTCCATCCAAGTTGTAACGTGTATCAGTAATTCATTCTGTTTTATGTTGGAATAATATTCTATTATATAGCAAATGTATTGATTATGTACCAAAGTTTGTCTTTTCATTTAAACATTGATGAATATTTAGGTTGCTTCTACCTTTTGATTATTATAAATAATGCTCCGATAAACACTCATGTACCAATGTCTATGTGAGCATATGTTTTCATTCTTCTTGGGTACATACCTAGGAGTGGAATTGCTGGAGTAAATGAAAATTCTATTTTTAACTACTTTATATACTATATTTCCTTATTTATTCGTCTACTCATCAAAACTTCGGTCGATTAATATACTAATATCTTAGCTATTGTGAATAATAGTGCAATGAATGTGAGACAGTAGATATCACTTTGACATATTGACATCATATCCTTTGGACATACCCAGTAAGTATTATTTCTGAATCATACGGTAGTTTTATTTTTACTTTTTTGAGGAACCTCCCTATAGCTTTCTATAATGGCTGAATTCTTTTACATTCTCATAAAAAGTGTGCGAGAGTTCCCTTTTCTTCATACCCTCACCCACACTTGCTCTTTTTGATAATAGCCATTCTAAAAGGTGTGACATGGTATCTCATTGTTTTAATTTGCACCTCCTTGATGTTTAGTATTGCTGAGTACATTTTCACATACTTGTTGGGCATTTGTATGTCTTTTGAGAAATGTCTATACAGATAATTTGCGCAGTTTTTAATCAAGCCATTTTTTGCCTTACGATTAAGTTGTTTGTATTTGTTATATAATATCAATGCTAAGTTCTTATCAGATACATGATGTGAATATACATTCTGTTATTCTTTAGGTTTTCTCTTCATTTTGTTTATTGTTTCCTTTGCTGTACAGAAGCTTTTTAGTTTTATGTAATTATATTCGCTCATTGTGTTTTCTTTGGTTGTCTGTTCCATTTGGCAATTTTAAAATTAAATTGTTTGCTTTTGTGTTGTTCAGTTGTAAGAGTTCTTTATATATTCTGGATTCTAAACTCTTATTAGATTTATGGTAAATACTTTCCCCATTCTGTAGGTTTTCTTCTTACTTATTTAATAATGTCCTTTGATGCACAAAGTGCTTTTTAAAATGTTATAGCATCTAATTTATTATTATTAATATTTTATTATGATAAGCACACAACATGAGATCCACTTTTTAACACATTTCAAGTGCACAATACAGTGTACATAGGCACTATGTTGTACAGTTCTTTAGAACTTACTCATTTTGCATAACTGAAACCCTATGCCCATTTAATAATAACTCCACTCCACATTTCCCGTTTTCCCCAACCTGACGACTACTGCTCTACTGTCTACTTTTATGAGTATACTATTCTAGATACCTCATAAAAGTGGAATCATATCGCCTCTGTTCTTCTGTGACTAGTTTATCTTACATAGCACAATGTTCCCCAGGTTCATTTATGTTGCTGTACATGGCAGTATTTATTTCTTCTTAATTTCATTATTCCATTATGTGTATATGATTCCATTATGTATATATAACACATCCTGTCTGTGTAGTCATCTGTCAATAGACATTCAGGTTGCCTCCATATCTTAGCTATTGTGAATAATGTTGCAATAAATACGGGAGTGTAACTATGTTTTCTTTTGTTCTTATGTTGATCATGTTTTGGGTATCAAAACTAAAAGTACATTGTAACGAAATATTTTCTACATGATTTCTTCTATTGTTTTATAATATTAGCTTTTGTATTTCGGCTGCTGATCCATTTTGAGTTAATTTTTGCCTATGTAGAGAGTTAGGGTGTAGGTTTTTAAATACATGTCATTTGTGTTTAGGAATCCCCCTTCTATTCCCAGATTGCTGAGGCTTTTTAACAATAAAAGTGGCCAGGCGCGGTGGCTCAAGCCTGTAATCCCAGCACTTTGGGAGGCCGAGACGGGTGGATCACGAGGTCAGGAGATCGAGACCATCCTGGCTAACACGGTGAAACCCCGTCTCTACTAAAAATTACAAAAAACTAGCCGGGCTTGGTGGCGGGCGCCTATAGTCCCAGCTACTCCGGAGGCTGAGGCAGGAGAATGGCGTAAACCCGGGAGGCGGAACTTGCAGTGAGCCGAGATCGCTCCACTGCACTCCAGCCTGGGCGACAGAGCGAGACTCCGTCTCAAAAAAATAAATAAATAAATAAATAAATAAGTAAAAAATAAAAGTGTGTCATATTTTGTGAAATGCTTTTTCTTTGTCTATTTTTATGATCATTATATTCTTTACTCTGTAAATATGGTATATCACATTAATTAGCTCTTAGATGCTGAACTACTCTTTGATTGCTGTGATAAATCCCATCAAGTCATGTTAATACTTTCTATTTATTTCTTTCAGTAAATGGCCCATACTTTTCTGTTTCTTTGTATGCTTCATACATTTTCTTGCTGGGAATTAGACCTTAAGTAGCACATAACTGGTAAATCTGGAAATTAGATCTCCCCACCTAGGATAGATTTTGTTACTTGCTAAAAGATTCAGCTGTTTGTTTAGTGAGTTAAAATTATTTTTACAAAGACTATATTTTTCATAATGTGTAGCGAATGAAATCTTTGGTCAATTGTCTCTGTAGTCATGCAGGAATCTCATAAAGATTTTCTTGAATTCTTGGATTTGAAAAAAAAAAAAAAAACAGAAACAAACAAAAATGTGCTCTGTCGTTTTAAATTATTTCAACAAATGCTGCCTAAGAATCCATTTTGACTTCAGGGGGATGAAATATTGACTTGTCTCTGCATCAGTTCATCAGCGAACCACTTGGAAGATCAAAGACCCAACTTTAATTTTTTGAGGTCAAGGTTCTTATTGCCCACCTTGGTACCAGCAAACCAGAACAAAACCACATGCAACACAGGCTCCTGTCTTACCACTGCCTGCTACTGGAGTTAAGGTTGGTAGTTGCTATGCAAAACACCAAAACAAAACAAAATGTACCAGCCGCTTTCTTCATCAAGCCCTCCCCTGGATGCAAGTATTAGACTAGTATTTCTTAATGAGTTTCCAAAGTAGTTGATTTTGACAGATCTTGTTAGATACATAGATACTTTGATGGAGAAACTGATTCCTAGAGCTCTCTACTCCATGAATTACCACTTTTCACCTAATTCATGTTTTATGGAATTTGAAATATTATTGTAGTTGGGTAACAATTTAAAAATAATCTAGGTTTTCTTTGTGTGCCTGGATGGACAGATAGAATTTTAATATTTTGATATAGGATGTGAAGAAATAGGAATGCTTTTACACTGTTGGAGGGAGTGTAAATTAGTTCAACCATTGTGGAGGACAGTGTGACGATTCCTCAAGGATCTAGAACCAGAAATACCATTTGACCCAGCAATTCCTTCACTGGGTATATACCCAAAGAATTATAAATCATTCTACTATAAAGACACATGCACACATACGTTTATTGAGGCACTATTCAAAATAGCAGAGACTTGGAACCAACCCAAATGCCAATCAATGTTAGACTGGATGAAGAAAATGTGGCACATATACATCATGGAATACTATGCAGCCATAAAAAAGCATGAGATCATGTCCTTTGCAGAGACATGGATGAAGCTGGAAACCATAATTCTCAGCAAATTAACACAAGAACAGAAAACCAAAAACCACATGTTCTCACTCATAAGTGGGAGCTGAACAATGAGAACACATCGATACAGGGAGGGGAAGATCCCACACCGGGGACTGCTGTGGGGCGGGGGGCAAGGGGAGGGATAGCATTAGGAGAGATACCTAATGTAGATGACAGGTTGATGGGTGCAGCAAACCACAATGGCATGTATATACCTATGTAACAAACCTGCACATTCTGCACATGTACCCCAGAACTTAAAGCAAACCACCACGGCACATGTTTACCTATATAACAAAATTCTACATTCTGCACATGTACCCCAGAACTTAAAGTGTAATAAAAAAAATTAGCTGGGCATGGCGGTGCCCACTTTTGGTCCCAGGTACTCAAGAGGCTGAGGTGGAAAGATCACCGGAAAACACAATTATATTCAGAACAAAAATTTTTGTATAAAATTACATCAACAACCTTTTTAGGCTAATGGTTAGAACCACATTGGCATAGAATGTGAAAAGATTGGTAACACCAGAAGTGAAAAAATTTTATAAAGGAAATTTATAGAAATTTGTGGGCACAGAAGAGATAAGATAAAATAGGTAGTATGGCAAAAGAGTATAAAGGAATTCTTTAAAAATTGTGTCCATTTTAAAATTTTAATTATTTCAGATTCTATCAAAGCAAATCTTTTCCCTCTTCCTTCACACATATAATGAGTACAAACGTATTTTCTAAATTGAGTGTGTCTGTCTGTGTGACTGGGGATGAGTGTAGTATTGAGGAGACTAAAAGATATTTTCTGAACTCGACGTGAAGAGTGAAGAAAACAAGCAGGTTGTAAAAAATGTGAAATGATTCAAAATTTACAGTAACTCAGTGCAAGCAGGCTCTCAAAGTCTTAGAAGAGCATGAGATGCTAGGTATCTTGAGAATCTTTTACAATCGTATACAGGGGATAGATCTTGACATAGCATGGCCTGAGATTTAGGACCAATTACTGAGGAAGAAGATCTAGTTAACAGTTTAGTCAAATATAATTTGTGCAGAGAATCTCCAATCATGCAATACAAACATATAAGTTAAAAAAATATATTAGCCTTGACTGTGGTCAAAATTTACTGTCTAATTTTCTTTGACATGAACCCAAGTAAGTTTTTACCTAGTCTGAATGCTTCTAATGTTTTGATTTTTGTATAATTAACCATTTTTTCATGTTGTTATAAATTACTTTTATGTTTGGACTATAGAATTGGCTTATAGGATCTTTCAACAAGCCACATTCAAAAGCCCTTAAGAGGTAGCTAATAGTACCTACATTGTCTAGTTTCTGTATTATTTCCTTATCTGTAGGAGTAGGAATCACCTTCTGTTCAGGGAGTTTGGGCCCTATCAAAGAGAAATATTGAAAAGATATAAATTCCTGGCACAGAGATAACTCTGGAAGTTTACTTCTTCCAATTCCCATATGCAAAATCAAAATAAAGCAAAAACAAAACCAGCTGTTTTGTTCTAATCATTGTTTTTAAGAGCCAAAGATTTTTGGCAAAGCTAGTGAAAAAATAGTACCTTTCTATTGAGTTTCTCTTGGTTATTTTCTTGTCTCCCTTTTCATTAATGGACTTTGGCATATTAAGTATATTTTGTTTGAATCAATATAAATAAATCCTTAAAATAATTTTCATAAGAGAAGGATGAAACAAAACAAATTAAGAATGATTCTAATAATTATAGGAAACAGTTACTAATTGTTTCAATTTTGGCCATATACATCTGTGAATGTTTCACAATAGTGCTAGATTTTATAATAAGCAGGTAAGAATCATTTCAAAGCAAAACTGAAGAAATATTACATGGAAATGGTCTTTAATTCTGGGACTGTAAAGAGAATTCATTCTGACTCTAACATATTTTACAAGCATTCTATATATGCAAAATTTAAATTATAAACTAATAACATTAATAGCCAACTTTAAGGTACTATTGGAACGAATAATTTATCATGCCCCAGAAAACTCCTCTTGGAAAAGTGATTGAAAGCATGAGTCAAGGTATTTATAGGTAAATGTATCACATATTAGATACAAAACATTAAATTGTTTTCAAAGATATATATCCCAAGTATGGATCCACTGTTTTTCAGTATATGAAGTTTCATGTCCCCATCAAAGAAAATAACTATAATTAAAATTACAGTTATTTGTTATGAGTTGAATTGTTCCCTGTCCCACAAAAATATTCTGGAATCCTAACCTCTTCAAACCCACCACCCCCAAATCAAAGTTTTTATTTTCCGAATGTGACCTTATTTGGAGATAGGATCTTTATAAAGGTAATAAAGTTAGATGAGGTCATCACAGTGGGCTTTAATCCAGTATTATGGGTATTTTACACAAAGGGAAAATATAGATAAAGAGATAGATATAAATATAAGGAAGATAATGTGAAGACACATAGGAAAATATGGCCATCCTCAAAGTCAAGAAGAAAGGGCTATAAACAAATCTTTCCCTCATAATTCCTCAGAATCAAGCAAATCTGCCAATACCTTGATGTCAGATATATACCTTGATGTCAGACATTTAACCTCCAGAACTGTTGGAGGATACTTTTTTGTTGTTTAAGCCACCCATTTTGTGATATTTTGCTAAGGTAGTTCTAGCAAACCAAAACAGTAAAGTGGGCAAAGGATATGAACAGACACTTATCAAAAGAAGACATTTATGCAGCCAATAAACATATGAAGAAAAGTTCATCATCACTTGTCATTAGAGAAATCCAAATCAAAACCGCAATGAGATAATATCTTACACCGGTTAGAATGGCCATCGCTAAAAAGTCATGAAACAACAGATGATGGAGAGGATGTGGAGACATAGGAAAGCTTTTACACTGTTGGTGGGAGTGTAAATTAGTTTAACCATTGTGGAAGACAGTGTGGTGATTCCTCAAGGATCTAGAACTAGAAATACCATTTGACCCCGCAATCCCATTACTGGGTATATACCCAAAGGATTATAAATTATTTACTATAAAGACACATGTGCATGTATGTTTATTGCAGCACTGTTCACAATAGCAGAGACTTGGAATCAACCCAAATGTCCATGATAGACTGTGATAGAAAACGTGGCAAATATACATCATGGAATACTATGCGGCCATAAAAAAGCATGAGATCATGTCCTTTGCAGGGACATGGATGCAGCGGGAAACCATAATTCTCAGCAAACTGACACAAGAACAGAAAACAAAACACCGTATGTTCTCACTCATAAGTGGGAGTTGAACAACGAGAGCACATGGACACGGGGTGGAGGGCATGACACACTGGGACCTGTTGGTGTGTGGGGGCTGGGGGAGGAATAGCATTAGGAGAAATACCTAATATAGATGACAGGTTGATGGGTGCAGCAAGCCACTATGGCACCTGTATACCTACGTAACAAATCTCCTCGTTCCGCACATGTACCCCAGAGCTTAAAATATAATAAAGAAATTTTTTTTAAAGAATAACCTAGAATTGTCAGGTCTGACAGTAACTAAATTCAAGCATAAAATTGCTTATCTTTCAGATTAAGACAAACAAGTAAAAATAATATCATATATTAATAGAAGCCAATTTATATTACCTAATGGTTTTTATAAAATTTATCTTTATGTTTGGGTTATTGTATTTAAAAAACGCAATCTTCAGATCTTCCTATTCAAATAGACAAAAAAAAATTAGCTTAGATTATCTAGGAGTACTGATCATTTGATTTTTATTTAGCAATTTTTATTTCCTTAAGATTTTTCCATTCATTATCTACATAATATTTTAATGTATCAAAATAGCAATCTACCTTAATTTTAAATATTTCCATATTGATAGCTATAACCCATATCTTGTTTCCAAATTTATATCTCATGCATTCTTAAATAACTTGTCATGGAGAGTGCATGTGTGTGGTATGTGTGTCTGTGTGCTTGTGTTTGTGTTTTAAGAAATGTCTCTAATGTGCTCATTTTGTCATTTTCTGGATTTAGCCAAATTATACAACCTTTTTGCCTCAGTTCTTAATCTGTAAAACAGGATTATTTATAGTAGCTACTTCATAGAAACATTGTCAGGATTAAATATTTTGACATATGGAAAGAAACTAGCAGACTCCAATAGTACATGTTAAATATCATATGAAAATTACTATAATCATCTTTCATATATCCTCTCATTTTATCTATCTACTCATCTTTTATTCATTAATTATTCAATTAATAAATATTTATAGAGCATTAGTTTACCAGGCACATAAATAAATAATACAAACACCAAATCTATGCCTCTCATCTTTAAAAAAAAATATGTGATATAAAGTGTGTCCTTTCCTTATGTATTTCTTATATTCTATTTTAGTTTTAAATGTTCATTTCTTTTTATAGTTATGAAAGTCAGTCTCCTTCTTCTTGTCTTCATAATGAATAATTCTGCTATGTATAAAATATTTATCTCATTTTTATTTAAATATATTCACTTTTTGTTTAGTGGGCATGTATTTTTAAATTTATGCAATATTGTACTATATATCATATTATGTTTCTTACATTTTCACTAAGTGTTATGTTTTTGTGAGCATTCAGGTTATTATATTATCTACTATATGTATCTATCTATCTATCCATATATATGTATGTGTAGATTTTACCTTTTCAAATATTTCTTTGGGATAGATTGACAAGCAGAATTTCATAAAGAAAACAAGCAGATAATTTAATTAAATAGCATCTGTTGCTTTCCTGAGTTCCTATGGCAGTTTACACTTGCACTAACTGTGCCCAAGGGTTTTTATCTTCCCCAAATTTTGGCAATACTTGCTGTGATTCACCTTCTAAATTTTTGTCAAACTAATAGTTGTAAAGTGGTATCTCATATTTGTATTGCTATGCATTGCTCTGAATACTAATGAATTTGAATTTGAATATGTTTTCAAATGCTTTTACCCCTTTGAGGTTTTTATCGCCTTTTTTTTTCTTTTTTTTTTAAATATTTTTTGTTGTTTGTTTGTTTTTGAGATGGAGTTTTGCTTTGTTGCCCAGGCCGGAGTGCAGTGGCATGATCTCGGCTTACTGCAACCTTCACATCCCGAGTTCAAGTGATACTCCTGCCTCAGCCTCCCGAGTAGCTGGGATTACAGGTGTGCACCACCATGCCTGGCTAAGTTTTGTAGTTTTAGTAGAGACGCGGTTCCACCATGTTGGTCAGGCTGATCACAAACTCCTGACCTCAAGTGATTCATCTGCCTCAGTCTCCCAAAGCACTGGGATTGCAGGCAAGCCACCAAGCCTGGCCTATCATAGTATTTTCATTCATACATTTTCTATTCCTTCTTACTAGGTTTATTATAGGTGCTTTGTTATGGTATCCCTAAGAATACCACAGAAAAAGTGACTTAACTCAGAAAATTAGTTTTCTCACAAATTTGGAGGTTAGAAGTTCTAGATCAAGGAGTTGGCAGAGTTGGTATCTTCAGAGGCCTCTCTTGCTTGCAGATAAGTGCCTTCTCTGAGGTTCACATGGTCTTCCCTTTTTATATGTCTGTGTACTCATTTTCTCTTCTCATAGGGACTCATTATATTTGATTATGAATTCATTTTAACTTTGTTACCTCTTTAAAGACCATATGTCCAAATATAGTCACTCTCTAAGTTACTGGGGGTTAGGACTTCAACACAGAATATTTATGGCACACAGCTCAACCTATAGCTTAAAGTACTGTAAAAATTACTGAAAAGGTTTGGAGGCATGCATAACCTGGATAACCTTTAGCTATTCTGTTTTGTAAGTATGGGGATAATCACTACATCTTCCCACTATGCCATTAATTTCTTCTCATAGCTTCACTTATGACTAAATGAATCATAAATCAGGCAGGAGAAGAGATACAAAGTATTCTGATATTGATTAACAGCTTCTGCAAATTTCCATTTAAGTGATTATCTTCAGTCTCTCCAACAGTGCTTATTGTATTTTAATTTAAAGCAAATTCAAGGTGAAGCCATATGCCTTACATTTTCTTTTTAATGTTGGAAGTTAGATATAATAGATTTCATTAAATATCAAATTGTGGCTCTTGCGATAACATAATCAAATAAGCAAGATTTCTCTTTAATTTTAGCACAGTAAGGAAAATCTACTGGATGGATAGAAAACAAATTCTGCCTTGTAGTGCAACTTTGGTGATAATAAAGTTGATTAAAAACATGATTAACATTCAATGCCTAAAGTATGTAAAATTTGAAGTAGAGTTATTTTCTAATTTTGTGAGTTTTCAACCATGTAACTTATAATCAGATTTAAAAAAAGAAAGAAAAGGCCTCTTTATCTTCTTTCTGGATTTTGTTTGTTTATTTGCTAGGGCAGTTGTCTAATATATAGAGGAAATATCTGCCTTAGCCAAGAAAAATTACCACGTTAGTTCTAATTGCCCTATCCATATTTCTAAGAGGAGCATAGAAATGTGGTACATTAAATACTTAAGTTTGCCAATGTCATCTTGTGGAACTAGAGCCCCTCTATTTGCCTGCAGGTATTTAAATGGACAGGACATTTAAGGAAAAAGTAGCATGATAACTCTCTTAATTAAATATTTTCTAGTTAGCAAGAATTGTGACCAAAATATTTGATCAACTTGTCACTTAAAATTTGATCCCTGCGGCAATTCTATGTGATAGATAATATTACTTCTATTTTAAAATTAGGAAATGCAGGAGTAAATAGATCAAGCTACTTATCCCAGAAATATATATATACACATATATATGTATATATATATAAACACACAGAGACACATAATATATATAATATATATATATTTTCACTTATATGTATATTTATATGTGGATATGTATATTTGCATATGTATACATGTATATATGTGTATATATACACATGTATACATATATGAGAAAAAAACACAAGTCAATATCTTAGCTAAGATTTAAAACTCAATTAGTACCATTAGTCCAAACCAAGCATGAAAAAGCTTCTGCTTGTAGGTCTGACATATAAATACCTTGGAAGTTTCCACACTTAAATTTAAAAGAAGAAAAAAATATATATAAACTGAAAGTGAGTTACTTTTCTTGGACTGATCAGACAACTGAGGTTGGAGGACACACTGCCATGCTAAAATCTGAAGAGACAGGTACTTCCAGAGAGATATAGCAACTCAAATCTGTTTACTTGGGGCAGAAGCCACTGAAGCCATAAAATGGTAGGCAAACAAGTTGTAATTCTGATGAATTTCTGAAACCGAGTATGGAAGAGCGTAAGAGTGAGAAACTCTGGAAGCTACAGTTTGTCAATGTAGAGAGTGCTTTAATTGGTTTTACTTCTAGGTATTTCATCATAGTCTCAATATGTGAATCTGAGAAATAACTACCATGATCCCAGTGGAGGCAGGGGAAGAGTAACCATTATGAAACATGACCAAAACCTTCTCTACTAACATACAAGCAAAACAAACACAAAAAAACTATTTAACAGAGGTTAACACTTCACTGGAGCCAACTATGAAATTTTATCCCAGCTAGATGGAGAGAATTATTCACACTGCAGCACCTGCTACTCTTCCTGTTTCACTATAAAACATAGCCAATAGGGGGCAGAGTTTTAAACAAATATATGGAGAATTCTTAGCCAGAGACAGGAAGGAGTATGGAGCAAGGGAGAACAAAAGCTATACCTGTGGAGGAGAGGCAGAGACACCTATGGAAGGCCAAATATTCCAAACACAGGCTCACTATAAAATGAGGCTTACATTACAAAATACTTCTACCTAACACTCCTATATCCTAATACCATACTAACAAGGCTCCAGTTTTAAAAAATAAGTGCTTGAAACTGAAAAAATAAAAAATAAAAAAGTCTGTCTTCAATGAGAATACATAGCATATGCCCAATACCAAGAGGGACTACTAAAGGAATTTGAATTCCTATTATCTGTAGCTACAACAGACATCATTAAACATAGTTTGACTCCTAGCCAAATTATCATGAACCCTCCCTCTCAAGTCTTATTTGCTTCAATTTCTATTCCTCAATACAACATGTCTTGCCTTCAATTAAAACTTACAAAGTATGCCATGGACAAAAGAAGACACAATCTGACAAGACAAATTTTCAGGGCTAGATTCAAATGTAACACAGATGTTAGAACTATTGACAGTGAATTAAAGATAACTATACCTATTAGGTTAATATGGTAAGTACTCCAATGGTAAAGTAGATGCCATGCAAGAAAAGATGGGTTATGTAAGTCAAGACAGAAGCCCTGAAAATAAAAAGGAAATGGTATAAATAAGAAACGCCAAAAGAGAAATAAAGAACGTCTTCTAAGCTTTCATCAATAGGCTCCACATGTTGAAGTAAATAATCAGTGAAATTGAGGGTAGATCAATAGGAGCTTCACAAATTGAAATATACAAAGGATAAACAAGAATTAACAAAACAGAAGGGAATGTCCATTAATTAATTAAAACATTATAAACTGTAATATACTAGAATAAGAAGAAAGTTCAAAATAAGTATTCCTGAGTTATACTAATATTAAAAAAATGATTGAACAGATTAATAAGGGACAATAGACAATTCTCTCAGGAAGAATAATTACAAATGTTTTATGTAGATGCTTCCTATCCAAGAATGTAGCTCCCTGACCTTTAAATTTGAGCTGTGCAGAATTACTTCTTTACAGAGTATGGTAGTCCAAGGCTGGTGGAGTGAGGAGAATAAATTTTGCAGTAGAAAAACCTGACAAACAGTGCCTTACTCAGGTGATCAAGGTATCTACTGTTGATGTGATACGATGAAAGCAAAACTTTGTTATTTTCCTCCCCAAAATATGTAACCCCTGTCTAATCCTGGGAAAAACATTAGACAATTGAAATTATAAAACAATTTATAAAATACCTGATCAGTACTCCTCAAAACCATCAAGAACATCCAGAATAAATGAAGTCTGAGAAACTGTTACAGTCTAGAGAGGCCTAGGGAGACATGATAACTAAATGTAATGCACTATACTGGATGGGATCTTGGAATGCAGAAAGGAAACACAAACAAAGAATAGACTTTAGTTAGTAAAATTATATCAATATTAGTTCATAGTTTGGACAAATGTACCACAGTAATTGTGTAAGGCATTAATAATTGGGGAAACATGGTGTGAAGTATGTGGAAATACTATTCTCATAATTTTCCTGTAAACTTATAAGTATTTTAAATAAATATGTGATATAACATATATATGTGTCTTTATATATGTATAGTCAAATTATGCTTCTCTTACTCTAAAATCATTAACAGTGACACACATGTACACACACACACACACACACACAAACACATACACACATATGGCATGCGTCTAAAATCATTCAGGTCTCTTAATTACATAGAAGACACATAAAAATAATGGGTAGTCTACACATTTTTCCTGTCATTTAATTAAATATGGGCCAGAACATGTAATATTAATACAAATCCAGAAAAAGTCTGTATGGTTATCTATCAGTAAAAACTGGGCTTCAAGTACCACACAGTCATTCTGTTTTTTGCTTTTAGTACATAATTCAATAAATTACATGAGATATTCAACACTTTATTTTGAAATAATCTTTGTGTTAGATGATTTTGTTTAACTCTAGTCTGGTATAAGTATTTTGAACACATTTAAGATAGACTAGGCTAAGCTAGGATGTTTGGTAGATTAGCTGTATTAAATGCATTTTGACTTACAATATTTTCAACTTACAATGGCTTTATCAGGATGTAACCCGAGAATCATCCGTAATTTGTTATTAAAGTGGCATGAACTTTAATATTGGTATGGATTTTAAGATAATTTAGTGTTGAAGCTTCTATTTATTGGTTTATAAAACTCTATAAAGAAAATTAATATTTCAAATCATGGTTTTTACCCAAAGATTAGAAAATGGTTGGATGTTTGTTCAACTTATTTACAAGGTTTATAGGCTCTTTACTTGACAATTCATGTTTCCAGCAATTTGAAATCTATTTTATGGTAATTTTAGTGTCCATACTAGGCTCATTTAGTTTTACAAAGCCAATAAAAAAGTGAAAGAAAAGTTGTCAACAAAGTTTACTCTTCTACATGCCATATATATATATAGATATTTAAAATAAAGAACTATAATAAGTAGCTGCACACACACGTGCATACACACAAAGAAAGAAGAAAGTCCAGAAATAGAAATATTATAAGAAATAAGATGTATATTCGATTATTTTATATGTTGTGTTTCATAACACCGAATATTACATTATAATATCAAGAAGGAAGAACTACATGTCTCATTCCTGGAATGTATTCATTACTCAAATACAAAATGGAAAATAAATTAAAAAATAATTTAGTCTGATAATACTATATGTTCATTGTTATGTATCAACTATACTTAACACAGAAGCAATCTTATTTAAGTTATATGGATGCTATTGTCACTAGAGTAAATTTAATTCACATAGAATTTGATTCACTATAGGTTGGTTAGATTACAACATTTAGAGTGTTTACTACTAACAAATAAAACAGATGTTTGTGAAATAATCACACTTTTTCTGTCCTTTTTAAATTTAATTTTTCAAATTGATAAATAATAATTATACATATTCATGAGGTATATAGTGGTACTTTGGTATATATAACGTGTAGTAATCGGATTCAGATAATTAGCATAGCCATAAACTCAAACCATCATTTCTCTGTGTGGTTTGTTTTCAGTGAATGAGGTTTATAATAACTGAGGGTAAGACCATGAGAATTAAAAGAAGAAAATACTCTCTGAGATAAAAAAGTAAAGATGCTTTTATTTAGTCTTGTGTAATATTGAAATTGTGATTTTTCTGTAGGCTTTGCTTTGAGGAAATTTATCATTTCCTTTTAAAGGTTCGTATTGGCCATTATTATTACTGTCATTGTTAAGAGTTGCATAATGGTGTAATTGTTATAGGATACCATTAATATTCACTCATTGTTTTCATCATGCAATGACAAGAGGATTTAGCAATACGAATATGAATGTGGTCTCATAAGTGTCTGCATAAAAGTAATTAAGGGCACATGAAATGATAGTGTTTTTTCTGGATGCTATATCCATTTTCATAATGTTTCATTCTTTCCTATTTTATTGAATGTTTCATAATGTGACACCATTCATCCTTTCTATTGCTTCCTGTGCTGTCATAGTATATATGGTATATATATACCATATAGTAGGTATGCTTAATAATTTATAACACCTCTGTCCATTGGGAATTGAAATGACTATAGAATTAGATGGACCTCTAGTCGAATCCTGTGATAAGAAGATTTTGCATATTGTCTCATCTCCTTGAGCTCCAATTTTCTCTTCTGTAACATAGGGAAAATGAGATTTCAAGAATTTCTTGGAGGATAAGGAAAAGAACATTTATTAAAACACCAAGTGCATTACATATGTAATACATGTACAGTTTCATAGGTGTTTAGTAAATGATAATAACTGTATTATTGTTAAAAATGTACATGACTTTTCATCTCTTACAAGATTGAAAAATTTTGAAGAACAGTAATCATGATTCCCTTTAGAATCTGCCCCAGAAGTTGCCAATGTAATTTAGTTTGTATTTTAAATTTAATGAATGTTATAGAACTAAAAGTTATTTTATATTCTAGCAATTTTCTTTCTCTAATTTAGTCCAGAGAACTACTCAATATTTATAATTTTTATTTAAATAAAAATCTACCTTAGTATGTATTGCTTCTCACAACATTGAGGATTATACTTTTATATAATGAGCATAATAGTTCCCATGTATACTTTATTTGTACTTTGAAAACTGACATTTTGATACTTTCATAACAAAAGTAAACTTTGAAAACAATATTTCTTCACAATTCATTTCATAGACAAAATATAAGTCCCTAATGATAAATGGTTAAGCAAGAGAGGAATAATTGCATTATTAAAATTACATACAATTTAAATGTTGCAAACCTCTGGCTTATGGGAGTCAAAAGATTATTTAATTGAATAATTCTGTATTAATCAGAAAAAGTCAACTTTTCCTGTTAGGCTAGTATTTTCTGCAATCATTTTACTATATAATTTTTGAAATTAGTAATTATGTGTTTTTGCTGTTGAGAAATGCCAAAATTAAATACTGGGTTTTTTTGTAATGTAGTGTTTAGAATATAATTTCAAATAACACAATCTTTATTGGAATACATTTAGTGCATTTTATCTACAAAAATCTAAATCAGAATTTTATATGTTTAAGACATCAATCAAACAAAATTATAATTAAACACATTTCTCTGCCTTGCTGTTTTATTGATTATAGTTATTTCAGTTATTAATCTGTATTCTCATTTCCCCAATATGTCACTTGAAAAATTAGTTGTCTGATAAATTCTAGTCATCAGATTATTTTTCATATTCTTCTTCTATTTTACATTGTCATTTCAAATAGATGCTTCATTAAAAATACATAAAGCAGGATAATGGTAAACATACCCTTGCATAGTGTATGTAGTTACTTTAAGAAAAAATCTGAACAATGCATTTAGTGTTTCAAATGTCACAAAATAAAATGTATTCTAGTGTTTTAGTTTTTATAATCCCACAAATATTTTTGCTGTGTACTGTTTAAGACAGTGCTGTTTACAAATCTTTTGAATTTCAAGTCTCTATGCCAAATACAAGGTCCATAAATTCTACATGATAAGATTGGAGGCTTCTCAGACAACTAGAACATAGTATCTAACTGGGTTTCTGTGGGGTTTCCTCTTTTTTTCTAATATTTATATCAACATATTACGTCAGTAATATTAGCTGAAAACTAAAGATTCAAATATTAATATTCATATTGTAATTGTTTATTTCCTAGAAAGGGGTGTAAATTAGTCATTTTATGGTAATAATTTAAAAATTATTTTAATGGCATGCACCAACTAATTGACTATTATAGAATCTGCTGAAAAACAATCTTGGGATAACGTTTCTGTGCCAAATGTTACAATAAAATCAGGTATTTACTTCATGACCTAACTCCCAAGTAAATAATAAACAGAGGGCTGTATCTCAGGACTGGTTTTTATAGCCTAAAACACTAAAGGAGTCTGTTAAATGCAGTGCTGATATTCAGTTTGAAAGAATGAGATAGAATTAAATACAAACACTCATCAGTTCTACTTGAGGTTCAGAGATTTCTAAAATTTAAAAAGGGCTTGACTTCATAATACATGAATCCCAAGAAAGTAGAGATGAAACAGACAAGGTTGCTCTACCCATATGGCCATATTCAAGCTATGCTCCGTTATTTAAATGCCATATAGCTCTAAAACTCATCTTTCTATTTTTGATGAAGTCTGATTTTACTTAAAATTCACTTCCATTTAGATATTCTTAGTATGAGGAACCCCAAGGGTAAGCCATGTTCTTTCCTTTTTATTAAACTTTTTAAAAGGCATTTGTTGCTATAATTTACTTTTTAACTTTTATTAGGTATGATTAAGATATCAAAAAGCTGTACATATTCAATACATACATCTTGATGAGTTTGAGGATAAATACATACTTTTGCAACTATCACTACTATCAATGCCATAAATACATCCATCACTTCCCAACGTTTCCTCCCATCTCCTTTATTATTATTATTTTGTTATTTTCTTCTCTGGAAGAACATTTAGCGTACGATTCATCCTTAGAAAAATTTAAGTACATAATATATTACGTTAGTTCTAGGCATTACGTTGTATATTAAATCTTCAGAAATTATTTTCTTGAGTAAATGAAATTTTGTACACTTTTACAATCATCTTCCTATTTCCTCCTCTTCCCTATTCCCAACAACCACCGTTTTATTCTCCGTTTCTACGGGTTTGACTATTTTAGATTTCACATGTAAGTGAGATCATATAATATTTGTTTTACTGTGCCTAGATTATTTCACTTAGTATAATGGCCTCCAGGTCCATCCATGTTGCAAGTGGTAGAATTGCCTTTTTTTTTTTTTTGGAGACGGAGTGTCGCTCTGTCACCAGGCTGGAGTGCAATGGCACAATCTTGGTTCACTGTAACCTCCGCCTCCAGGGTTCAGGCGATTGTCCTGTCTCAGCCTCCCGAGTGGCTGAGACTACAGGCATGCGCCACACACCCAGCTAATTTTTGTGTTTTTAATGGAGATGGGGTTTAGCCATGTTGGCCAGGATGGTCTCAATCTCTTGACCTCGTGATCCGCCCTCCTCGGCCTCCCGAAGTGCTGGGATTACAGGCATGAGCCACCGCGCCCGGCCTGAATTGCCTTCTGTGTTTTAAGGCGGAACCATATTCCATTGCATATGTAAGTTTGCATACATATATGTATGTGTGTGTATATGTGTGTGCGTGTATGTATCTCATTTTCTTTATCCATTCTTTAGTCAACGAGCATTTAGTTTGCTTCAACATATTGGCTATTGTGAAGAATTTTGCAGTGAATATGGGAGTACAAATATATCTTTGAGATTCTAATTTCAATGTCTGATTTCAATATACCCAGAAATGAGATTTCTGGATCATATGGTAGTTTTTTTTTTATTTTTTGTAATTTCTACTCTGTTTTCTATAATTGCTGTAGCAATTTACATTTCCAACAACAGTATATAAGGTTTTCCTTTTCTTTATATCCTCACTAACATTTATCACCTTTTTATAACAGCCATACTAATAGGTATAATTCTTTGTGGTATTGATTTGTATTTCTACAATGATTAGTGGTGTGGAGCACCTTTTCATATACTGTTGGCCATTTGTATTTCTTTTGAGAAATGTCTATTCAATTCCTTTGCTCATTTAAAAAATCATGTTTTTTTTGGTTTTGTTTTGTTTTTGTCACTGAGTTGTGTGTGCTTCTTACATAATTTGAATATTAACTTTTATCAGGTATATGGTTTGGAAATATTTCAGCCCATTCGGTAGGTTACCTTTTCATTTGGTTGACTATTTCCATGGCTGTGCAGAAGCTTTCTTGTTTGATGTAATATAATTCATTTATATTTGCTTTAATTACCTGTGCTTTTGGTGTCATGTCCAAATAATATCATTGCCAAGATCAGTGTTAAGGAGCTTAACTCCAGTGTTTTCTCCTAAGAGTTTTACTGCTTTGGGCCTCATATTTAAGTCATTAATCCTTTTTGAGTTGATTTTTATATGGTGTAAGATAAAGCTCCACTTTTACTATTTTGCATGTGACCATCCAGCTTTTCTAACACCATTTATTGAAGAGGCTATCTTTTACCCATTGTGTATTTTTGGAACTCTTGGTGAAAATTATTTGGCCATATTTATGTGAGATTATTCCTGGGCTGTCTACTTTGTTCCATTCATCTATTTGTCTGTTTTTAAGCTAATATCATACATTTGTATTGGTATACCTTTGTGATATAATTTGAAGTCAGTAAGTTTGACACTTCAAGGTTTTTTCTTACTCAATATTGCTTTGACTATTAAGGGTCTTTGTGGATCCATGTGCTTTTTAGGATCTATTCTATTCTATTTTATTCACATTGAGGTATATTCCTTCTGTACCAGTGTTTTGAGTGTTTTTATTAAGAAAATATGTTGAATATTGTCAAATACTTTATATCTGTTAAAATAATCTCATCATTTATATCTTTCATTGTGCTCTTGTGGCATATCCCATTTATTAATTTGTTTTTGTTGAACCATCCTGGTATCCCAAGAATAAATTCCACTCGATCACGGAAAATGATCTTTGAATGTACTATGGAATTTTATCTGCCAGTATTTGCTGAGGATTTTTACATCTATGTTCATGAAAGATTGTGGTCTGTGATTTTTCTTTTCTTGTAGTGCCCTTATCTGGCTTAGGTATCAAGGTAATTCTGGCTTCATAAAATAAGTTTGGAAATGTTCTATTCCACTTAATATTTTGAAGAATTTGAGAAACATTTATTTGTTAAATGTTTTGTAGAATTTGCCAGTGAAGCTATCTGGCCCTGGCCTTATTTTGTCGGGAGGATTTTGATTTTGGATTCAATCTTTGTAGTCTTCATTGTTCTATTCAGATGTTCTATTTCTTCATGATTCAATCTCAGTAGGTTGTATGTTTTTGGAATTTATTCATTTATTCTAGGTTATCTAATTTGTTGGCCTGAAATAGTTTATAATGTTGTCTGATAATCCTTTGTATTTCTGTGGTATCAGTTGCAATGTTTCCTCCTTCTTTTATACATTTATTTATTTGAGTCTGTGTTCTTATTTCTTGGTCAGTATTTTTTCAAAAAGCTAACAGCTTTGTTGGTCTTTTCTATTGTTTATTTTACTCTATATTTCATACATTCTCCTTTAATATTTATTATTTTCATTATTTGCTGACTTTGCGATTGGTTCATTCTCTTTGTTTTTAGTTAATTGGAGTGTAAAGTTGGGTTGTTTCTTTGGGATCTTTCCTTTTCTTAATGCAGGTTTCTTAAGCCAGCCTTATATTTATAAACTGCTTATTCTAACAGTTGTCACTGTCCAGCTTTTACATATCACAAACAGATGAAGAGATATAATATATGTGTAAAATAATAATGCTAAAAGAAAATATATCAAATGACTTCTGGCTGGAAAGGTCAATATAATAATTACTTTCGATCTCCACTTAGAGCCTTGCCACCACCCCACATGGCTCACGAGCACAGTCCTGCGCACTCTGCCATCTGCTTCCTGCTAGAGCTTTCCCCAAAACCACATCACCTGAGCCTGGTGAGCATGTGCCTGCCACATACCACATGACTGCCTGAAACCTAGACTTACTTTTCTAAAGAAGAGAAATGTAAGAAAAGTAAGTAACGTTTTTCTTTTCTAACATTTGAAGTAAGCAATTTTAAAATATTTTTTACAAAATCTGATATTTTGCATTACAAAAAAAAAAAAAAAGGAAAAAAGGAATAGCTGAGTGTCCAAGAGAGAAGGGAAGCTTCAGATACTCCAAAGATGAAATTGCAAAGAAATGAGAACTTTCATAGGGGTAAATATGTGAATGGTTACTTTCCCCCAGGGGTGGGATTGAAACAGAGTTTGGATAAAAGATGTAATGTAGTGGCAAGACTTTTATAATCCTCCATTGCGATGGGAGTCAGGACCTCAGCTTCGTATAAAGTAGAAGATTGGAACAAACTTTTTGACAGAAAATTGGGATTCTCAAGGTAATGGTGGAGTAGAGTTTTTAAGACACCTAACAGCAAAGGCAGATGATAATAGAAAAACATGTTTGATTATGTATGAGCTCTGGAAGAAAGGAAAAATATCTCTCCTGAGAATTTGAAGTCACAGACTTTGAATTCATGAAAATTTGGGATTTAAATTTATACTACTCAATTATTCAGGGAAGCCTCAAGTTTTGAATATTATATTAAAAATTGATCCAAGTTATATGGTATACTTCAGGTGTCTAGCAGAAACTAATGCAAAATTATCTAGAAAGGCACTTCCATAGGCAAACCTCAAGGTTTCCTTACATAAAAAGAAGCCATGCTGAATATAATGTCATAATTAAAATACAAAAGATAAATTACGACAAAGAGCTGAAAGATATCAAAAAAGACCTAGAGAATTAAATTATAATATAAAAAATAAAACTGTTTAATCAGAAACGAAAAATACGTTCTCATAAAAAGAAGAGTAATATTTTAGAAAAGAATATAAAATCTCTAAAAATAAAAATACATTCACTGGAACTAACTAAAAAGATAAAACAGCAGAATAATTTTTAAAAAATGTATCCAAAATGCAATGTATAATAAAGGAAAGAGTGATCCAATTATAAATGGCCTAATTTTCTTGTTTAGGTAATTTATCAAAGTATTGGTTTACTTAAAACTTTAAGACAAGCATACATAGAAAAACATAAAATTATTCACTAAAAAGTAGAGTAGAATGTAAATCTTCTAATCTATCAAAAGATAAAAAAGCACAAATAAATTTTCATCAATACAACAAAAGACTAAAATGAAGATTTTTTTAAAGGGTTGGCCAATAAAAGAATAACTATACTTATATAAAGAAAACTACAAAACCATTCATGGCATTAGTGAGGTTGTAATAGTAACTCACAGTTCTTTAAAGATAAAGCAATGCATACCAAATAGGACATCATTGTTAAATGTCTGACATCATTGTTAAAATAGAATAGAAAGTTGGCATTTATTATTCAATTTGTTAAAATGTATTATTATTTAAAGGATTATAGGCATGTAGGTGTCATTATTGTCTATGTTTTGTATATTTAAATATTTAAAAATTTTTATATTATCTACCATACCTCTCAAATATGTTCATTACATTGATGCCTAAACCAGATAAATATATCACTAGGAAGTAAAACTGCAGACCAATATTTCTTATAAATAGTAATGAAAAATCCTCAGCAGTATATTAGCAAAGTGAAAAAAGAAAAATATATAAAACATTATGCATTGTTACTGAGTGGGATTTATCTCAGTGATGTAAGGATGGTTTGATATATGGAATTGATATAAGTGTTGCATCATATTGATAGAATAAAAGACATATATCATTAACTCAATAGACACAGAAAAAGCATTTGACAGGGTCCAACATCCCTTCCATGGTAACAAAAAACAAATGAGGGAAACGAATGTACTCAACCTAATCAAGAATGTCAGCAACAAAACTCACAACTAGCTTCATATTTAATGGCAAATAATTTAATGTTTTTCCCTTAAGTTCAGAAATCAAGGAAATTCACTTTTTCCACTTCCATTCGGTATGTTCTGTAGCTTCTAGTCAGGGAAAATAGGGACTATGGGAGGGAAGAAAGCTTCTATATTGGAACAGAACTAAACCTATATTTTAGATGACATAACACACACACACAGACACACACACATATATATACATGTATGTGTGCACATACTCGTAATCCTAAGAATCAAAAATATTAGAAATAATAAATATGTTCAGCAAGATTGCAAAAAACAAGTTTAATAATTATTTCAGATGAAGACTTCCAGCAGGCAACGTGAGAAGCTCTGAAGACCCACTCCTCAGTGAAACTTGTAAAAATCATAAAATAAAAATAAAAAATTCTTTAATGGTACCTAGCAGCCTATGACTAATGATGGCATATTTATTCCTGAAAATCTGCTAAAATGCAGGAAGAACTTTGAGAGTTTGCAGTATTTGACTAGGTTACTTTTATTCTCTCCCCTCTCCCAGCTTACTGAGGTAGAAACTCCATTCAAGTCTTTTACAGCTAAGAACCCACACCTTTTTCTTCCCTGAGCTCCCCTTCAGAAGGCTAGCTTCTCAAGAGCAGCCGATTATCAGTATTTGCAATCCTACCCTAGCTACCTGTCAATAAGTCTAAGTTTTGCTGACTGGCTGAGAAGTGGAAGCTCCCTTATTCCATCACTCTTGCCACTCATGGAGTAGAAACTCTACTAGGCTGCCACATTGCTGAGAATTCTTGAGCCCCAATCACATTTACCTCAGCTCGTGGAATGAAGGTTCCCCTCCAGAGGCAAACTGAGGAGACCTGGAGCTGTTGTCTCCTTACACACCGAAGCTTCTAAAGTGAGATTGTGACTTAGAAAGAAGAACACCATTTCCCACACCTGCAAAAGAGCCGTGGTTCAGAAACTTTTCCCAGGGTGGAGAAGTTATTAAGAGAGCTCCAAATCCCTCCCCAAAGGAATTGACTTTATTTGTAACAAAATGTGAAGATGAACAAGCCCAATGGAGTTCAAAAGTAGAAGTTGTGATAAAAGGAATGGGAAGAGATCCACAGATTATTAAAAAAATAAGATGACTTTTTAGAAAAGCTCAAATGTTTTTCCTCTGCTCTCACACCACAACAACAATCATCAACACAGACTTCTGTGACCAAATGTGTGGGGTTTTTTTTCCCCCCCACACACTAAGTAAGCAAGCAATTTTGCAGTACACATCAGCTGGGCATCCTTCAATTCAATTCTGATGCTATCTACCTGCAGAGAGCATCATATCCCACAGATTGAGGGCTCAGTCCCACAAGACTACCCCCCTTTAGACCCTAGCTGAAGTTCAAGCCTCTGGAACTTCTGACCAACCTGTTTCAAGTTGGGGTTCCCAAGCCCTCCTCTTTGGGTTCAATTAGTTTGCTGGGGTGCTCACAGAAGAAACACATATATTTACTGGTGTATTAAAAGGAAACAGATAAAGAAATGCATAAGGCAAGGCATGGGGGAAGGGGCGCAGAGCTTCTACTTTGCCCTCTCCAGGTGTATTATCCTTCAGGAACCTCCAGATAATTAGCTATCCAGAAGCTTTTTGAACTATAACCTTTGGGCCTGTTATGGAGACTTACATAGGAATGATTAGTTATTCCATTAGCCATTTGGTGATCAACTTAACCACGTCTCCCTAAAGGTTTTGGGTGGGGCTGAAAGTCCCAACTCTATAATCATGCCTTGGTCCTTCAAGTGGCCAGCCCCAACCTGACTCTGTCTAGGAGCTGCCAACTGTGAGTCAATCATTAGATATAAAAATTCACCATTTTGGAGATTCTTAGGGTTTTAGGATTTGTATGCCAGACTGGGGTTGAAGACCAAATGTATATTTCACGACATTACAATGACTCATACATCACAAAAAAGCAGGTAATAAAAACTGCCTGTGAGAGTGACCAGATTTAAAAAAGACTCTAAAGTAGGCATTATAAATATTTTCAAAGAACAAAATGAAATTATGATTAAAGGAATAAAGGAAGGCATGAAAAAAAAATCACATCAAATAGAGAGTATCACGAAAAAGATAGAAATTATAAAAACTAACCAACTGAAAATTCTGGGGTTCAGAAGTGTAATTACTAAAATAAAAAACATATCAGAGTATATTAATAGTGCGTTTGAACTGGCAGAAAAAAGAATTAGCAAACTTGAAGATAGATCAATAAGGATTAAGGAAGCCAAAGGCCAGAGAGAAAAATGAATGAAGAAAAATCATCAAAGTGTCAGTGAAATGTGAAACAGCATTAAGTGCACCAAATAGGTGTTATGGAGAAAAAAAAAAAAAAGAGTGAGTGAAAGGTACAGAAAAGAATATTGGAATAGATAATGTCTCGAAACATCATAAATTTAGAGGAAAACATCAACTTACTCATGTAGGAAGCTCAACGGCTCCAAGTAAGATAAGCTAAGACAATGAGAAAATCTTGAAAACTGCAAGGGAAAAATGACTTATTACTTAAAAAAAATAAAAATAAAACCTCAGTAAGAGTAACAGATGACTTCTTAGAAGCAATAGAACCAGAAGGCAGCGGGATAAAAAAGTGTTTTTAACACACAAATCTTCAAGCAAGAATACTATATCCATCAAAGCTAGCATTAACAAATTAAAGCAAAATAGAGATGTTCTCAGACAAATATAAGCTGAAGAGTATCTTGCTAACAAACTTGCCTTACAAGGATTACTGTGGGACGTTCTGAAGGCTGAAAGCAAGTAATCCCAGACAATAAATCTAATCCATATGAAAACATATCAGTGGTAAATGGAATAATGTAATTACAAAAGGCAATATAAACAAATATAACTATATACTTTTCTTTAGTTATTTAAAAACATAAAATAATATAAATTAATATTATAATAATATAGACGAGTTTCAAAATTCATGGCTCCATGTAATATGTATAATAATTTCACAAAAAGGGGTCACATTGGATAGAATCTAAAAGTAAAATTTCTGTAGCTCCCCAAAATTAAGTATAAATTTGAAGCTCTTTTTATAAATTAGGATAGATTATATAAACCCTATAATAACTACTAAGGCAAAAACAAAAACACCTGCAGAACACTCTAACAATTGTGGAATACACATTACATTCAAGTGAAACATTATCCAGGAGAGATGATAGAAGAAGACATAAAACAAGTACCCCCATATTTAAAATAAATTATGCAAATATGTTCTCCCACAATAATGAAATGGAATTAGAAAAATAATAGCAGAAAGGAATTTTGGAAATTTGCAAATATACGGGCATAAACAATACCCACAAAACAGTGAATGTATTATAAAAGATATCGCAAGGGAAACATAAATACTTTAAAGAATGTCGACACAGAACATAGCAAATGTCGAGACACAGCTAACAGTGCTTACACAGAGCTTTCTAACTGTATATATACATATTAACAAAGAAGAAACATTTCAAAGTAATAATTTAACTGTCCACAATAAGATCCTGGAAAAAAAAGGAGTAAACTACAGAAAAGGCAAATAGAAAAAAAGTTAAAATTTGAGTGAGTATTAAAGAAATGGAGAATAGATAAACATCAATGAAACCAAAAATTAACTTTTGGAAAAGATCAACAACATTGACCAACCTTTAGACACAAAGAAAAAGGGGAAAGTAAAATTTCTAAAATCAGAAATGAAATAGAGAATATTAGCACAGTATTGACCTAACAGAAATCTTAAGAAAGGCTTACAAGGGTATATTATAAACAATTGTGTGCCAACCAATTAGATACCCTAGATGAAATAGACCAATTCCTAGAAAGCCAAAACAATATTGAAATATTTAAAAAGCATGTGATGGTTATTATTGAGTGCCAACTTCATCCAATTGAAGGATGCAAGGTGCTGTTCTTGGTGTGTCTGTGAGAGCATTGTGAAAGAAGATTAATATTTGAGTTGGTGGATTGGAGGAGGGCGACCTACCCTCAATCTGGGTGGGCACCATCTGTTCAGCTGCCAACGCAGCTAGGATAAAAGCGGACAGAGGAATGTGTAAGGACTAGAACGGCTGAGTCTTCTGGCCTCCATTTTACTCCAATGCTGGATGCTTCCTGCCCTCAAACACTGGACTCTAAGTTTCCAGCTTTTGGACTCTTGAACCAACACCAGTAGTTTGCCAGGGGCTCTCGAGCCTTTGACCACAGATTGATGGCTGCACTGTCGGCTTCCCTGTTTTTGAGGTTTTGGGACTCGGACTGACTTCCTTGCTCCTCAGCTTGCAGATAGCTGACTGTGGAACTTTACCTTGTGATTGTATGAGTCAATTCCCCTAATAAACTTGCCTTCATATGTTCATCTGTCTTATTAATTCTCTCCCTCTAGAGAACCCTGACTAATACAAAGCACAACAAAATTAGAGGATTCACACTTTCTCATTTCAAAACTTACTACAAAGTAACGATAAACATAATGTGGTTTTGACTTAAGGATGTACCTATCAGTCAGTGAAATAGAATTTGATAATCTAAATATAGTTCTCACATTAATTGTCCGCTGATTTTTGACAAGGTTGACAAGACAATTCAATGGTGAAAATTAGTATTTTCAGCAAATGGTATTGGGACAACTTGATAACCAAATGCAAAAGAATAAAGTTAAACATCTATCTCATACCATATACAAAATTAACTTAAAATGTATCAAAAACCTAAATGTAAGAGCCAAGTTATAGAACTCTTAGAAGAAAACAGAGATACTATTTCTCAACTTCTTTAGGCAATTGTTTCTTAGATAAGACACTGAGAGCACAAGTGACGAAAAAAACAATAGATAAATTCAATTCATCAAAATCAAAAACCTTTTTTGCCATAAACAACACTATGAAGAAAGTGAAAAGAAAAACCACAAAATGGGAGAAAAATATTTACAAATGAAATATCTGTAAATCATTTATCTGATAAAGTACTTACATATAGAATACATAGAGAATTCTTAAATAATAAATAAAAGACATAATCTCATTCAAAATGAGCAAGTGAGATCTGAACCAACTTTTCTCCAAAGAAGATATAAAGTGGCCACTAAGTACACGAAAGCGTGTTCAACACAAGTAAGTACTAGGGAAAAAGCAAATCTAAACCAAATTGCAACATTATTTCACATTCATCAGGATGGTTATAATAATAATACAGACAACAGCAATATCATCAATTATATGGAGAATTTAGAACCTCACACATTGCTGGTGCAAATGTAAAGTGGTCAGAAACTTTGGAAAGAAACCTGAACCCCCTCTGAACGTTAAATATAAACCTACTATATGACCCAACAATTCCACTCCTAGGTATAAACCCAAAAGGAATAAACTATATGCTCACTCAAATACTTGTGCATAGCAACATTACTCATAAAAGTTAGAAAATGGAAATGAATTAATTGTTAATTAACTTTCAAGTGGATAAACAAAATATGGTATATCCATACAACTGAATATTATATAGTAATAAAGAGAATGAAATTCTACCACTTGCTACAATATGGGTGAACCTTGAATACATTGTGCTAAGTGAAAGAAACCAGTGACAAAAGACTTATTGTAAGATTCCCTTTATAGAAGTGCACAGAATAGGCAAAATTTGTAAAGATAGAAAACATATTAGTGATTTCATAGGGCAGATTGGGAGTGAGGGCTATGGAGAATAATGGCTTATGAGTACAGAGCTTCTTGTTCATTAATGAAATATTCTGAATTTAGATTATAGTATTGGTTGCACAACTGTGAATATAATAAAAACATTAAATTGTATACTTTATGGGTTAATTTTATGATGTATGAATCATATCTTAATAAAGTTGTTATGGAATATAGATTACGGAGCCATTTTGTAGGGTGATAAGCCAATCAAATAAGAAAGGATTTTTTTGAGAGACACTAAACACATAGAGGAAGAGATATTTAAATCAATTATTAATCCATGCTACTTTTAAAAAAGTACACTGAATGTTTGTGTGTTTGTCTTTTTGTGTATTTGCATTTCCAGAGCTAGCATAGTTTTGTTTTACTGGTGGTTTTGTTTATTTATTGAGATGTTTATTTCTATGCACATTTTTCCATATTAAAGAAAGTGACCATGTGGTATAACTTGCTTCTACAAAGCATCATTGTTAGTACATCTCATAATGATTTTTCATTAAAAAACGCAGTTGCATTACATTGTACTGACAATCAATATGCTCTCTGGCTAATCACACAATAAATTTTACAAAGTGTTAAACAGCAAGAACATGACACCTAAAAACCTTTTGTTGAAAGGAGCTACACATTTTGCATAGAAAAATATCTTTATAGTTTATTCATTCTGTTTATCATAATGACTAGGATTTTGTAATAATAAGCTCAAAATTGAAAGAATTTGTATAGGCTTGCTACATTTATTTATGCTCAAATTCATCACTTCTGAATTGCAAAGAAATTTAAAGTTCATTATTAAAAGTTAGAGTAATGAGAAACACTACCTCCTTCACTCAAAATTAGGAATTAAGTAGGGAGTTTCAAAAATCATGTAAGAGAGTAAAAAATCTATGTGTTTGTACGTATAGTTCAATAAACTGTGTATAATATATATGTTTGGATTTTAAAAATTAAATACATTTTCTTGAATATAATTAGTTATATTAAGTAATTAACCTTATTAACTGGCACAGTAAAGGAAAAATTTCAAGGTGTTTCTTTAAAGGCTGTAAGAATTCTGTCAGCTTAAAACTGTAGAATAAATCTTTGTGTTTCTGTTTTTCATTCATGTGTTCTTTGACTTTTTTATTTGTTCACTTATTTCATCAATGAGCTAATAAGTCATTATCTCTCTCTCCTTTTCTTTTCTCTCCACAGTGAATTGAGTACCTACTGGGTACTTGGATAGTACCTACTGGGTACTTGGATAGTGAGTTTCAAAAATCATGTAAGAGAGTAAAAAATCTATGTGTTTGTACGTATAGTTCAATAAACTGTGTCTAGTATATATGTTTGGATTTAAAAAATTAAATACATTTTCTTGAATATAATTAGTTATATTAAGTGATTAACCTTATTAACTGACACAGTAAAGGAAAAATTTCAAGGTGTTTCTTTAAAGGCTGTAAGTATTCTGTCAGCCTAAAACTGTAGAATAAATCTTAAAACATGCTCAATAAATTTTTTGAAGGTGTAGTTTGGAAGAATTTTATAATATTAATCACAGTCTAAATGATGCTATATTTATTATTTTCTTTGAAAATATTTCTTCTGTGACTTCACATAGCAGTAAGCTTTCTGCTGACTCAGCTACAACCTTGCCATCCTCTCCTTCTGGGAATAAGTTTTATAGAGGCATATTTCTCTTCCATCATTTTCCTCTCTCCAGAAGACTGAGTGAACAGTCTTGTATTACAAATTGCCTCCAGCTTTGCTATATGTGACCCGGAGCTACTTCTGTAGAGGCCAGATACCCATCAAGACTATTCCAAAAAGATGGTAATAGGAACCTTCAAAAATAATATTGATATCTTCAAATTTTCAGTATTTATTGCATACATATTACATGTCAGTCACTATTTTTAGCACTTTACATGAATTATCTTGTTATTCATTCTTACCATAATTTTATAAAACTAGTAAAATTATCTCCACTAGTGTGAAGAAGAATTCACCTTACTTCTCTTTCTAAGTTTCATCCAATGTTACACGCCAAATTGTGTCATAATCTTACTCTGTTTTCTGGTCACAATATTTTTTATTATTTTATTTTATTTTATTTTTACTTTTTTTATTCTTCAAATATTGAAACCTTCAGATCTAGTAGGAGTAACTGGTTTATTACTTCACTTCTGTCTATATCCATCCACCATTCCATAGTGTAATTCTTTTTTTAAAATTGTTATTATACTTTAAGTTCTGGGGCACATGTGCCAAACGTGCAGTTTAGTTACATAGGTATACACGTGCCATGGTGGTTTGCTGTACCTATCAGCCCGTCACCTATATTAGGTATTTCTCCTAATGCTGTCCCTGCCATAACCCCCTCAACCACCGACATGTCCCTGTGTCCATGTGTTCTCATTGTTCAACTCCCACTTATAAGTGAGTACATGGGGTGTTTGGCTTTCTGTTCTTGTGTTAGTTTGCTGAGAATGATGATTTCCACAATCTAATTCTTATCATTTGTTCCCTTTTCATTCCAAGCTAACTCTACCAAAAAATAACTTTAAATCAATTAAATAATTCAAATGCAAGAAAATTGGTTTAAATAATTAATCTGAAGGATAATAGAAATAACAAAATAGCCCAGGTGTGGTGGCTCACGCCTGTAATTCCAGCACTTTGGGAGGCCACGGCGGGAGGATCAAGAGGTCAGGAGTTCAAGACCAGCCACGCCAATATGGTGAAACCTCGTCTGTACTAAAAGTACAACTTTGGCCGGGGGTGGTGGCATGTGCCTGTAATCCCAGCAACTCTGGAGGCTGAGGCAGAATAACCGCCTGAACCCGGGAGGTGAAAGTTGCAGTGAGCAGAGAATGCACCACTGCACTCCAGTCTTGGCTACAGAGCAAGATTCCATCAAACAAAAAAACAAATAAAAATAAATAAAAAGAAAGGAAAAGAAACAATAAAACAACAAAAATGAAACTAGATACCATAGAGGGAAAACTGACATATGGTTTTGCAACTCAGTTAAATAATTTCTTGACTGTTATATACCTAGCAATCTCCATAGAACTCTAGTCATTTCTTTTCCCCCTTTTCTCAGTAATTACTCCAAACTGTACTTAGTTTAACATTTAAAACACTTTCATCCATTATTTTCCTAAATATGTTATGTCCTTTGCTGTGAAAATTAAGACCATCTGACAAGACATTTTCTTATTTAGCTCCATGTCGCCTGTCAGTGTATTTCAATTTGCATACTCCTACATTCTTAGAAATCCTTATCTTAGTGAAAATGTGGTTCACTTTTTTCACTCTCTTTATTCATTTACTTCCTATTCATCTCTCTCAAATAAAAAAAAATGAAATAATTGAATGTTGTATTTCTATCTACTTAACCTACCTTTCCTGTTTTCATGTATAACTTCTAATTCCCACATACCATTTACCTCTGAAGTAATTACATTTCACTCTCATCCTGAAATGGCCTCCTTCAGCCAAAAGAAATGGAGAAATAACTGGTAAACTTTCTGAAGTATTACAAAGAATTGATCATTGTGTTTTCTTGAAATTCTCACTTTTCTAATTGCTGTGGCTATTTGTTCTTTGTGTTTTACTTTTGCATATTGGTTATATTTTTAAAGTCTTGTTTACGTATGCATATTGCTTTGATAATGTCTTAAATATTCCTGAGAGTTAATCTTTTAGCTGTTCCCAAATTATACGTTCTGTTGGTGATTTTTTTCTATATTAATTGTTCGTACTGCCTAATAAACAGTAACATCTATTGGGTCAGAGAACAGTCTCTTTTAGAGCAGATACTTCAATTCTTAATATACTGTGTAGATTTTCAAAAGGTGATTTTTTTCCCAATGATTTAAAAACTTTTATAAATGATTCTAGAATTCTCAGAAACTCCAGATAAGTTTATTCTATTGCCAAAGTATTTTTCTACTTGAATATCTCCTCATAGCCATCTCCTCTAGATTATATATTAAACTTTAACTGCTCTCTCTTAACACATATAGCTCTAGTTCTTCTTACTGTCAGCACCACATGCACAGACACTCTAGATATGTCCATTGCTAGCTCTGGACTTTCACATTTGAAATTTCCTTTTCTTGCATTTCTTGCATCAACCATCATTTGGTTAACTCCTACTTATAGTAAATAACCCATTTCCAATTGAACTTTCCTGGAAAGCCATATCTAAATCCTTCATTTAATAAGACTATTCTCCTGTGAGTTATCCTACCACTTACCAGTTTATATTGTAAGGACTCCCTAAGTGTTTTCTTCACAATGTCCCTTTGAGAAGGATATTTGAGTGGCTAAAGACCTGTCAGAAACACTGTTAGGTCTTCTTTTGAGATTTTGCATTTCATTTGTGAAAAATTTGCTTGACTTTACTCAAAATATTTATTTTACCAAAATTTTAACTGTACAATTTTTTGTCCACATAGCATCTGATGAAATCCTTATGGAAGACTTAGAGGTATGTGATCAACTTTCAGTTTGCACTCATGACACAGAGTAAGAATTTAACACATTTGAGAGAAATGACTAGTTATTTAATGTGTTTCAAATGTTAATAATATAAACTTCATAGTAACAATATTTTCTTATTTAAAAAATAAATGTAAAACATATAACATAATGCCTGACAGTTGCATGTTTAATGTAAAAGTTATCTAACAGCATTTCCATTATGATAAAGAAGCCAATTTTCTTCACCGAGTAAAGACTACTTTTTCGAGATCTGCAATGTCCTTTATTCCTATGGGGATATAAAAGATAATTGCATAATGTCATGAATTTTATTTTTACCAATTGTATTTCTGTCATTACAATTATTTTATTTTTGTAAATGGTTGATAAAAATTCTATAAAATAAGAGGTCTCCCAATAAAAATATGTTTGGAGATATATATATATATATATATAAAATTTAAAGACTATATCTATCTATCTATATATCTAGATTATATATATTATATATATAAAACACATATACGGCTCAATTTGACAGCAAGGTGCAAATTAAAGTTTTATTTCTCTGGTACTAGAATGCTGAAATATTCTGTAGCAATTGAGATTGCACTTTAATAATCTTGATACAAAGCTGTAATACTAAAGTTTCCCATTTTTATATAAATTAAAATATCAAGAAAACATGCTATTCCACATTTTTACTTTGCCCTATTTACTGTGCTTCAAGATTTACAGCTTCTGACATTCTTCTTACAATACCTATTATATCCAGCCAGTGAGCACTTAATTGATAATGATGAAAATCATCTCTATATCTGTGGCATATGTTGAGCATCTGTTTCAGACCATAATTTTAAATTTATGCCTTGTGCTTAAAACTAAAGCAATGAGCAAATAAGTTTTCATTTTTCAGGTTATTTTTCAAATATTTGGTTGACCAAGTAGACTCAAATCTACAGTAGATATTTTTACTTTGAAATCAAACACCAGAATATAAAAGAATCAGAAGTACAACTGTTTAAAATACGCAAATTGACTTATGAAATATTTCTGTCATTCTGATTTAAGAATACATATGAATATGCCTCCTTGCAATCACATGGGCATGTATAAATAATTCACCAAATTTTGAACATCCAGCTGGCATTTTCTGGTAGCTAAAATGTTGAACTGAGATCTATGTGCTTGCCTTTGCCTTATAAGCATTGTGAAAAGAAAAAGAGAGTGAAGTTTGGAAAATTACAAGCTGATTTCCTTGGCCAAAATTAACATACCTCATTACTCTGATACCAATAAGAGCAATATTGTAGACAGTTTCTTTATTCTTCTATACAGCCTCCCTTTCCCTTTCTTTGGGTAAAATCATTCTGTATTTCCTAAGGGTAATCTTCACACTTCATTCCATATGGTTCTAGAAGAAATTCAGCTTATTGAAACTGCATTCCTTATGTCCTATTACCTGCTCTCAGGCAATGGGTAGGTCATTCAATCAAGGGTATCAGGCTTTTTGCCTGGTAAATTGAAGTTTGAGTGCAATGTCACATTAAAGTAAGGCTAAAATCAACATCCCAAACACATAATCCATGTGTTCCTAATTTAAATTTCTACAGCTGTGCATGTTCCCGTCCTTCATAAGAAGTGGGTATTTAGCTTTTCTTTAATCCTTTATCTCTGCTTTTTAAAAAAGTTATAAATATTTACTTAATTATCTATTTAAAATTAGTTAGCCAAAATGGGGGTTTTTGTTCTGTAAAACAAAATAGTTCTAAACAATTCAGTAATTCACAGAGTTATTTTAAGAATTAAATTTCGTAAATTGAAATAATGTGAAATTGCCTAATAGGTATTTGATTCTAATAGGACAGGCTGAATAATTAATTTTTGCCACCTTCACTAACTCAGTGTCTTCCCAATCCCTGTTAACTAGTGTCATGATTGTTACAAGCACTTTATGAGTTTTGTTTTAGAATTTGGGAAGTCAGGGAATCACCCTGAATGAAACAGAATCCATGCAAACCAGGATTCTTGTTTTATAAGAATGAAAGATCAATGCAGAAATTGACAGGAAATAGATAGGAATACAGCTAACAAGTGATATGAAGGACCTTTTCAAGGAGAACTACAAATCACTGCTCAAGGAAATAAGAGAGGACACAAACAAATAGAAAAACATTCCATGTTCATTGATGGGAAGAATTAATATCAATAAAATGGCCACAATGCCCAAAGTAATTTATAGATTCAATGTTATTCCCATCAAGCTATCATTGACTTTCTTCACAGAACTAGAAAATCTACTTTAGATTTCACTATGGAACCAAAAACAGAGCCTGTCTAGCCAAGACAATCCTAAGGAAAAAGAACAAAGTGGGAGGCATCACCCTAACTGACTTGAAACTATACTACAAGGCTACAGTAACCAAAACAGCGTGGTACTCATATGAAAACATATATATAGACCAATGGAACAGAACAGAGGCCTCAGAAATAACACCACACATCTACAACCATCTGATCTTCGGCAAACCTGACAAAAACTAGCAATAGGGAAAGGATTCCCTATTTAATAAATGGTGCTGGGAAAACTGGCTAGCCATGTGCAGACAACTGAAACTGGACTCCTTCCTTACAATTTACACAAAAATTAACTCAAGATGGATTAAAGACTTAAACATAATACCATAAAAACCCTAGAAGAAAACCTAGACAATATGATTCAGGACATAGGCATGGGCAAAGACTTCAAGACTAAAACACTAAAAGCAATTGCAACAAAAGCCAAAATTGACAAATGGGATCTAATTAAGCTGAAGAGCTTCTGCACAGCAAAAGAAACTATCATCAGAGTGAACAGGCAAGCTACAGAATGGGAGAAAATTTTTGCAATCTATCCATCTGACAAAAGGGCTAATATCCAGAATCTGCAAGAAACTTAAACAAATTTACAAGAAAAAACAAACAAACACCCCCATCCACAAGTGGGTGAAGGATATGAATAGATACTTCTCAAAAGAAGACATGTATGTGGTCAAAAAACATATGAAGAAAAGTTCATCATCACTGGTCATTAGAGAAATGCTAATCAAAACTACAATGAGATACCATCTGATGCTAGTTAGAATGGCAATTATTAAAAAATCAGTCAGGCACAGCAGATGCTGGTGAGGATGTGGAGAAATAGGAATGCTTTTACATTGTTGGCAAGAGTGTAAATTAGTTAGTTCAACCATTGTTGAAGACAGCGTGGCTATTCCTCAAGGATCTAGAACCAGAAATTCCATTTGACCCAGCAATTCCATTTACTGGGTATATACCCAAAGGATTATAAATCATTTTACTATACAGACACGTGCACATGCATGTTTATTGCAGCACTATTCACAATAGCAAAGACTTGGAACTAACCCAAATGCCTATCAATGATAGACTGGATAAAGAAAATGTGGCACATATACACCATGGAATACTATGCAGCCATAAAAAAGAATGAGTTCATGTCCTTTGCAGGACATGAATGAAGCTGGAAAACATCATTGTCAGCAAACTAACACATGAACAGAAAACCAAACACTGCATGTTCTCACTCATAAGTGGGAAGTGATCAATGAGAACATATGGACAGAGGGAGGGGGGCATCACACACCAGGGTCTGTTGGAGGGTGGGAGACAAGGGGAGGGAGGGCATTAGGACAAACACCTAATGCATGCAGGTGTTAAAACCTAGATGATGGGTTGATAGGTGCAGCAAACAATCATGGTACATGTATACCTATGTAACAAACCTGCATGTTTCTGTACATGTATCCCAGAACTTAAAGTAAAATTAAAAAAAAAATAAAATAAAGCAAAAGCAAAAGAAATAACATCTACTTACAAAAAAAAAAAAGGAAATGAAATATCAATGCAGGATTTAAACATGTGTCATTGTATTTGAAGAAGCTGTTCCATGACCACATCTACATACACTTGGTTTCTTGAAAAGAAAAATGTATGAAAGGTAAGTCATTAAATTCATGGATCGTACACAAAGAGATGCTTTGTGTGTGTGACTTTAGCCTGTAACTCCTGGCACATTAATCCAGCATTTTCTTTCTTTCTTTCTTTCTTTTTTAATTTTTCTTTTTCTTTGAGATGGAGTCTCGCTCAGTCATCAGTCAGAGTACAGTGGTGGGATATGGGCTCACTGCAACCTCTGCCTTCTGGTTTCAAGCGATTCTCCTGCCTCAGCCCCCTGAGTAGCTGGGACTACAGGTGCGCGCCACCACGCCTGGCTAATTTTAGTAGAGACGGGGTTTCATCATGTTGGCCAGGATAGTCTTGATCTCTTGACCTCGTGATATGCCTGCCTCATAATCCAGCATTTTCAATAACTTATGTCACACAGTAGGTCTGAGGTTAATCTCTGTTGAAAAAATTTGTTCAAATATGTCTCACATACAAAGATCACAATCTTTTTGTTTCAAGTGAATTACAGCTTGATCTGCACAAAAGTAGCAAACATGGTTAGCTTAGTAAAAACATGTATAAATTAACAATGTATAAAAAACATGATTTAAGGCTACATATAATATTACTGTAATAGATAAATTATAGTTAAAAATTTATTTACTAATTTTCAGTATTAAATGACATCATGGCAAACTAGAATACCTTCTCTTAGAAATAAATTTTAATATTAAAATAGAATTCTGCTATCAGTTAGTCGACTTTTAGGAATGTTATTTTATAAATAACTTATTTTTTAAAAAGTATGAACAGCATAATCAGAATGGAGTAATAAGGTGAAAGTAACATTATGAGATAGAGTAATATTGTAAGTGAGGAAAAATACACATACTCATGTATATTATCTATAAGCAATATATCAAAGTATACAAAGTTTAAGTTTGTTTAAAAATTAATAAAATCTACCATAAAATAGATGAACCAACATAACAAAAATTTGCTAATGTGTCGATATAATATATTCTTACAGATAAACTGGGGAGTAAGAGAATTAATACCTAAAGTCGAAGATCACTATGTTTTATTCATCTGTCCAAATAGAACACGCAGGTTTATTTTAATGAGTGCTTGCCAGGAAATACAGGGTAGAACTGCAGGACTAGTTATTTTAGGTATAATATAAAAGTATTAAAATATTTAAAAAGGTTGTTGACACTTTGGGAGGCTGAGGCAGGAGGACCGCTTGATGTCAGAAGTTTTTAGACCAGACTGGGTAACGAAGTGAGACCCATCCCTATGAAAAAATTAAAAATATAGCTGGACCTGGTGGCGCATGGCTGTAGTCCCAGCTACTGAAGAGGCTGATGCAGGAGAATCCTTTGAGCCCAGAGTTTGAGGCTGAGGTGAGGCTGCTAGTCTACTATGATCACACCACTGCACTCCAACCCAGGCAGCAGAGCAAGACAAAAAGATTGTTGACACTAAAACATTTTCTGTGGACATCTAATCCAACTCACTATGGATAAGGAAGCAGAGGTACAGTTATCAAAAGATTTGCTCAAATGTATTTGCGTATTTGAAGAGTTAGGTCTGCTGTGTCTCCACCTGGCTTTTTCTTTCTTTCTAAGTCTTTGTCCCTGCTCATCCCTTTTTCTGAGCACTGTTTTAATAGATCCCCACCTTGGTGTCTCAGGTTAAGCACTGAACCTTTAAAAGAGACTCTAGACTCTTAAAAACAACAGTGACTTCCCCTCGCTCCCACCAGTTGCTTACAAAAAATCCTGTTGTGGTTTCACAGCACTTAATATTTAAGATTAACTTGTTTTCCCATCTCTCTGTCTCTTTCTTTCAAGATCCATGAAGGCAGGAGTCTTACCTCCCTTGCTTTTAGTGCTATATCTCTATTGCCTATAACAGTGACACACAGTAGGAATTTAATAACACTTTGTTTAATGACTTATTGAAAACTCATCACTTCATGAGAGGCCTTTTATTTGTCATCCTGTCTGAATTAGTAGTTCTCTGGCTGTCACCAACCCTGCCAGATGCTACTATAAATGAGCAGCCTAGTAATAGAAATATTACTATTATATGCAGCACAATATTGTATTCAACATGTGCTGTGTACAGTTTGATAATTTTAATTTATTCAAATCAGTATTAGCAAACTATTAATTTTTGCTATTTATTACATATGTTTGTTCTCCATTAATCTAATAAGCTCAATAAATTCTGTGCTATTTAGAAATACTTCAAATAAAAACTGAAAAAAGCTCATCAGTAATAACTGCACATATTGAGAGAGAATTTTTTCTCCTCATTTTCCTTATCATTGGTACAATTGTCCCACTAATAAAAGGTTATAAACATTAAACGAGCTACTAGAAAAGAAATATTTAAAGAGCTTTGTAGAGTGACATTTTTAAAAACTCATAATTATTAAGAATTACTTTTTGTTGAAATTTAATCTTTTATATTTCTAGTGATTTTGTAAATTTAGCAGTTGATTATATTCAGGCAATAAACAGTTTTATTTGTTTTTATTGTATTTGATTTATGAATACTTTTAACAATAAAACTAATTCTTTTTTTTACAAAAGATGGAAGATTTCCTTTAATAAGATTTTATATGTTAAATGTGATTGTTTCTATTATCCAGTGGGAAATATTTCAGTGTCATCATTGAACACATTACTTGAGGAGAAAAGATTATAGAAAGATAGTGAAGGGAAGCCACACAAACCCTAAAATATTTTCTATCTCTTTTTTTTCTTCAGAAAAAGATTTGTCAGACTCTGAGGAACTGTATATGGTGATCTTCTTTTTTTCCCCTCCTCCTCCTTGTCTCTTCCTCCTTTTCTTCTCACCTCTATTTCTACTTAATCTTACTTTTTATTTTTTTAATATCCCTTGAAAACTGTAAACAACATTTCACACATCTAGTATTGGGCCAGACTTACTGTAAGTAAGACCTACTTACTTAGGCCATAGTTTACTGACCCTTAGTCTAGAATTTACAATAAATATGCTTAGTTTATCATAATCTATCTTCAAATAATATAGTACTTCCCCATATAGTATAGTAACCTATACTGTCAGAAAATAGAATGGTTCCATCCCCTCTTCTACACATCTTATATACTCAGTAGTGCATTGTTGCATTGTTGTTTTTGCTTTGAAAGCTATTGTTTAATGAGATTTAAAATAGAAAATATATTTACTCATAATTTACCATTTCTGGCCTCTCCATTCTTTCTATGTAAAGCTGCTTTTTCCTTGTATTTGTTATTCTTTCCATTTTACCTTAAGAACTACCTTTCCAATTTCCTGCAATGCAAGTCTCCTGAGAATGAATATTTTAGGACTTTAAACAATTTGTCTTAAGTTTAAAATATATCCGAGTGTATAAAAGTTTAGATTGAACAGTTTTTGTTTGTCTATACCTTTTTGGTACTTTAAAAATGTTCTGTTGCCCACAAAAGAAAGATACCATTGAATTTCTCAGAGGTACTTGTACTCTCCTCACCAGCACATTTATTTTCACTTTGGAAAATGGAGTGATTTCTGGGTCATCACGTAGAACATAATCGGCTTGTTTTTCACCCTTCTGAGATATGCGGCCTATTTCTCTGAGCCTTTTGTTCTGTTTTTTATAGTAGCTTCCATGGAAATTCTGGCATTTTCACTCCAGTTAGTGTAGGCTATTACTATTTCTAAGCTTTCAAGAACCAAAATAGTTGTGTGAACATGGATGTCTCCCTTGGTTCTACTCCAACCTCTAGATCCTTTACAAAGTTTTAAATCCTGTGTTAAAAGACAGTGCTCTTATAATAATAATCAATCCTTAAGCAAGCTTGATGTTACATGCCACTCTTGATCCAGGAACCCTGTCTCTATTATCATACAAACTTGTCAGACTCTTGCAGCTCCTATGGGGTATAGGCCCTTTTAATAGTGTATATTAAACGGTTTAATGGTTTTGCAGCTATGAAGGAAGATGGGGTAGACCCTGATGAGTGTTTACATTTTTTGGCAAAGAAGAAATTTTTAAGTTGTCTTCCGCCAGAGTAAGTCTTCCACTGAAATGATTGCCTGGTGTGATTCAAGATTCTCAAGTGCTTCAATTCAAACATTTGTATTAGGATTCTCTAGAGGGACAGAACTAATAGGACCTATATATAAAAGAGAGTTTGTTAAGAAGTATTGACTCACATGATCACAAGTTGCCACAATAAGCCGTCTGCAAGCTGAGGAGCAAGGGAGCCAGTCTGAGTCCCAAAGCTGAAGAGCTTGGAGTCCGATGTTCGAGGGCAGGAAGCATCTAGCATGGGAGAAGCATGTGTGCCAGAAGACTAAGCCAGTCTAGTCTTTCCACATTCTTCTACCTACTTATATTCTGGCTGGGCTGGCAGTTTATTCGATTGTGCCTACTCAGATTGAGGGTGGGTCTGCCCTTCCCAGTCCACTAACCTAAATGTTAATCTCCTTTGACAACACCTTCACAGAGACACACCCAGGAACAATACTATGTATCCTTCAATCCAATCAAGATGACACTCAATATTAACCATCACACCAATGCATATCTCAAGTTTATAATTCTTCCCAATCAATCTCTTGACATTGGCATAGAAGACTTTTAAAAAGTCAACCATTTTTGGAGCTCTGTTTCTTTTCTACTTAAGTCCTGGGCTTAATCCACAGCTTTTAGTACACTTTAGCTGAGATAAGAAAGGAGGCCCACTGGCTCTTATATTTCACCTAAACTGGTGATTAATAACACGCAACTTCATAGTCTTTCTCCAGTGTATGGATTATCCCCCCAACAACCATCAAAAGTCATCTTTCTTATAATTACTGCTTTTCACGTAACCCTCAAAAGCCTGATGTGTTGCACTCATTAGTGAATTAACGTAGCCTATTTTGGTGTATCGCCTTGTTATTCATGAACTTTAACAATTACATGGCCACACTATGCCAAGAACTATTCATATTCAACACACTGCCAGTGATGTGGGCCTCATTGCCAGTTGGTGGTGGCTGGTGCAACTGACAACTGCATATTAGTGTTTGTTTCCTAGGACCTAATAGAATGAAAGGTCTTACTTCTGTGTTTTTAAAAAATGGACTCTGAGACTTGAATTCAGGATATTTTAATGGGAAGGGCTCTCGGGAATAAGACTCTAGAGAGAGAGCAATTGAAGCAGAATTGGTCAGAGAGAAGCTGAACAGTGATGCAGATGCAGCAATAGCTCCCATTAGTCACACGGAAAGATGTGAAACTAGAATGGACCTTTTAAAATGTTCTTGGTAGAGTCAGGGAGACAAGTTTTGTAGTTCCTCACTGACCAACTGAAAATGTGTGCAGCAGCTATCATCAGTGCAAGCATGCAAGCATAGGTCATCAATACTCAACATTCCCAGCAATTGGGGGATTAGCTCCTGAGACCTGAAGGGGGATCAAGATGAGGCACCACACCAGGCACTGTAGGGATGCAGATAATTTAAAGAATCAGCTACACTAAGTTGTCATAATTTCTATTAAACAGAATTAGGGAATGTTATGGCTTTACTTAGTCTTCTCTACCAAATCTGGGGACCAGGTAGGTCTTTCTGAAGAAAAGTATGTTTATGTTGAAGGCATATAATAAATGTTTTTTAACATATGGAGAAAAGGTTATATGTTATAGATTCAGTGAAATGGCTTATGTTGATTGGGTTAGATAAAACAGGCAAATCACTCAGTTTTGTAACTACTAGTGTAACTCAGTGAAATTACACAACAGACTTGCATGCATTTTGATCCCTAATAAAATGTATATAAATATAAGGCCCTGTTTTTCACCTAGCCTAGTAAATTTAATATATCCAAACTAATGTTGGCATTCAAAACAGTGCATTTCAGAGATCCATAAATACTGATTAACACTGGTAGAGACTGATACATCTCTTGGTATTCTTTCTGAAATAATACAATCTTATTTTTTTTAATCACATGAAAAGTTTCATGTGATGATAAAACTAAGGCAAAAGCAGTTGAAATAATTTTCCAAAGGTCCTACACAGAGTTACTGGTAGAACTGGAATCCAACCCAGGAGCCCACACTCTCCCCAAGTGCACTGCTCAGCCTCCTCTGAGAGATGGAAAATGGGATAAAATTGGAAGATGGATGCAGGAGTCCTGCAGCTGACCAAAAAGGGAGAGCAAAGAAAACTGAGAAAGAATGCAGACATACTCAGCCCAAGTAATGAGGATTAACCCACACCAGGACATAGCACCATAATGTGTCATAACACTGAGGAGAAGAGATGCATTCAGAAGCTTCCAGTGAGGAAAACAAAGCAGATCATATACACAGGACCAGGAATAAAAATGGCTTTACACGTAACAACAACCAGAATATTGATGACAATGAACCAACACCTTCAAAATGCTGAGGAGAAATAATTTCCAATCTAGGCACCAGCGTTCAAACACACCATCAGTAGTGTTTGTTGCACACAGACAATTTCAAAGATAAAAATGTTTCAAAATTTAACTCCCACGAACCATTTCTCAGAAAGCTACAGGAGGATGTGCTCTAGGAAATAAAGGACATGGACAAAAGGAAAAACCAGGACAAGAAATGCAAACCCAAGCAAGGCCCAAGAATCCCCTGGTTGATGGCAAAAGCAAGTCCCAAGACAGCCACTGACTGCCCTGTGGCCTACAGGTAGGTTGACAGTCCTGATTCCTGCCTGTTTCTCAGTGGAATGATTAATAGCTGTCCGTCTCACTCCCCAATGTGTTTTGGTTAGCATAAGAACTAGATAGCAACCAGAGCACAGTGCAGAAAACACAAAGATGCATCCAAGAAAAATAAGTCAATGAAACAAACAGAACCCAGAAGCCCATTTTCAGAGAAATTTTACCTCTTTACAATAGGTAGAACTTAATGGGTGGCAGCTGCCTAGAAATTGTTGCAAATAAAACAACAAAACAATTGTTAATGCAGGCAAAAAAAGGTTACTTAAGAGAAAATGAAACAACAGTTCTGCACGTGGCTGGGGTGTGAACATTATTTATGCATTCATAACAGTATAAACCCTGTTGTGAAGTAACTAGACTGCCAAGTGTGTGTGTTAAGAGGGTTACAACTCTATTCTCCAACAGCATAAATGCAATAGAAAAGCTTTAAATGTAAGGCACTACATATGTTTATGTAAGATATAATTATGTACTTTTAAAATCTCAAGTTAAATACAGATAAAAATCTGCAACAACAACAAACAAAAAACAAAAAAAAAAAAAAGAAAAGTTTCAACAGAGACCACAGACCTTAATTGTTACATGAGAATCTGAATGAGTTTGAAGCATTTTTCAATTATGTATTACTATCAAAAGAATGAAGATACTGGCCATTATTGAGGATAATCAAAAGAATGTGACATGAGATGTGAAGAAAATTCCTGAAACCAATTGAATCTTCATAATAAAGGCAGTGAATTCCATAATTAGTTGGAGACTCCAGCACTCGGGTTGATGTTTTTACTGACAATACAGATTCATCTTGATATGACGCCTTAGTATGCTCTTTCTTTCCACATACTAACAAACAACCCTCCCAATTCTTTCCAGATTCTCTGGTCTATAGTCCTTATTTTTCATTACATTAAAAATGCTTAGGATGAGTTGCAATGCATTTGTATCTTGATATCAAAAATAAATCCTCAGATATGCTTTTTTCCTCAATTTCTCTCAATCTCTCCTAAAAACTATGTGCATGTGTGATTAATTTTTCTGAAAAAAGTCTTTGATCATATTCCCTTAGGATAACAAATACAAATATGCAAAAGTCCCTCTGTCTTTAAAATCATTTAGTAAAATTATAAAATTTTGATTTCTAATAGTTAAAAATATGACAATAGACTTTTTCTCCCCTCTCCACATTATCTCAAATTCCTTCTTATTCTTTACCTGTTAATGCCTTATCTGACTCTATGGTCCAAATAAAAATACCTTCTTTTTCTCCATGAGTATCTTAATCAGACACACTCTACCATCATTCTCTTTCAATAATATTATTAGATATGGGAAATATCCAGATGTAACACCAGTTACTTGGCTATTCTTGATACAAGTTTTTTTTTTTCCTTGTCTGAACCTTAGTGCTGTTATTTTTGATTACCTAATCTATGAGATTTATTCCTCATTTTATAAGTTTGGGTGTGTGCTGTATGTTGATCAATTAAAATATTCAATTGTAGTATTTGATACTTATTATAACCATTATTTTATTCAAACTCTCATAAGGTGTTAGGGTTTACTGAACTGTTTAACCTAGATGGGTATATGCCCTTTATTTTTTTCTGCTTCAGTAAAAACACCCTAAATATTCTTAAACAGACAATGGGACAGATAATCCTGTAATACTATTCTCATGTAAATTCCATACAAGTTGTTTTATTCTTCTTCCCTAACAGCTGCTACACTTAACTGTCCTTAAAAAAATCTGTCATTTATTCATTAACACAACATTGATGTGTTACCTATCCACCCTATGACTATATTTATATTTATCTAGTTTTATACACAGAATAAGACACATTGATAAATAAAGGAATATGCAAAATTATGGTACTTGGCACAGGATGTGTTAGTTTTAGGTAAATTCTTCTTATACAGTCTGCAACAAATGAAAAGAAGTGAAGAAAAGCAAGAAGCCCAATCTTCTTATAGTGGGACATCTGTAGTTATTTCCACATACTGCCCTTTCCATTCTCACAGCTTCATTAAAAAATTAGTTTCAGTGGTCAAAAGGGTAGAAGAGGGGTACGTAGAAAAAAGTATCACAATGGAGATGAGAGTAAATCCATCACCGACACTGCATAACTAACACAATGGATCAGTGGCATCATCTTTATGTGTGTTGGACAACATATTTCCCCTGACAGCATCTCCTGACACTTTAGAAACAGTCAGCAGGTTATGGTGACTATGCTGCCATCAATAAGTAAATTATGGGATCAAGCTGTTAGGAGTGGCTATCATTATTCACTTTTTTCTTATAATGTCACATTTTTCATTATGTTTTAGGTACAAAGGAAAGATATATTTCAAATCCAACCTTCATGGCACCGAGTAAAAATAAATGTGAATTTCAGTAAGTGAAAAGAAATATTTCATTGGCAAAAACAGCCTTTCAATTTTAATGATGATAACTATACTGCATCAAGTAAAAACTGGCTTTTTTCTCTCTACACTTGGAAATGTGAAATGCTATATATCACTCTTTAATTTATGAACACTAATTTTTAAACCACCTCTTCAGAATATCACCAAATATACAGTGAACACATGTGAATGTTACATTTGCTTGATCAGATAACGTAGAAAACATAATTAACGATTTTGTTTTTATTCCCATTATACACAAGTACTCATTTGTGAGTAGATTCTGGACTCCCAAAGCTCTCTCAGATGCTTTCAGTGGATGTAAAGGATAAACTGATTTTCAAAACAATTAATAAGTTATTTGACTTTTTTTAGGTGTTGATATTTGAAATGGGGCAAAAATCAATGATGGATGTATTACTCTGTTCAAGCTGCTATAACAAAATATCACAGACTGGGTCACTTACCAATATACACGTACTTTTCACAGTTCTGGAGGCTGGGAAGTCCAAGATCATGATGCTAGAAGATTCTGTGTTTGTTGAGGGCTCTTTTTTTGATTTGCAGACAGTTGCCTTCTTTCTATGCCCTCACAGTAAAATACTGGGCTCATTGAACAGGTTATTAAAAATAATTACTTTCTTTAGCTAATTTTTCACCAAATTGACTGGCTCTTCTTCAGAAAACTCTGCAGTGACAATTACGTTTAGTATGATTTACATAATGTGTATAGATTTTATGTGTTCAAATTCTTGTTTACAAAACCTTGATTATAAACAACACATAATTAGAATATACTGTAATCAACTTAAACAAAAATTCTGGGTAACAAATGATAATAATATGCATTTATTAATTACTTTCTGCAAAACAATAGAAATTGATTATACAGTAGAATGGTGCTGGAGATGATTTAATTTCTCTTGCATTATGCCAAAACCACTTCATGATATTGTAATGATTCCAAGATATGAACATAAATATTAATTATATTATGCTGGTAAAACAAGAAAATAACAACTAATAGTCTCATGTTAATAAAATGTGAGACAAACTAAGTCTACTTTTTTTCTTCTATATTCTCTCCATTATAGTATCTAATTACATTTAAAGCTCTCCACAATAATAGGTTCTCAAGATACCTTTCTTTATTAATGTTACTTAGAATCATTGTCTTTCACCCTATGTCCCTTACCCAAGTTCATTTAAGGTCAACTTTTTATTAGAAACAGATAAACTTTAATCATCTAATCATCTGGTTTCCTGGGACCTCCACTTCACTTGCTCCATGGCATAGTTGTGCCCATCTCTGTCACTTCCAGCTAGCAAAAGAATGGTGCTCCCTTTATCCCATCAGAAACTCCTTCGCATGGCATAGTTCTTTTATGTTCATGCCAGTGGTGTGAATGATACTCTGACCACCAGGTCACCATAATGTTGCAGCTTTTTCACTCCTGTTGTTTGGTAGTGGGAGGGAGTGTTAGAGCTCCAACCACCAGCAAGCTCTGGGTTCTTGTCCCCTGACCAAGAAAAATAAGGCACACAGACACCAGAGAGTGAGTAAGGCAGAGTTATATGTATTAAGTGACAGAAAAGCTCTCAACAGGAAGAGGGAACCTGAAATAGCGTTGACGTCTATGAGGCTGAGTCTAGGGATTTTTATGGACTTGAAATGAGAAAGTAAGTGCTGATTAGTTTATGGATAGTCATGGAAAAAGTACCATTCAGAAAGAGGAAAAATAGTGTAAAGGACCAATCAGAAGCTGAAGTGAAAGCTTGGCCTGAGACCTTGGCCTGGTACCTTGACCTAGAACCTTGGCCCAGGACCAATCAGGGGCTGAAGTAGAGGCTTGACACAGGATCTTGGCCTGGGACTAACTACAGAAAGATAGGTATATGTAAAATAGGTGAAAGTTAAGGACCGATCAGGAGGAAGCTTGTGAAATGAGACAAAGGCACACCAAGGAAAGAGAAATGTGCCCCAAAAATGAGGGAAATTTGTTTATCTAGATTAACAGAGTAGATGTTTCCATTCAAGGATGCTGGCTTTTTCTTATCTGGAAGCTGCAGCTAGATTTTTAGGCTGTTCTTAGTTTGAAGGAGTTCTGCTGATGTTGGGTCTTTCCTATCTGGGGCCTGCAGATTGCTTTTCAGGCTGCTCTTGGTTTGAAGGAGTTGTACTGAGGACTCACTCTAACTGCCTGCCTGATTGGTTTCTTCCTTTCTCCGCTCTCAATAATGTTACTTCAGAAGGCTAAATACTGTACGTAACTTATTTTTACTTTGGGATTAAGGAAAATTAGAGAAAATCACAAACATCTAAAAGCTTCCAAATAGAGGCTCTTTGTGGGTAAATTCCTAATTTCTAATCTATCTCTACTGCCTTAAAATCGTGAGCCTATACTAACCATATTTATGAGGATCCACAATAAGTTCCAACAATACTTGCTCCTTTCACAAAAGGCATATGTATTTTTTTCTTCATAGACATATTTCTCTAAGTTACGTCTCTTCAGTATGGAGAATATCCTAGTACTCTTCAGTGGATTTTTTTAGAGTTGGCCAAAGCCCCCAACGTGCTGGAGATCATTTCCAGGTTTATTTAAGGCTAAATTTGCTCCCAAATTTTCATTATTAAATGTTGTATCTACGTTTCACAGAAACCCACATCTTCCAAGCAAATGTTTATAATCAAAGACATGAAGAAATTTGGTTAAATTATTAGTCAATAACTCTCAGTTTCATCTTTCATCTTTTTTAAACAAGGGAAATAGATGAAGGCAGATAGATGCGTTTGCTATGATGTAAGATTTATATTAAGGATTGAATTCCATCACTTTACATTTTTTTCAATATTTCCTCAAACCTCTATATAGAAATAGGTTTTCATGTTTTTGATATAAATAAACCACGGTACATGTTTTTTTGCATCCAAATGAGAGATTCTTTGTTTCTAGACATTCTCCATATGATTATGGCTACCAAATGCTTCAGAAGTTATTTCTTCCTTTTTGTTTAATTTATGTTAGAAACTATGGTAAGAGAATGTAGGATGTGATGTTTGTACACACAAGACAATTTTCATAATATCACTGATGATTTTAAAATTTAGCATTAATCATAGCAATTGTCTAAATATCTAAAATCATATAGTAAACATAAGCTCATTTGCAATGATAATGATTTCTAACTACTTCACTCAGGTAGAAAATGTGTCAGCATAGCTTTATAAATTTTCTGTTTCCAATTCTGAGTTCACAAAGGTTATGGAAACCTTTAAAGTAATTTCAGTGAAAGCACCCGTTTAGAAATTTAATCATAATAATACAGCTATCACACTGAACAAAGTATGCAAATTAACAAACTGTCATGTTTCATATTTATTTGTATTGGAGACTGGGGGAGGAGTTCCATGTGTTTAGCCAAAATATTCTGTATTTTTGAAATTGTTAGAGGAAAATCCAATAGAGGAAAAGAAAATATCCATTTTCTAGTAGTAAATTTTGAGGACAATGGAATCATAAGATATATGATACTAATGAATAACAAATTAATTCATTTCAATAAGCAATTTTACTCTGACTACATAATAAATTTGGAATAATGTAACTGTAAGTAGTTTTACACCCAAAAGCAGAGGAGTCAGCAGTACAGTTTTACTTTTCCACTTTTCTTTCGATGCTTACGTAGAAAATGGTTCTGTCATGCAATATATCTTATCAGTGAAATTTAAATTTATTATATTGATAATTTTTGGGTGCACATCCCAGAAAAACAAAGGTTCCCTATGCCCATCTCATAGACTTTTCTGATCAGTCCAGGAAGATATTTGTTTTAACTAATTTCACTGATTACAATTGTGTGTTCCTTCTGTTTCAATTAATGTATTGATTTTAAATAAATATAAAATTATATTTAGATTAGAAACTCCTAATATGCCAATTATTTGGTAGACTGTCCTTACCAATCATTCTAGGCATTGCTGTCTATGCAAAATTTATACCTACATTATATATATAATATATATATGTATTTGAATAATTACTGAATTTTTGTTTAAAATAATTTAGCGTTTCCTAAAATGCAAGCACAAATTTATATATAAATTTGCATAGATAATTTTACTTCTCAGTATTAATATGGGTCAGGAATGTTTTAAATGTTGACTTTCCATTGTTTATTAAAAATTTTACTTTACCTACACACATTTACTTTACTGGAACATTTACAAAGAAGTTTACAGAACAACAAGATGTATAAATTTCTTATTTGTAAAACTGTCCTTATTTTGTTCAGTTTTGTTTTGATTTGATCTGATTTGTCCAAAAAGTTTGACTTGCATATTGGAAAACAAAGTACAAACCTTGCTGCATGTGATTTCCTTATCTGCTACTCTATACCAGTCACTCTTCTATGACTTTCAGGTTATCTTTTCTAACATGTATTGCTTATTATCTTTCAAGAATAGTCTAAAATGGCTCATATTAAAAGTGACTAACAAAATATGTTTTGTATTTTGTCTGTTCTTTCCAACATGGTAGGCACTACCCTTGTTGAAGCTACCAGTAACTCTTAATTAAAAACTTTGTCTTCTAAATAACGTATCTCATAGTTTTTTTTTAACTTTTATTTTAAGTTCAGGGTCACTTGTGCAGGTTTGCTATATAGGTAAACTTGTGTCATGGGGGTTTGTTGTACAGATTATCTCGTCACCCAGGTATTAACCCTTGTCCCCATTAGTTATTTTTTTTCTGATCTTCTCTCTCTTCCCACCCTCTACCCTTCGCTAGGCCCCAGTATATGTTGTTCCCCTCTATATGTCCATGTGTTCTTATTATTTAGATCCCACTTATTAAAAAGAACAACAACAACAGATGCTGGTGAGGTTGTGGAGAAGAAGGAATGCTTGTATACTATTGGGGGGCGTGTAAATTAGTTCAACCATTGTAGAAGACAGTGTGGCAATTCTTCAAATACCTAAAGACAGAAATATTATTCAACTCAGCAATCCCATTATTTGTTATATAACCAAGGAACTATAAATCATTCTATTATAAAGACACATGCATGTTCGTTTCAGCACTATTCACAATGGCAAAGTCATGGAATCAACCTAAATGCCCATCAATGATAGATTGAATAAAGAATTGTAATACATATATACCATGGAATACAATACAGCCACAAAAAGGAACAATATCATGTCTTTTGCAGGGACATGGATGGAGCTAGAGAGCATTATCTTTAGCAAATTAACATGGGAACATAAAATGAAATTTCACTTTTTAAATGGCAGTATCTTATAGTTTTAATCTTTTTAGTACACTTCCATTAAATTTATGTTACATGAAAAAAAAATAGTCTTTAAATAATTCCAAGTGTGACAATAGACTAAATCTTAAGTTACTCAACTAATATACATCCCTTTGGTCACTATCTCATAATATCCAATGATATTATGAATGCACTATATATCCAATTATCAAATGAATGCACTATAAAGAAAAACTCTCTCAATTTTAAGGGTGAATATACTAAAAAGGGCAAAACATGTTGCTTATGCAAAATAAAGCAGAAAAAACAAGCAAACTACATGAGAAACAAAATATAGAATATCACAATGAAAACGTAGTAGTCAAAGAGAAAATGTAATCAAAACCTTTTTAAAATAAAAAGTGTGGATGACAATTTTAAAAGAATTATATGAAATTTAAAATCTTTGGTTTGCACATTTTTCATAGAAATCATGTAGAACATAAAACAAAAATAATTAGTGAGAAATAAAATATACAGTATACAGAAAGAAAAAAACTCTTTAACAAATGTCATAAACAATAGAATAAATAAAAGAGAAATGTTTTCAAAAATGTAGTTTAAGTAAACTACATTAATATTAAGAGAAACTTGAGCCTAGAATTTAAAGGAAGAATTTATTACATAAAAACTGACAGGGATCCATTAATACTGATGTGTTACCAAACAAATTGCAGTTTAAAAGTCAACAATTATAAACATTTCTAGAACTCCTACTCCTTCTTACAAAAAAATAAAAAACTATAAGGAGTAAAACAGTTCAATTGGTTTCAAACTGCTACAAAAATATTTAACATAAGGATAGTTTGGTGTCTTCAAATCTTTCAAGAGAAAAAGTGGGATACAAGTGTTGTACAAAGTAGCTAAACTGTCATTCATTTATAAAAGGAAATAAGCAAATATTTTCAAACATGCCAGTACTTACAGAGGACATAATTCCCATAACTCTGTCATAAATTTTAAAAATTAACATAGAATCAGCTTTACCAGCTTGGAAGTAAAAGAAGAAAACAAAATTAAAAGCTTGATAGCAAACACTGAATTGCTTTAATACTAGAACTAACGTTCCAACACTTGAAGTACACATTATAAGCTATTGTAATGTAAAAATAAAAATGTAATAGACAAGAACAATGAGGGGAAGACAGTAAAAAGATTGGCAAGGAAACATATAGATATCCCCGTCGTTCATAGATGGGCTTAACTGATACTATTTAAGGATAATGTATAAAAAATATTCAGTTCACTAAGAGTAGGATAAACTTTAAAAATAAGAAAAATGATATGAAAACCAAAATTAAAAATTGTATTTTAGAGTAAATTCTTAAAATAAGTTTAACATATTTTTACAAATCTAATGAGCTAGAATCAATAAGTATTATCAAAGTTGGTAATGTAAAAATAACAGAGCCAATAAAGCAGAAAACCTATAAATAACTGGAAGGCAAAATAAATATGCAAAGTACCTTTTTAAAAACAAACAAAAATAACAGAATATGTAGTCAAGAATAAATAGAATTAATTAAGAAAACAAAGCATAACATTCAAAACATAAAATAAATTAATATATTTTATATCAAAAGTGAAAATGAGATAAACTTATTAAGAAGAAATAAAAATCTGATTATGAATCAAATATTCAGCCATATATTTCATGTAACTGGGGAATCTAAAAATTTTAGAAAATTTAAAAGAGTAAATACAATTTAACAGAGCAGATGAAGTTAAACTATTAAAATGGTTATTCGTATTTGAACAAAAAGTATATAGCATTACAGAAGACAACAAGAAGAATTTATAATAAATTAGGCAAATCCAATTGAAAAGCTTAGACATAAATACTTTTCTGCAATAAAATAAATAGTAACATAATTCGTAAAACAAATTCTATACAAAATGGAAAGAAAAAGCAGAAATAATTACATCTGTAGTCGACTATTAAACTTATCTTCCTCAGTCTATGATAAATCAAATAATTAAAAGTAAGTCGTGATTTTCATGACCTTAAGATATTTAACAAATGAAAAATATCCAATATTTATTTTTGTGTTTATACATGTACATATACATATGTTAGAAATGTATGTATTGAACTTTATACCCAGAATACAAATATGTGCATATTCTTTTCAAGACACAAAGAAACTATTAAAAATTATCAGTATGTTGGCCAAAATTAAAATGATTCCATTAATTCTAAAATATTAAACTATTTTCAAAAACTTCTATCTCTTTAAAGTATAAAGACCTTATATCATAACAGGACAAACTGGACTTTGTTCTTTAAAACTGCCCTAAGAAAACACAGGTAAAACCAAATGTGAAATAACAAGGTGGTAAACAAATATATAGGTAATATAAATGGTAGATGTTATTAATTTCTGGAAACAGGAACCTCAGACTACAGCTGCAGAGATTTAGATTCCACCACCAATATGAATAAGCTAAAAGCAACCTTTTACCCTGAGTCCCCAAATAAAAGCCTAGCCTGGCTAACACTTTGATTTTGGCCTTGTGAGACTCGGAATATAGAACCAAGCCCAGTCTAGATTACCTGAACATTTTTGCAAATAATATATCTGATAAAGTACATATATACACAGTATATGAAGAATGATTACAACTCAACCATAAGAGCACAAAGAAGCCAAATAAAAAATGGGCAAAGTATTTCAATTTAAATTTTCCTCAGTGAAGATATGCAAATATCTATTAAGCACCTCAAAACAGTTCTGCATCTTTAAGTCACTAGGGAAATGTAAATTAAAGCACCATGAATTACCACTAATACCCACCAGAATGGTAGTAATACAAAATACTGATAATAATGAGTGTTGTCAATAATTAAAAAAAAAAAAAAAACCCTGAACTTTCATATATTGCTAGTGGGAATGTAAAATGGTAAAAACAATTTGGAAAACAGTTTGTCAATTGCTTACAAGGTTAAACATATACTTACCACATGATTCATCAATCCTCCCTTAGCTTTTAGCTGTTTATCAAAGAAAAGTAAAAAAAAATGTTCACACAAAGACCTCTATGTGAAAGTTCATAGCAGCATTATTCATAAAATCCAAACCCTGGGAACAATCTAAGTGCCCATTGACTACATTAATGGATAAGCACCAAATGTTATGTCCATGCAAAGGTATACTATTCAACAAAAAAAGAAACAAATATGAAAACACAAGTCTGCAAAATGAATAAATTTCAGAGACATTATCCTAGATGAAAGAAGCCAGACTCAACAGATTACATATTTTATGATTCCTAAAAGGTGAATTAATAGAGATTGGCAGTTGCCTAGGTCAAGGGATGGGAATGGGGATTGAATGCAAATTAGTACAAAGGACATTTTTTGATATTATTTTAATTATATTACTTGAATGTAGTTATGGCAGCAAAAATGTGTTTACTAATATTTACTGAACTTTACATTTATAATAAGTGATTTTTTTGTATGTATAAGTTAGTTTTCCTTCAATAAAATGATTTCACATAAATTAGGAGTAGACCCAGTTGTAGTTTACCTGTACTTTGAGAACAGTCTGAAATTTAGGTATTATTTTATGTCAAATCATAACCTTTTGAAGTATAGATGTTTTCTTCAACTCTGTTATCTTGGTGTTCAGTTCAATACCTGATAGATTACAGAACACTATGCATACCTATTAAATTTAAATATAAATATATATTTACAAAATGATGTATTTATAATATGTATTATGTGTAAATTAAATTAGATAATTGAAGGGAAATTAACTCTTGAGTAAGCAAGATGGAAGGTATGCTGCTTTTTCCGGTGTATAAATAAATTTTATAAGCAAAAAGGATAACTTGAAATGCCATGTAGAATAATGTCCAGTAATGTAATAGTAATAGATAAATTTGCTGTTTAGAAACTTGCATCCTGTTTGGCATATGCCATGAGGGGTATCCATTATTATAATTTTCTTTCATGAAATTAGCATTTCTACAAAAATGTTTGGGAAAATTTCTGGAATTTTCCATGAAGCAGATCACATTTTATTTTAATGAAGTTAGAAAATGATTTAACCTGTCAGTAAGGTATAGGTAAAAGTAAAATAAAATGTAACTCAATTCATTAATATGTTATCTTACTCCTGATATCATTCCTGCTTTTACATTTGGTCATAAGACATGTAAATTAAATACACATACACATTTCCATGAAACGATAAGATCCATGCTATTTCTTTCTGAAAGTTATTAAAATATGATGATGAAATTTATAATAATAATATATCTGCATTGTGAAATCAATATATACTATTATATATTGTGCTATGTTACATATTGCTAAATACACTATGTATTTAACTATATATTAATTTTTAGCTTACATATTGTTATATATTGAAATTATTATTAAAAGCATAATTTTAAAGCCATCGTTGTCTAACAATGTAAAATAGAATGTAATTCATTTTGAAAGTATAATCAAAGAAGTCAAAATTTCTGGTACATTTTTAGACACATGTTACTTGAGATATCTAATTAACAACTTTTTTTGCCCACAAAGCAATTAGTAGCCTGAATTAGTAGCCCTGAATTAAATATCAATGAAATCAAGGATTAAGTGTAATTTTTTTGCTGTTTTCACTTTAAATGGTGAAATATGCTCTTAACAAAGATCTTTAAATGAATGATTTCATGTGCATTTTATATGTTTGTCCTGCTTGCTATAGATAGGTGCTCAGTTTAAATATTACACAGTTTTCTGAAAAATCAGTCCAGAATTAAATGATCATTTTTGAGGATATCCGTAATAAATTTTGTGAATGTTTATTGGGAAGTGAGTGTTCCTCACTATATAAATTAGATGTACTTAGGCTCTGTAGAACATGATACATTTACAAGTTGTGTCTACATATAATTTTATATAAATGTTGAGAATGTTACAACTATTTAATAAAATAATGTACTTGAGTCTGCAGATTTTTTTTTTCTATTTTTCATTTAAATATGTCCTCCATAAAAACTTTTTATAGTAGCTGCTTTCATTAAGTTTATTTTGTCACAGGTATTTCTTGTTCCTTCAATAAATTCTACCTGCATTTTTATAGGCATGAAGGTCAATATTTGTAAGATTTATACTATTAAAATATGCTTCTTTCTTCATGTTACACACTCTCTGCTTTCTCACATGGGTGTTGACAGTTTGTTTTGATATTTTCTTTGATTAAATACACTGCTGAAAATAGAGAAGATCATATTAAGGAATAAAATCACATAATATCTTGTCACTTTTATTGACATTTACAAGTTTTATGTATTTTTTGGACCAGCAATTTTTACTGATGCACCATAAATTAACTTATAGTTAGTGATCCAAATCCTTGAACAACATCAGTGATCATTCTCTTCCACTGAATTGCTTCTAGAGAAGTTGGTAATAGAGGCAATACTGTGAAATCCTTCCACACATTTAGACAATTGTTACTGCTATTATCTTCTATGCATACGGTTTGCATTATTTTTTCACATCAGATAACTTTATATAAAAGTGTAATAAAAGCTGTAGAAATGGCACAATTTTGATGTTTATTTAGAAAGATGATGAAGCTTTATTTTTTTTTCATAATTAAAATGAATGTCAGTAAGAATTAGAGGCCGGGCGTTTGGTGGTTCCTGGCTGTAATCCTAGCACTTTGGGAGCCTAAGACAGGTGGATCACCTGAGCTCAGGAGTTCAAGACCAGCCTGGGCAACAATGTGAAATGCCATCTCTACAAAATATACAAAAATTAGCTGGGCATAGTGGCATGTGCCTGTAGTCCCAGCTAGTTGGGAGGCTGAGGCAGGAGAATTGCTTGAACCCAGGAGACAGAGGTTGTAGTGAGCAGAGATCATATCACTGCACTATAGTACGGATGACAGAGCTGGACTCTGTGTCAAAAATAAAGAATTAGAAATCTTTCTAATTAGTACTGCATTTTCTGCAATAAATTAGAAAATACTTAAAATCAATTAACATCAATTAAAGCTGCTATAAATATATTGTTTCACTATGTAATAGGCCTCGTTTTTATTTGATTTAACATAATAATTTTTATATTGCATACTGAATTTTATGTATGTTCCTTTAGCTAATAAATGTTAAATCATTATTAAAATAATATCTTCCAAATTAGGCATTTACTAATCATCCTCAACTAAGATAGATTAAATCATGATTCATGCTTATAGAAAGTAACTTAAAATAACAGAGGTTTAGACCAGATCATCGGCAGTCAAATGAAATAAACCCTCAATTACATTACATTTCATCAGCAGACCAAATATTTTGAGAAATTTCTATAGCATAAATGATATCTCTCTTTGATGGAAAATCAATGGAGTAAAGAATTATCTTCTAATGCACTAGCATAATAGTATTGATAGACATAATCTAGGCTGTCCAGAGATCAGAATAAACATTCAAAATTTGGTGGGTGGCTTTTGGAATATTTCGGCTCTTTGTAAATATCTATCTTGTCATTCCAACTTCTCCTTATAGCAGCCAAAATGGTGATTAATTCTGGCCCTCATAAAGTATACGCAAGTATGATGGTCAGTGAAGTGGTGTGGGGAAAGCGGATACCTGGAACACCCAGGAAGTACAATATTTCTCAAATTCCACAAACAAGTTACTGGTCACAATAGCCACAGTATATTCAGAGCCTTTGGCAATATCACCAGATGTTTGAGAATTTTGCTACTGAAATCAGTGCAAAACCAAGAATCATAACTATTAGAGCAGATTAGAAACTATACAAATGGGAACTTACAGTTTTACAAAAAAAAAAAAAAAAAGGTTACTTTGTAAATGACCATAAAATATGTCTGCCCTGTTTAATGTAATAACTTTTGGAATTGCAACAAGATAAGGTAATAGGATCATGTTCTAAGAAGCAGTAAGGTGAACTAAAACGCTTAGCCAGGGAATTATTTCAAAAATAAATTTGTGACCCAAAAAATTAAAATTCGTGTGTCTGGGATTCAATAAAAAATTTTCAGGTATCCAAAAAAGTAGAGAACACAACCTATAATGAGAAGAATAATCTACAAATTGCAACTGACTTAAATGATGCAGATGTTTAAAATTAACAGAAAAGGACAGTGAAATAGTCCTTGGTGTTTTGTATGTACAAAAAGTGAAGTAGAGACTTGATATATAAAAAAGGCATAAAAATGAAAATTATAATATCTGAGGCAAATTACACTAAATGAGATTCATGATGAAAATTGCAGAAGAAAAACAAATTGTTAACTTGAAGACGTAAGAATAGAAACTACCCAAATGAAACACATAGGCAAAAATAAAAGAAAGGAAGTCTAAAAAAAAGGAATGTTTATCAGTAAGCTGACTGAAAATTTTAATTGGTAGAATATACACATAATTATGCTTAATGAAGGAGAGAGAGAAAAAGAACAAAAATATTAAAGAAATAATGACCAAAATTTTTAGAAATTTTATGAAAAGAAGTCCACAGTTTCAAGAAGCTCAAGAAACTCCAAACACAAGAAACATGAAAAATATGATACCACAAATTGCAAAAGCAGTGAAAGGAAAAAAGAATTAACAAACCCAAATTGTATAAAATGTCACAAAGGAAGAAAAATAAAATGACAGTGAATTTCTCACCAGAAACATCTTCCAAAAGTGAAGGTAAAATAGTGTTCAGGCAAACACATCTAAAAGAATAAGTAGAATAACTTCAAGAAATGTTAAAGAATATTGTTTAGCCAGAAACAAAATAATAACAGATGGAAATATGAATCTAACAACCACAAGAAAAATAAAATGCACCAGAAGCAGTACCTATATAGGTAAGCATGTGATATTTTCCTTGTTTAAATTGCATTAAAACAGGATTGACTATTAAACAAGTAATAATATTTGTATTGTGGTTATTAAACATGCAAAAATAAAATGTATAACCACAATACCAGAAAGACCAAAGAATGAGAGTGAAAGTAAGGTTTCATATACTATGTGAAGTAGTAAATATCACCTGAGGAGGGACAGTGATATGCGCAAGTGCTGTGTACTATAATGTTGCAAATATAATATGATAACAGATTTATAGCTAAGGAGTTAATAGTGGATATAAAATAATATAATAAAGTACTTAATCAAAAGAAATCCAATAAAGAGAAAAAAAAGTGAACAACAGCTGAAATCAGTTAAAAAAAAAAAAGGAAGGTGCTGGGTGGCATTTTTAAACTCAACCATGTATATATATACATGTATATATGGAGAGAGAGAGAGAGAGAGTAGATGATACTCTAAACAACTCAATTAAAAGCCAAAAATTATCAGATTGGACTAATAGGTAAGACTTTTTATTCTCAGGGCTTAAATACTACCATTTGTTGTTTTTTAAAAATAGTTTTTAAAAGATCCTTTAGAATTTCTGCAAAGTACAAATCACTCCAAACTTATAAAGAGAAAATTTTAATATATTAGAATTTATTATCAAAGTGTAAGCACAATTTTGATATATTTATTCAATGAATAAATCAGTTAATATACTCAAAACTTTTCTACACCATCATAAACCACATTTTTAGCTATTAATATTAATAATTACCTAGCAGAAAAAGTTTGATTCTAATGATCAAAAAGCAGTGCTGAATTCTATATCCCTTTTCTCAGGAGAATTAGATTTTTGCTTTTTCATTTATTAGGGTTTCCTTCGGATATTAACTTATGCAATCCTCAAACTAATCCTTTGAAATGGGAATCATATCACCATTTTTTTGATGAACAATCTTAGGCACAGACATCTGTGAAGCTTTCTCAAGATTACATAATGAGTATACAATTCAATATTTAAAGCCATACTCTCAAGTAAATTTCCACAGTAAATCAGATGACAACATTTGTTATGGCTTTTATATGTTCCTATCACCAAATTATAGGTATGGTCTCAGTAAGGAGCTAAACTAGTTGACAAACACTTGTCAAGAAAAATTATTTAAATAGTGATTATGTTAAATTAAATTGTAATTTTATCACAAATGCATTGTATTGGATCAAGAATGTGAAAACAATTATATTGAATGGAATGATCTTATCTTTTAGAGATACATATACAACGTCAATATCTTAGATGACCCTTAACATAATGTCCTGATCAAATTAAGCACTCCTAAAGAATTGCAATATACACACTCCTTATACAAAATTATACCTTTGATGAGAGAAACTCTTGTTTACAGAATATGATAGTCCATTGTCAAATTTTTGTATGTGTGTCAGAGTAATAATTTGAGGATTATTAGACTTTTTCTTATAATTATTTTACCTCTCTAGATTTATGTTTAGGAACTACCTTCAAAATAACGAACACATTCACAAATTATACTCATTTTTTGTTGTTTCAGAGAATGTTTATTGCAAAAGAAAGAACAAAGAGAATAAAGATGAGACATCTAGCTCTGTCTTGTTCTTAAGGAATTTACATTTTAAAATTCTTAACATGTTTTTATGCCACTGGAAAAGGCCAAGAGCTTTAATGAAAATGGTGCTTTAGTATTAAAATATGTGTTTTATAGTTTTTAATCGCCAAGATCTTAAGTCCTGAATATTAAGTTGGTTCCACAAAAATAGAAAAAAAATAGTAAAATGCTTATTTCTACATAAATTTAATCCTTCAGACTAAAGGAAGTTAAGGAGATTCACAGCATAGAGCAGTAGAGTTGGGTTCTTCTGTGGGTGTCTGAGAAGGATGTCTGCATCCTTTTTGCTGCATCCAGAGTTGTGGGGGCAGTCAATGAAATCTTCAGCCGAGTTTTGCTACGTGATTTGGAGAAGGCACTGAGTGTTACTTTCCTTCCATAACCTTAGCCTTTGAAAGGCTTGGAGTGCTCTCTTTTGGCATCAGATCATATGAATAGTAGACTAGATTTTTTTTTTGTAGTGGTCTTGAGGCAGGAGGGCCTAGCACAGTTCCTTTCTAACTTCTGCCATCACTGAACAGCACAGAAAAAACATTCATTTACTGTTTTCTGAGGAGATTGGGGGCATTTAATCAAGAGAGCATGAACAATACACCTGGAGAAGCTTCTTAGTTGTCTGGATAGATTCCACTGTGGGTGGGAGTGGATTCCACTTGGGATATGATTCACATTAAGAAGAATTGTTGACATCTCAGTAAACAAAATTAAGAATATGGTCAAGATTGAGAGCTAAACAAAAGACTCAGCTGGTGCAGTTTGGTCAGACAATGACCAAGAACCAGGTGTTCATGCCTATTGATGTCCTCAGAACTTTGATCCATCACAAAAGACGGGAGGGAGTTAAGGAAATTCTGACTTTGGATAAAGGCTGAAAACTTAGAATATTTAGGACTGATTAGATTAAATGTTTGCAAACAATTGGAATAATATCGCTATCAAGAGATAACATTTAAGATATAGACAAATAAAATAACATTCAATTTTGAGAAGACCTGATTGTGAAATGAGATTTTGTACAGTTTAGACATAACATTGAGGACAAAGGTTTGTGTGAAATTTTTACTAAAAGTAGCTTCATGTATAATTTCATAATGAAAAATAACAATTTTACAAATTATAATTGCATTTAGGTATTTATTGTAGGCAATGTAATAGGCATACAGGTAACTTTAGAGACACTCTCAGAGGTCTGATTTGGGGCCAAAATGAGTCTAATACACATAGAGATTAGACCAAAAATTCCAAAGCACTGCCTTAAGATTTTCTTAAAGAGAAAACAAATGTGGTTGAATACAGACCTTTTTAGAAACATATTTCTGAGTTATTTAAGACTATAATATACATCATGTTTGTAATTAAGTCTAACCTATAATGATATATCCAGGAAAAAGAATTTAGAAGAATATATTCTTACACTCCTCTTTTTAAGAGCAATGTTCCATGGCTCAGTGTTTTTTACCTATTAAGATATCCTGCTAGATATCTTCTTTGGCATGCTTTCCTTATATTAAAACATAGATTAGGGAAAAGTACTTTACCGTATGTGTAATCTACTCCACAAGGAGTCATTCATTTCACTTTTTAAGCCTGTTTTGTGATGAAGGTGATACTTAGTTACTAATTTCTTTTTACCTATCCATCACTCAAGTGGCTGATTTTTTTTAACCGATCAATACGGTAATTGATGTTGGAATGCTAGATTTGGTGAAGTTCACAAAGAAATTGACATTATCTCCTGAGTGCCCTGATTATTGAAATGATAGATGCAACTGGAAATTTGCACCTAAATAGGTAGTGCCTGAAGTTGGGCTTATTTCTTTCACTGTTTTACATTGTGAAAATACAATATAGATTTTCATGGTGACAGGAAGGTGGTGCTCAAATGAATTGTGAGAAAACAGATCATTGCAATCGAGAAAAAAGGAGACAGCCTGAAGCTTTTGGGATAGTTTATATCTTTGACAAAACTTGAAGTCCTGAAGCTAGTGCCTACAAGAATATCAATGAAATACATGAGTTTACTTTTGACTATTATAGCCTCTGCATTCCTGTTTTCTATGTATCTTGATTAGTAAATTTAGTAGTGGGGTCTTGCTATGTGTATTAAAATGCATTTTATTCATAATACATCTTATAATTCAAATGTTTAGACTGTATACTGGTACTTTTGTTAGTTTTGGTTTGTCCAGGATTTTAAGTACCTAATTCTTCATATTAAATTTCTTACAAATTGAAATATCTGAATTATTTTCTGTTTCCTACACCAAACCCTAATATAAAGACGCCACAAATTCAGGATCAATATTATCAGGCACTGGTCTGCAGAAATATTTTACTAAAACCAATTACTTACACAAAAGAAATGTTAAGTGTTTTGTTTTGTTTTTGGAAGCCAAAGATACTATCTTCAATATGCTCATAATCTACTAGAAAATAGCCATAGTACGGTGAAAGACATGGACAGTATATAAAAAAGATGACATTTACATGAGAGACAATTAGTGAAAATTATGTGTGAGAAAAATCCTAACGTGTTTAAATTAATTTTCCTTGTTGAGAGCTACTTATTTCTAAGTGGAGCTCTTCTTTTAAATAAATAAATATACTTATCCTCATGAGGTAAAACAGCATGACTTATTTTCCCGTATGACCCTGAGCAATTCAAGTAGGATTTGGTCAAAACAGGATGCAGTAAGGAAATCAGCAGAAACTAGTAGACACCAACAAAAACACCCTCTAGTTGCACTCATTGCTCACTATTAAAGACACTCCACCAGCACCATACTATGACAATGCACCATGGCAACGCAGGGAAGTTACCTTATGTGGTTCTGGGAAATCCCTGTCCCTTTTCCGGTAAGTTTGTGAATAACTCATCCCTTAATTAGCATATAATTAAGAGTGGTTATAAATATCATTAGCCAGCACTCCACGATTGCTACTCTGGGCCACTCTTCCTGTGGGATAGCCCTGCTCTGCCTATGGAGCAGCCATTTTGCTGCACACTGTTGCTCTACTAAACTTGCTTTCTTTCACAGTTGGCTTGTTCTTGAATTCTATCCTGAGCGAAGCCAAGAACCCTCCCAAGCAGAGCCCCAATTTTGAGGTTAGCCAGCATCAATCACACAGTACTTTAGTTTAAAATGAATGTGCATGTGTATGTATACATACATAAACACACATATATGATACATATATAAACACAGATATGTGTATAAATATGTACACACACATGCACATATATGTGTTTGAATGTATTTGTAAAAAGTGACACAAAAACATTACTTGATATATTTTGGTTACCTGTAGTTCAAAAATTGGAACTGACAGTTCAATAGAAAAACCAAACAATTTTGCTTCTAAGAATGAGAGGGAATGGGGGACAGAGTGAGGTTGATCAATGGTTACAAAATACAGTTAAATAGGATATATAGTTCTGGTGCTCAATTGCACAGTAGCGTAACTAGTTGGCAGTAATTTATTGTATATTTCAAAATAGCTGGAAGGGAGAATTTTTAATGTTTTCATCACGAAAAAATGATAAATGTTTAAGGTGACAGATTTTCTACTGATCCTGATTTGATCATTATACAATGTGGACATGTAGTGAAATATCTATAATTATATGTTAATTAAAAACAAAATATATGAAAAAGAGAACGAGACAGGAAAGCAAAAGTCATTGTTCTAAATAAAAGTTTTACATTGTCTTCAAATTATATCCGATTGTTTCTATACATTCATATATATATATAAGAATTTATATATAAATATATACAACTTTACCAGGCTCTTTTATGGGCCTATAAGGCATGAGATTAAGACTACATTTTCTAGTCATTCTCAGATAGCTACATTCAAATGACTAGTTCTAGTCAATGAAAAATTTAAGTGATGTAATATGCTTCCTTAATAGTCCCATAAAACCTCCCATTTGCATTTTTTTATCTCTTTTTCATTTTGCGGATACTTTATTGGTCTCCAGTAAAGATATTAGAGCTATAATGGAAGGAAACCAGTATCTCTGAATCATTTCTAGTAGAAATCTTGCCTGCAGGAAATGTCTACATTGGTCTGTGCATGAACAAGAACTAAGTTGTTTCTGAATTAATACACAGAGGTTTTGCTGCAGGGCAGGTGAGCCCCAAAATTAGGGCTTAGCTTGGGTGGGTTCTTGGCTTCACCTAGGAAATAGTTCAAGGGCAAGATGGTAGTGTTAGCAACGTTTATTTGAGGGGCAATATACAGGGGCAAAGAGTGTACACTGCTCTTTGCTGAGCGGGGCTACCCCATGGTGTGCCCAGAACAGCAGCTCAGGGGCAGTTCTGCAGTTACATTTGCAACTACCTTTAATCACATGCAAATTAAGGGGTGAGTTATTTAGAGTGTTATAGAAAACAGTGGTACTTTTTGATCATTGCCTTGGAAAGGGGTGGTAGCTTTTTGGTGTTGCCATGGCAATGGTAACTGACATGGTACTGTTGGTTATGTCTTATGGAGGGGCGCTTTCGCCTCTTCCCTGTTTCTGGTAATCTTCAGTCTGGTCCCACATTAAGTCTCTGTCTCTGCAGTCAAGTCCCACCTCCTACTTAATTTGGTGTAGTTCATTACAACAGAATGAATTTTTACTCTGATTATGACAGCATTCATCCTAATACTTTTCTAAGTATATTAAAGGAAATTAAAACTCTGCCATTCCCCAGGACCCACAAAGGGATAGCTGCTCTGGAAATATTTTGGTTTTGAATTGATACATTAACCTTTTTCAACAGTAATAAAATAAGGAAAAAAATCTATATGCCCTGGGAGTGTGTAATCTATTTTCATTTTTTTTACATGCAGGAGAATAAGGAAAAGGTTAAAAAGTTATGGCAGCTTTAAAAAACTTGAAATATAATTACTTAACCAGGAGGGAAAATAAAGGATGGATCTACAAAGCTCAGTATACTTTTAAACTGAGGGATTTTTATTTATTTATTTGCTTTAATTGGGATATTGACTGCCTTGAGGAAAATTGTGGAAAGAAATGATGAGTTATTGTATCTACCAAATTGAATAATTGCAAAGAGGCATGAGTCAATTAAAAAATTAAAAGAAAAGGTTACATAGATTTTTAATACTCTATTTTTATGCATTAAATGATAATTGAAGTACTTAGAAAGTCCAAATCTATTTATTTTGACAGTGCTCCAAATAAGTGTCTAGATGATAAATAATGTGAAATTAAGGTGTTATTTCTGACTCTTGAATCTACTTACAACTCAACTATCCTTCAGTTTTAGTTTGCCAGTTTCTCTGTTTTTTTCCACCTTGTGATGGATTTTAATGTTGACTTTAAACTGATTTCACTTATAGCGAAAACTGTTTTTAAAAACTTAAGCAAAAATAAATGACATGATCTGATAGCTTTCTATAGTGTATTCTTGGTTTGAACAAATTTTTAGACAATAATTAGTAACTGTCAATTATAAGGAAAACAAAATTACAAGTAGATAAATTCACTGTTTAAATAAAAGTTATAACATCAAACAACTTTAATATTAATGTAAACTCAAAGATTCATTGACCACCTATTGGTTTTTACAGAATACAATTTAGATAATATTATTATGTACAATGCCAATTAGCTGTTTCCAAAAAATTAAACTAGGATATACACACCCCAAATTTGAAAACATAGACCTGCATTTTGAGTGATTATTTTTAAGCTTGAAGTCAGATATTAATTATTTGTTAGTTATAGAATAAAATTCCTATTTGTGATACTTATTTTAGAAAATGAAAGGGTGGCCATTAAAAAAATTATTAGGGGCTATTTTATCCATTGCATTCTCAATTTACTTGGGATGTCAGCAAATATTTAATATGCCACTACTCAGCTAGAAGTAATCAATTTCCATTTCTCAAAGTAAAACGTTTTATAAAGAGGTGAATACAATCACATTTCAGGAGGGAAGTTTGTCGTTAAATGCGTCCATGTACTGTGTTTGGGGCAATGCATCAAGATATCCAAATCGTGGTGTAACTGGTAAGGCTATCCTGTTCTGGTTCTTATTTGTGGAGCCACAAATCCTTGACTTACTCTTGACTCATGTGATATTACTAATAATTTTTAAAACATAATAACGTGAAAGTCACTTTGCTTTCATTTCTGTCACCTTTTACCCCGAACAACTCTTCTTCCCCAACACCTGTAATAAATAACAGATCATTCAATTTTAGAAATTGAATACCAGAGGGTAAAACCAGAAAGGAGTTATTACTCTTGAACCTTCACTTACAATGTAATATAGCTTACATTTTTTCAGAGCATAATATCACAAAGTCATCGTAGGGACCAAAGTAATCCTCTTCAAAAGGGTTAATCATGTATTGTGACACTGAAAATATTTTTAAGTTATTTAAATTTAGCAAAATTTTGTGTGTTCTGTATGAATATAAATAATACATTTTTCATGTGAACTCTGAATTTTAACTTCAGAAGAGTTTTAAAACCCACTTAAAACTAACTTCCTTGAGTTGTGGTATTTTCCGTTAGGAATTCAGTGTCACGGGAGTAAGGGCGTCAGAATATGGTGATACTCCACCCCAACCCCATAATAAGCCACTTAGTAAGTCTAAGTTTCCATCTCTTTCACAGGCACTTCTAAAACAACATTATCTAATTATAAGACTAATTGGAAAGAATATCTACCAAGATTTTGTGTGAAATGTTTGAGTAGTATATCTGATTTCATTGTTAAATCATAGAAGCTCATGAATAGCACCCATGTATTTTACACTATTTTCTAACATACGTCCTTAACTAATTCTTTCCAGAGTTTCTGTATATACAAAATATTTTTAGTATTTAACTGATAAATGACATGATATTTCTCTAACACCTAGAAACCATATGCAGATTTGGGTTAAAATACTTTTCCTCACAATCTGAAGGTAACCTCCCAACCCTATTCAGCACTGTCAAGGAGAATCTAAGATCAATCTAATTTTCATCTCTTCATAATTAACATTTTTTTTCTTTTTTGGAGAATTACATAGGTTTTCTTTTTTCTTTTTTTTTCTTTTCATGAATATATTCTACTTTCTGGTTATTTACTATGCACTGCACTAACCAATCATAGGACCCTTTTTTAGGCTGAAAATTCTTATTTTACTTGTGTGCTAACAAATTGCTTCTGTTATTCCTTAAATTATTTTTTCCTCTATTGTTTTTGATATCTGGAATTCTTCACGGAGTTGGTCCTTTTAGACCATGTCCCATGTCTTTTAACTTTTTTTGTTTCATTTCTCCCACAAAAATAATGCTGCATTCTAGGAATATTCCTCAATCTTCCTGTCAAGGGAATTTTAAACTATGTCATTTCTGCTATGTAGGCTATGTATTGAATTAATTTTAATTTTAGAAAATTGTACATGCATGCATTATTTTCTCATAACTTTGTGAGAATTTAAACTGTTGATCTTTTATATTTTGCTTTTTAATAAATTTGAGTATCTACAATTATGTATTATGTTTGAATGCTGATTTCAGTATTTCTTTTTAAGGACATTATTTTTTAATTCAAAAATACTGTCATTTTTAAAAATTTGGGCACTGAAATATGTATTTGAGATGATCATCTAAAGATCTTTTTCTAGAGAATGCATTCTAATGAAGGATCATGTTTTAACTTGAAGTATAACTTTTTTATCTTTGACCTATTGATTTTATGAGGCATTTGTATCAAAGGTAATTCTAAGAGTAGTTCCAACGGTTTTTAAATTGAATAAGATTTAGTGAGTCACCCACACAGATAAACTAATATTTGCTAATAAATAATCTCAGAAAAAAACTGAAAAAAATTGATGAGAACATTAAAAACAAGGCTATTGTAATCAAAGTGTTTCAGCATGGATTAGGGAATTATTGTGATACTTATATTCTGGAATATGGGGAAAATAAAAATCACATTTCAAAGGTAAGCGGTAATTAGAAATAAATAGTAAGCAATAATGCCAAAGTTATAATAAAATGAAGAAGAAAAAATAAGGCCATGGAGAATAGATACAAAAAAATATATACTTTTTAGAATAAATTTGGAAGACAGATGGAAAAAAAAAATGATGATGGAAAAAGTCCCTTATTGCCCTAGTGCAGTCAGTGGGAAAAGGGAATAGGAACAGGAACACAGACTTTGAAAAAAGTGTTAGTTGTCATGGTATGTTGCACCGTCTCTACTGAGTAAAATCGAAAACTAAGAAACGTAAGGATGATTACATTTTTTCCTATTACAGTTCCAAAATGAAAACTGTAAGTATAAAATCTTCTACTTTTCCAATAAAAGCTGGAATCTTCTGAAAGAAAAACATTATGCAAACTTTTATAAAATTTGCCTAGAGGATTATCCGAAATTAATTAACTTAAAATTAAGAGAGGTACAGTAGGTAACAACCAAATTTTATTTGAAATATATTGACATAGAGAACTACTAATCATGTAAATTGACTAGAAAGAAAAAAAAAAGACACATGTTGGGATAGGATTGTTTGAATAGTATTTTTAAGCCATATATGTTCAGAGAGGTGAAAGAAATACATTGAATAATTTAACATACTTAAATTAAAAGTAGTTTAGCTTTTCTATTGAATTCTACAGGAATATATAAGGCACAAAGTTGCTTGAACATTCTTAATAAATCATTTTTATTTTTTATATCACCATGATTTAACTTTCCATAATTTTTGGTTACAACATAGCCATATTTTCCATTATATTAAAGAGTATATTACAAATTACAGAATGTTCCTTGTACTATCAAGGAAATAATTTGATTTTAAAAATATGCCATGTCTTTTTCAAAATAAATGCATGGTTTTTAAACTTAAAAGATATATTAAACTCTTCAATAATATTATTAAACATGTTTATTTAAACACAAAAAATTGGATGATAAAATAATTACGTAAATTATCTTATCCATAATTAAACAGTAAGAATCACATCAAATTTGTTTTATTTTATAAACATTTTATGTGTTACATCAGAATAATATATGTGCTTAAATGTTACATGTGATATAGTATATTTCAATATATTAAATCACATATACAAAATAGATTTTATTTAGCATAGAATGAAAGACAGTAATAAAATAACATTGGCAAACAGCGAGCATTCGACTTCAAAGTAGTGCAATTTGCTGAAATAGTAAAAATGTTTCACTGAAGTATTTCTACATCCTATTTTTCAGCCAAATGTAAATAGAAAAATATGTGTAGAATGCCTCATTTTTTGTTGCATAATTTATTTTCTTTATAAATATATGTAGGACATATATATTTATATACCACCTTTAAATAAAACAAGGTTGCTGAGATAAAATCAGAAAATAGAGCAAGCTCAAGTGTAGTGTAAAAAAGTGATACATACAAAGAGGGAACAGGCAAGAGCAAGACACTAAAAATGAGATAGATTTAAAGCTAATTAAAATGCATTTTTGTAAACCATATACTTGTAAAGGGTAAATAACAAATTTAAATCTGACAGACCTAGTAAAAAGAAAAGAAAAACACAATTCCTTAAATGTTGAAGATTGTTAATTACTCTGATTAAGAATGATTTCCTCATAATAATGCCAGAAAGACATTTCAGTCACATAATTCCATAGCAAAGTAATGAACATATTCTTAACAATGCCCACATATTTAGTAGAGGAAGAAAGGAAAAAAGGAACTTCGCTCTTTATGGTTGCACTTCAAGATATATATTCCAGAGACATTTTAGATAACCACAAAGGATCACTCACAGAACTCTTTTTTATTATTTTTATGTTTTCTTGTTTTTGTTATTGCTTTTGTTTTGTGTAGGCAGTTAGTTGATGCAAGTTGTACACGGGAAGATGGAGAAATAGCACGGGAACTTCCATAAAAATGCATTGCCAGACATTATTTAGAAATAATAAACACAAATATATTATCTTAAAAGTATAATGTGGAAATGTAAAAGTAGAAAGTAATTTACAATTTTGGTACAATATAATTTATTTTAGTAAAATAATACATTTATCAGAGTGTATAAATAGTCACATGTCAAACATACTCATGAATCCTAGGAAAGGGGCAAACAAAAAGAATGAGGATTTAGAAATGAGGGTAAAAAGTAAATGAGCAATATTTTGTATATATAAAAACATATATAATAATGTTTTATTTATTTATATGATAAACATCTATTTTACAATAATAAAAACCTTAGTAAAGCTACCATAGAATCCATAAGTTTTGGAAATGCTGCTTCTCAGTATGCATGTACAATAAATTATTTATTAAAATTGGGTGGATTAACTGAAATAAGGAAGATTGGAACAACAAGCCTAGTTAATTTGCATAATATGTAAAAACTAGAAATTGTCTCCTCCTCCTCTTTCTGACAATAAAAATAATTTAGTGAGGACATTTGCCTATAAAGCATACTTCTTTATCATGAAAATAAAAGTAATTTGAGAATGCTTGCACTTCAGTTTTGTACTGGAGGATGACAAATTATGTGGTCTACATAAAATGCAAGATATGCATATGCATGTATACACACACAAATACATACATATAAATGCAAATAAAAATATGTCTAAAACATGTAGTAAAAAGGAGATGGAAGATGTAGTTATGTGTTAAATATTATTACTTATTGTGAAAATAGTAAATATTTTGTGGAGAATAAATAAGCACTTTTTATTAACAAATGAAGAGTAAAATTATATTACGATTATTGTGAATTATAGAAATAATCATGAAGTTTATAAACAGAAATATTTGAAAAAGGTTGAATTTGAAAACCTCAAAGGAGTGTAGTCTGGTAAGATGAAGGAATATAGAGCATTAGGGAGTTTTCTATTCATGATTTGTTTAGCTTGAGATTTTTAACTTTACTAAATGAATAAAATTACGTGAAGTTTGGACCTAGGATTCATGGGATTAGGTCTAGTGAGCATAATCTGCAGAGCTGAAAATTAAGCCTTTCAAGTCAACCTAATAAGCAGAACTGATCCCTGCCACAGAAACTTGTAGTAGCTAAAATTTCCCCAATTGTGTTCCACTAAAAAAATTTAGAAATATATGAACAAAGGAAAAGCTGTAAGGCCTGCAATGCTATTTTTGGTTATTTAATACATAGCATCATATAACTTGTTAAATTCATTTTTGTCAACTAGTGCTATGCATCTCTTGGAAGTAACTGCAATAATTTGTGTGTCATTCTGTGCCTTCTTCTGTAAGTCTTTGCTTATCCTGACAGGTGAGACTTGGAGAAACTATCAGTAAACGAACAAAAAATATCATGAAACAAAAACATGAAATAAATATTGTAAAACTTATAATTATGAAATGATTATAATTGCTGATAGGCAGAATGGCCAAAAATAGCAAAATGCTCTATAGTGGCAACAATATGCAGAAACAACATTTTAGTAAAACCCTGAGATTTTTTGCCATGAATTCAGTTGTCCTCAAGCCAAGAAGAAGTACTATACTCACATGCAGTTGGTAGAACATCATAATTGGGAGGATTGGGGAGAGTTATTTATGAAATGTAGTGAAAGGAATCAGGGATACCAAATATCCCGTGGCATTCATATCAGTCCTCTTCAAAGAATTGTTGCATTCAATTGTCAGTAGTGCCCTGGTGAGAAACTCTGTGTTTAAGCTCCTTTTCCTCATTTATTATCCTATGAACTTTGAACAACTGTTAATCATAATTTCCATATTTATAGATCAGAATGTATTATGTCTATTTTACAGTGATAATGCAGTATTATCTTTATATACATAGAATCCTATGAAACAATAGCTTTTGTAAGTTATATCCTTGAATAATGTAGAATCAAAAGTAATTTAGTTATCTTAAACATCTCTCAACTGATTTATTCAATAGCAAAACTACAGTTTAAAAATAACTTTAAGGAAACCCATGGAGTTTAATGCATAGTAATTTTTAAAGACATATAATCTCATAAAATAAACTGAACATCTACCAGCTTTCTTCCCACATATTACAAAAAGCCCTATTAAAATTATGGCAAAAAAATCACTTCTTTAAAATAAATATTTGTTGTTGGTTTACAATACTGTCAAGCTAATAATAGCTTACTTTATCTCTCATAAATACTTATAAAACTCTAAAAAAGGCCTAAATTTAAAAAAAACTCATGAAAATATTTGTAATAAAATTGTTTACAGAAATTGCAAGAATATGGGAATTATTTTTGTGAATTATATAAGTTTTACTATTAAACTAAAATAACCTAAATGACATTTAAAAATAAGATGTTTACTGAGAGAGGTAGAACTGAGGTGAATATACATACAGTGACAGTTAAGAAGAAGAGTGGAAGAGAAAGAGATAAAAGTATTATTGGTATAGATAAATGGCTTAGTCTTTTTTAAAACAGAATATGTCAATTTGTGAAATCAAAGACACCAGGAGACCTCCAGCAGGGTAAATATAGATACAAACTAGGTCCATTATAGTAAAACTGAAGAAAATTAAGTGAAACAAACAAAAAAAAGAATATAGTTTTTTACAGTGAAAATGACAAAAGGATGGTTGGTACATGTAAAATAATACTAGGCCAGGTGCAGTGGCTCATGCCTGTAATCCCAGCACTTTGTGAGGCCAAGGAGGGCAGATCACGAGGTCAGGAGACTGAGACCATCCAGGCTAACATGATGAAACTTCATTTCTAGTAAAAATACAAAAAAAATTAGCCAGGCGTGGGCACCTGTAGTCCCAGCTACTCGGGAGGCTGAGGCAGGAGGATCGCTTGAACCCAGGAGGTGGAGGTTGCAGTGAGCCGAGATAACGCCTTTGCCCTCCAGCCTGGAAGACCGAGTGAGGTAATTCCGTTTCTAAAAGAAAAAAAAAATACGAACCCCAAAAACATAGACATTGTTTTTATAAAAGCAACAGTAAGACTCTCCCCTGAGAGCTATAAAGTATTGTGAAACCCAGTAAACAATTAAATGCTACATTTAGTAAGAGCCAAAAAAAGTTTATAAATTTAGTGTAAATATGCTTCAAAACTGGAAGAAAAAACTGAGGATATATTTAGACAAGCAAAACTGAGATTGTTCGTCACCAATGAACCCGCTTTGCTATAAATTATAGCAAATATATAAATGCTATATATTACTTGAAAGAGTAATAATGCAAAACAAGCAAAAAACAAAACACAAAACCAAAAGCAAAGGGAAAAACAAAATTGCACTGATGAGTGCAGCGACAATTTTAAAAAGGTGTTTGGTATTTATAAAACAATACTAACTGAAAATTGACTCTACAAATAAACAATACAGGCCTTGTGGATTTTAAATTATATACAATCATCTCTTGGTATCCATGGGGGATTTGTTCCAGAACTTCCCACAAATACCAAAATCAGCAGGTGCTCAATTTCCTTAAATAAAATGGCATAGCATCACATATGACTTCTGTACTTCCTCCCTTGCACTTTAAATTGCCTCTATATTACTTATAATACCTAATACAATGTACATGCTATGTAAATAGTTATACTGTATTTTTTAAAATTTGAATTTTTAAAATTCAATTTACATTTGTATTTTTAAAAATACAAATTTTAAAAAGTTTGTATTTTTTAAAATTTGAATGATTTTTATTGTTGTTTCATTTTTTTGTTTTTTGTTTTTTTCTGATCATTTTTGATCCACATTTGGTTGTGCAAAAGCAGCTGTAGACTATATGTAAAACAATAGAAATATATGTCAAACAGTCTCAGAAATATGTACAAAGAATATAACAAAGATGATTTATTTTCTAATATTAACGAAATGAATGATTTCCATTTATCCACCTCATAAAAGAATGAAAAATTTAAAAATAAAATGAGAAAACCATTAATAAAGTGTAAGCAGTTTTAAGGGATCTAGGGAAAAATTCTGAGGCATCCTGGATACTGATAGTAGCAGGAGACAGACAAATTCCTGGGCAGATAGGAGCAGGTTCCCTGTGAAACCCAACCTTCGCGCCAAAGACAGCCTGAAGCCTGGAAACTGCGCTCCCAATTCCTGGTAGAATCCAAAACCCGGAGTGAGAACTTCCTTTATGCCTTTCAGTCAATCAAACGGTGCTCTTTCCAGGCACACCCATGGACCACTCAGCAAGTAGTTCCTTCTGCCCTTGGACCAATCAGCATGCACTTCCTCCATTCTGAGCCCATGAAAATCCCGGACTCAGCCACAGGTCTGAACTGCCAGCCTGTGGTCAGGACCTACCCACTACGGGTCTCCAGTGAGAGCCGTTCTGTTGCTCAATAAAACTATTCTCCGCTTTGTTCTACCACCGGTCGTCTGCACAAACTCATTCTTCCTGGACGTGGAAAAAGAACTCAGAACCCACAAAAAGGCAAGCGTGAGAAGGGCTGTAACACTTTCCTGACAGGCTCACCGACCTGCAGGTAGGAGCAAAAGGGGCTGTATCACATTCCTGGCTGACTCACCAAGTTGGGAGCTGTGACATGCTCCCATTCTTCAGACTGCAGGAGTGAAAAGCAGCAAACTTTGTGGGGGCCCAGACCTAGGGATTCGCTGAGCCAGACCTGTAATACTATAGACCTCCTGCCCTCTGTTGGCAATGGGTAGCTGCCCCATGTGATGAGAAGTAGCAATGGGACTGGGCCAGGTCAGGAACTGTCGGCCAGGGTGAGGTGGTGGGACTGAACAAACTGAAATATGCCCCGCCACCTGCTCACCGAGGTGTATGTGGCAGGAAAGAGACAGCTGTAGCATGCAACCCCACCACTTAGGGCTCCACTGTTGCTGGGGTCTCCAAGTTTTGGGGCACCATTGCATTCCCCTCATCTAGATGCCGGTGCCCGTATCTGAAGCTTGTGGTATGCCTGATGCAGCCACAGACTTTCATGGAGCCAGCGCCTGTGCCAGTGCCTGGAGATGCCTGCCTTGCCGCAGCAGCTGACGCACCTGGCTGTGCATGGTGGCCAGACTCCACAACTCGCTCGCTCACACACCCCTCGCTACTTTGTGCCTGGCTCACTTTTGGCAAACGTGGGATCTGGGCCAGTAGTGTAAGCCGAGTGCAGCCTACTGGGCCTAGTAGGCGGAATGACCCCAGTGACCATGTATGAAACTGAAGCAGAGACACTGCTGGCCACAGAGGTTTCCAGCTGGCAAAGCAACACCTGCAGGATCCCGTGACAATACCAATCCTGATTCACATGGGTAAGGGGAGGAAATAGATATACCTGATCCTTGGGAACTGTTGTTCTATCACATGGTGTGCCTGATGGAAGTTACTGTGTTTGTATTCTCTGCCAGAACTTTGGCACATTAACAGGCCATGGTCTGGGCGCGCTGGCTCACGCCTGTAATCCCAGCACTTTGGGAGGCCAAGGTGGGCGGATCACGAGGTCAGGAGATCGAGACCATCGTGGCTAACACAGTGAAACCCTGTCTCTATTAAAAATACAAAAAAATTAGCCAGGAGTGGTGGCGGGTGCCTGTTGTCCCAGCTACTGGGGAGGCTGAGGCAGGAGAATGGCGTGACCCCGGGAGGCGGAGCTTGCAGTGAGCTGAGATCCGGCCACTGCACTCCAGCCTGGGCGACAGAGCGAGACTCCGTCTCAAAAAAAAAAAAAAAAAAAAATTGGCCGTGGGCAAGAAAGACATATATTGGTCTGTGTCCCCTTTTATGTGCTCTGGCTAGTGCATTTTGCTGACCAAGTTCAACTCAAAGATAAAAGGCAAGGTATCCAGGTGTCAGTCCATAGAGTTCAAGTCCCTTAGGGCCCAAAACAGAAAAGAGAAGGGGTGTAAATGGATTTAGTGTAAGGGAAGTAAAATGAGAGTCACCATCACAAAACAACTGGTTATTCATAGGAAATCACTATGACCACATTTTCTCAAACAAAAAATAAATTCCAAATTGCTTATAGAATTATAAAAAGAGAACTTATGACAAAAAACATTGTGTGAGAATTTAACACATAACAATAGTGATATATAAAAATCAATTGCATGTCACAAACCATATAGAAATAAATATACAAAGTAAATAATGGCACATCATTTACAGACCATAAAAAGGAAAAAAATCAATGTAAGTTTTCATAAATCAAGAGGAATAAATAAGGACCTTATATAAAAGTGGGTTAAGAATATGAACAGGAAGATAATACAAAAATAAATAACAGATTGTTAAAACTCATTTAATCAAATATAACAATTAACACTGGGGTTCCATTTTTCCCAAATTATATGTGTAAATTTTTTTAAAAGCAAGAAGAAAAAAATAGCAACATCTAATTCTAAATAGGGGTGCATAGCCCTGGCAGAAATGTTTATAAAAAACAAAGAACAGTTTTTCCAAAAAGAAATATGGCAATATGTATTAGGAATTTTAAAATGAGTGTACTTTTTGATGTTATAATTTTATTTTCAAAACTATAAATAATCAAATTTTAGTATAGACATTTATATACATACACCCATGGATATTTCATGATTTCAAATTATTGAAAATAAATGATATAACTCATATTAAGGATAAATTCACTTAATTAAATGTGATTGAATAATATCCAATTTAATACATTTGTTGCTTTCAAAAATATAAGTTGCATGGGAAAATACTTAGAATACTGAATGTTTCTAATTATACAGGCACGCACACACACACACACACACACACACACACACACTAGAAAGACAGCAAAATGGGAACAATTGAAAAGTTGGGCTAATTCTTCTGTATATGCTCAGTTCTGATTTCTGCCTTTCTAGGTCTAATCCTAGTTGCATCACTTGTAAACTTTTGTGAACTTAGAAAAATTGTTATAATTCGATGTTTTCCCATATAAATATTGTAAATAACAACTATTCCTACATGGACTTTTTTCCTCTTTAATATTATTTAGTAGAAAATCATGCATTGTGTTTTACTTATATAGTTCCTTAATAAAATCAGATTCAATTTATTATTTTAAACCCAGGGTTAAATTCTGATAAGAAATAATTTTATACTACCTTATTAAACACTGTAGAGAAAAAATACAATATTGTTAATCTAAAAAGATTTTGTTGAAGAACAATGAAAAGGAAACTTTACTTTCAACTTGTCAATAACAGAGTGTGTGTGTGTGTGTGTGTGTGTGTGTGTGTATGTGTATCTATTTGTTGCAGTGGGTAGCTCCATGAATATAAGCAGGGCAAGAGAAGGCTCCCCCCACACACATACACCAGGAGTGTTGGGCGACAATCAGGTGATGGTCAGCCAGTTGGTAACTGTCTCTGTAATGTAATAATTGGCCACAGCCAGCTCCAGGGAAAGGCAGTCTCCTAGTAGATAAAGAAACACCTGAAAGTGGTGATCAGCCACTTCCCCATAGGACCTTAGGAGTTAGGCAAGTGGGAAGAAGTAAGACAAGGCCCCGGAAGTATGCCAACATATAAAACCCTAGGTCAAACGTTCAAGCCGCTCACTTGCATTTCAGGTCACCTTCTTGGGCTTCTTCCAAGTGTATTTTCCTTTTATTCCTGTTCTAAACCTTTTTAACAAACTTTCAACTCTGCTCTAAAACTTGCCTTGGTCTCTCCTTCTGCCTTATTCCCCTCAGTCAAGTTCTTTCTTCTGAGGAGGCAAGAATTGAGGTTGCTGTAGTGCCCATACAGATTTGCTGTGGGTACCACACTTTAGTGCCATGTGACTCAGATATGTTCTGCTTCATATATATATATGTGTGTGTGTGTGTATAATATGTATATTATATATACACCTAAAAAGTTTATCTCATTGGGAAGTTCCAAAAAGATATGACCAGTGTTATTTAGGTATATAAACAAGTGTGCAAATCTGTCAAATCTTTTGGTCCTCTACTATATCATAGAGGGATGGCAAAAGTTAAAGTAGATTTAGACATATTTAATTATGCAACCAAAGTAAATCAAAATGCAATTATGAATAGGAAACAATTCTAAGACTGTACTATTATAATAACATTTATTTATTATAAAATCAATTGCTAAGGGAGCCAATCATTAATTTGTTCCCTCTCGGGGAAAAAAATAGACATATTCTTTAAAAAGTCTTTTATATTGGTCAGGAAAATGTGGATTGTTTATGCGCCGCTGTAAAGCTTTACTCTGAATGAGAGACTCCTTTCAAGTTTGCTGAGGCTCTGACTGTTTATCACCTTAGCCTAAAACCATATAATTAGGGTCAATATTTACATAAAAGCACTTTGTATCTGTAAAGAATATACGAGTAGGATAGGAGGCAGAAAGTAAGGCAGCAAGGCGTTTTGTCCAAAAAGGGAGGATTTAAATGATAACCATTTTCTTGATCCTGTTTACAATTTTAAAATCTATTAACATATATTATCTCAATTTTCGTGCCTGACCTTGGAAGCCTTAGCCCCATTTTAGAGATGGAGGAACTGTATTGCAGAGATGCTAAAGATACTGTCAAAGATGAGGCTGCTGGAGTAATTGAGTTCCAAGTCCATTCTTCATTCTACCGTGTTAGAACTGCTGTCTTCAAGGGAAGTGAAGGCATGATGTCATTTATCAATTAGTTCACTAACATTAGAAGAACCTGGCTCTTGGCCAAAACACTGTGATTTTTCAGGCTAGATGTGAGGCAATTAAAAAGGTGTTTTCTGGCAGGCTTCATAGAAGAGTGCTACACACTTTACACCAGAGTTGATACACAATCAATGCATTGCAGTTTCTGAAGGCAGTTGCAGTCAATGACTCACTCCCTGGCCAGACATGATCTTACACGTTTCTGCATTCCTAGCCCATGCACTTTCATTTCAAAGCCTCTTTATCAAAGGCCTTTGGCCAAAGCATTCTTCAGGTACTTCTGCTGAGACTTCCTTATTGGGGATGGAGGTCATGGAGATGCAGGGAAACTTAGACACGTTTTCTGCACTTTGACTCAGTACTCAATAATTTCCTACTTTAAGTCCATCCCTCTCTCCCTACTCCTAGCCTCTGCATCTGTAAAACTGCCTGAGCCTTTTATTTGCCAGCAGAGAGATGGCCTCCACATCTGTGCTGATCCACAGGACCCTTAATCAGTGTCAGTTTATGGCAGGACTTGGCACTTTTTTGGTTTTAGCCTCTTACTTCTACAATCATTGTAAGCAATTCAAGGCTTGACTATTACTTCTATTTGGGGTTGTTTTATTTAAAAAAAAAAAAAACTTCTAAATTCAGGAGTACATACATGTGCAGGTTTGTTATACAGGCAAATTACATATTGCAAGGGTTTGGTATATGGATTATTTTGTCACAAGGTAATAAGCACAATACTTGATAGGTAGTTTTTATATCTAAGCTCTCCTCCCCAAACTTCAAGAAGGCCCTGAAGTATCTGTTTTTACCTTCTTTGTGTCCATATACATTTCATGTTTATCTCCCACTTATAAATGAGAACATGCAACATTTGAATTTCTGTCCTGTGTTAGTTCACTTAGGATGATGGCCTCCAGCTACATGCATGTTGCTGCAAAGGACATGGTCATATTCTTTCTTGTGGCTTCATAGTATTCCATGGTGTATATGTATCATGTTTTCTTTATCTAATCCACCACTGATGGACATCTAGGTTGATTCCATATCTTTGCTATTATGAATTTTGCTGAAATTTATATACACATGCATAAGTCTTTATGGTAAAACAATTTACATTATTTTGGGTGTATACCCAATAATGGGATTATTGAGTTGAATGGTAGTTATGGGTATTTTCTTGTCTTTTTATTTTTTTAACTTTTATTTTAGTTTTGAGGGTACATGAGAAAGTTTGTTACATAGATAAACGTGTCACAGAGGTTCATTGTACATACTATTTTTTTCACCCAGGTATTAAGCCCAATACCCAATAGTTCTGTTTTAAGTTCTCTGAGAAATATCTAAACTCTTTTCCACAGTGACTGAACTAATTCACATTCCCAACAGAGTGTATAAGCATTCCCTTTTCTCAAAAACCTTGCTAGTGACTGTTACTCTTTGACTTTGTAATAACAGCCATTCAGACTGGTTTGAAATGGTATTTCTTTAGTGATTAGTGATGTTGAACATTTGTTCTTTTGCTTGTTGGTCATGTGCATGTCTTCTTTTGAAAAGGATCTGTTCAGGTATTTTGCCCACTATTTTTTTTTCTTTTTTGAGACAGAGTCTCAGTCTGTTGCCAAAGCTGGAGTGCAGTGTTGGGATCTCGGCTCACCCCAATCTTCACCTCCCAGGTTCAAGCGAGTATCATGCCTCAGTCTTCCAAGTAGCTATGATCACAGGCTCCCACCACCATGCCTGGCTAATTTTCGTATTTTTAGTAGAGACTAGGTTTTGCCATATTGGCCAGGCTGGTCTCAAACTCCTGATCATGAGTGATCCACCTGCCTCTGCCTCTCAAAGTGGTGGGATTATAGGCGTGAGCCACCACATCAGGCCCCACTTTTTAATGGGGTTGTTTTTTGCTTAATTCGTTTAAGTTCCTTACAGATTCTGGATTTTAGAACCTTGTTGGATGCATAGTTTGCAAACATTTTCTCCCATTTTGTGGGCTATTTACTCTGTTGCTAATTTCTTTGCTGTGCAGAAACTCCTTAGTTTAATTAGGTTCCACTGGTCAATATTTGTTTTGTTGCAATTCCTTTTGGCATCATCATGAAATCCTTGCCAAGGGTCTATGTCCATAATGATATTTCTTAGGTTTTCTTCAAGGGTTTTTATAGTTTTGGATTTTATACTTGAGTTTTTAGTCCATCTTGACTTAATTTTTGTACCTGGTGAAAGGTAGGGGTCCAGTTTCATACTTCTGCGTATGGCTACCCAGTTATCCCAGCACCAGTTATTGAATAAGGAATCCTGTCTCTATAGCTTATTTTTGTCAATTTTGTTGTAGATCAGATGATTGTAGATGTGTGCCTTTGTTTCTGGGCTCTCTATTCTGTTTCATTTGTCTATGTGTCTGTTTGTGAACCAGTACCATGCTGTTTTGGTTACTGTAGCCTTGTAGTATACTTTGAAATCAAGTAATGTGATGCCCCCAGCTTTTTTCTTTTCTTTTTTTTTCTTAGAATTGCTTTAGCTACTCAGGATCTTTTTTCATTGCATATGACTTTTAGGATAGTTTTTTCAAATTCTGTGAAGAATGTCATTGGTAGTTTTGTAAGAATAGCATCGAATCTGTAAATTGCTTTGGGCAGTATGGCCATTTTAATGACACTGATTCTTCTTATCCGTGAGCATGGAATGTTTTTCCATTTATTTGTGTCATCTCTTATTTCTTTCGGCAGTCTTTTGTAATTCTCATTGAAGACATCTTTTACCTGCTTGGTTAGCTGTATTCCTAGGCATTTGATTTTTGTGTGTGTGGTTATTGTGAATGGGATTGGGTTCTTGATTTGGCACTCAACTTGGACATTGTATAAAGAAATGCTAAAGTACATTGATTTTGTATACTGATACTTTGCTGAAGTTGTCTGATCTAGAAGCTTTTGGGCAGAGACTATGCAGTTTTTTAGGTGTAAAATCATATGTGAAGAGAGACACATCTACTTCTACTCTTTCTACTTGGATGACTTTTATTTTTTCCTCTTTCTTTATTGCTCAGGCTGGAAGTTCCAGTACTGTGTGGAATAGGAATAGCGAGGGTGGTTATTCTTGTCTTTATCTGCCAAGGGGAATTCTTCCAGCTTTTGCTCATTCAATATGATGTTGACTGTGATTTTGTCAAAGATAGCTCTTATTATTTTGAGGTATGTTTCTTCAGTTTGGCTCGTTGTCTTAATCCACTAATCTGACATATGGCAACTGAGCTCCTGATAACATTGTGTAAGGTGAGTAAATTGATCTAATATATTAAAGCCAATTACAGTAGGCAAAAAACTGCCTAATCATCTCTGGAAATTATAAGCATGTGCTAGTTGCATTATATCAAAGTTTGGACCAGCATAGTTGCCAGATGATTGGGACAGATGGACTAGGTGTGTCTGGGCCCAGGGTAATTTGAGAAGGCATTGATAACCAAGGAGAATCATTAAATGTCTCTTTCATTTACAAAACTCTACCTCTGGTACTATCTTTCTTTAGGGAAGGTTATCCCAAAGTTTCTCAGGTCATGGAACTCTTGGTGTATAAGTGATTTTTTTTTTTTTATGGTAAGCCTAACCTGAAGGAAATATTTTCTGTTTAAAAAATTCACAATACTGTTTAATAAGTAGTTACATCCAAATATCTTAATATAGGAAGTTGGTGAAATATGTGGCCCATGTCCCTTTGTTTATCTTGAGAATTTAGAACAGTCCATGATGACCCTAGGAATTTGCTGCAATACCCCAAAGTCAAATCAGCAAGCGGTTTAGAAATGGTGACTTTAGCACATTCTTAGGAAGCCCTGTAATTGTGAAATAAAAAAAATACAACAAAAATTTCAGATGTAGTATATGAAGTTATAAAAATAATAAACTAACTCTTAAAAAGGAAAGCAAGGTATCATTTGACATGTATGTATTCATAAAACTGATACTTAAAGCTATAAAACTGTAAATCTTTGGTATTTATTCTTTCAATAAATACTATAATTTTATTTTTTCCAAACCTTATTAAGGTATAATTGACAAAATTATATATATTTAAGATTTACAGTATAATGTTATAATGTACATACATATTTTGAAATACCGCAATCAAACTAATTAACCTCCATCACTTTACATAGTTACTATTATTTTGTGTGTGGTAAAAATATTTCAGATCTACTCTCTTGGAAACTTTCAAATACAGGCATACGATGGACATATGGCAACTTTGATTCCAGATCACCATAATAAAGCAAGTATCATAATAAGGAAAGTCATTTTATTTTTTTCTTTGGTTTTCCCCTGAATATAAAATGTTATGTTTACAGTATACTGTAGTTGATTAAGTGTGAAATAGCATTATGATTAAGAAAATAATAAACATACTTTGATTTAAAATAAAAACAACAAATATGTGATGTTGTTTGTTTGATAACATTTTATCCACAGTAGAACTTCTTTCAAAGTTGAAGTCAATCCTTTTGAAACTTGCTGCTGTTTTTACCAAATAAGTTTACGTAATACTCTACATTTTTTGTTGTCATATTGATAATGTTTACAGCATCCTTTCCAGGAGTAAATTCCATCTCAAGAAACCACTTTCTTTGCTCATCCTAAAGATGCAAATTCTCATCTATTCAAGTTTTATTTTGAGATTGCGAAAATTTAGTCACATCTTCAGGCTCCACTTCTAGTTCTAGTTCTCTTACTATTTCTACCACATCTGCAGTTACATCCTCCACTGAAGTCTTGACGGTTTCAAGGTCCATGAGGGTTACAATCAATTTCTTCTAAACTCCTGTTAATGTTGATATTTTGACATCCTCCATGAATAAAAAGTGTTCTCGTTGACATCTAGAATGGTGAATCTTTTCCAAAAGGTTTTTAATTTACTTTGCCTAGATCAAAGGAATCCCTGCCTATTCTAGTGTTACATAGTGTATTTCTCAAATAATAAAACCTAAAGTCAGAATTAGTCTTTGATCCATGGGCTACAGAGTGAATATTGTGTTAGGAGGCAGAAAAACATTAATCTTGTATATCTCCAGCAAAGGTCTTTGCTGACAATATGCATTATCAATGAGCAGTAATATGTTGAAAGAAGCTACTGATTTTCTGAGCAGTAGTTCTCAACAGTGGGCTTAAAATATTCAGGAAAGCATGCCGTAAACACATGTGCCATCTTCAAGGCTTTTGTGTTCCATTTATAGAGCACAGGTAGAGTAGATTTAATATAAATTGTAAGAGCTGTAGGATTTCCGGAATGGTAAATAAATACAAACTTCACCTTAAAGTCACCAGCTGCATTTGCTCCTAACAAGAGATTCAGCCTGTCTTCCAAAGCTTTGAAGCCAAACATTGACTTCTCTAGGTATGAAAGTCCTTGGTGGCATCTTCTTCCAATAGAAAGCTGTTTCATCTAGATTGAAAATGTGTTGTTTTGTGTAGTTGCCTTCATGAATTACCTTAGTTAGACCTTCTGAACAACTTGCTGCAGCTTCTATATCAGCACTTGTTGCTTCACTTTGCACATTTATCTTCTGGAGATGGCTTGTATCCTTTAACCTCAACCTCTGATAGCTTCAAACTTTTCTTCTGGAATGTCTTCACCTTTCAGCATTTATAGAGTTGAAGAAAGTTAGGGCTTTGCTCTGGATTAGTCTTTGGTTTAATGCAGGAGTACCCCCAGCCCCGAGACATGGACCGGTATTGGGCCTTTAGGAACAGGGCCCCACAGCAGGAGGTGAACAGCAAGCAAGCATTACTGCTGAACTCAGACTCCTGTTAGATCAGCAGTAGTGTTAGATTCTTATAGGAGCACAAACTGTATTGTGAACTATGCCTGCAAGGAATCTAGGTTGCATGCTGCTGATGAGAATCTAATACCTGATTATCTGAGGTGGAACAGTTTCATCTGGAAACATTGTATCCACCCCTATCCGCTGAAAAACTGTGTTCCATGAAACTGGTTTCTGGGGCAAAAACGTTGGAGATCACTGACTTAAAGGAACGTTGTGGCTGGTTTGATCTTCTATCCATGGCACTCAAATTTTTGCACTATCAGCAATAAGGCTGTTTTGCTTTCTTATCATTTGTATGTTCACTGGAGTAGCACTTTTCATTAACTTTAAGCACTTTTCCTTTGCATTCACAACTTGGCTAACTGACCAAGAGGTTTAGTTTTCTGCCTATTTTGGTTTTCAGCATGTTTCCTTCACTAAACTTAATTATGAATAACTTTATTTAACATGAGAGATATGTTACTTTTCCTTTCAATTAACACTTGAAGCCATTGTAGGGTTACTAATTCACCTAATTTCAATGTTTTGTTTTTTCTTTGGAAATAGGGAGGCCTGAGGAGAGGGAGAGAGATGGGGAAATGGCTGGTCAGTGAAGAAGTCAGAACATGTACAACATTTACCAATTAAGTTTGCCATCTCATATGAGTGCAGTTTGTGATGCCCCAAAACAATGACAGTAATAACATCCAAGATAATTGATTACACTTCACCATAACAGATAGAATAATAATGACAAAGTTTGAAATACTGGTAGAATTACCAAAGGGTGACACAGAGAGAAGAGAGTATATGCTATCGGAAAAATGACACCAATAGACTTGTTTAACACGAGGTTGCCATAAACTTTCAATTTGTAAAAAACACAATATCTGCAAAGTACAATAAAGCAAACCATAATGGAACAAGGTTTGCTTGTATAAAACACAGTATTACTAACTATATTTACCATGCTGCACATTACATCTCCAGTTCTTGATACTTAAAATTAAAAAACAAAAAAAATAATGTTAGGAAATCCACATGTTTGAGAACTTGCTGTGTGAAAAACCGGTTTTTGCTTGTTATTTCCATCAAACTTGCATGAGAACCACATGGAACAGAGGACATTTAGTATAATATGTCTGTATGTGAGTGGTGTGTATCTATTTGTCTAATAAAGATTAAACTAAGCTTAAAACTATCACTCATAATGATAGAATATAATAGAAACAACTACACATTTGGACCTAGATTACTTGAGCCTGTACTGTATCTCAGTCATATTCTTTAAAATTTGTGTGACTTTGGAAAATTTTATTGTATTTTCACCTTCAGTTTTCTTATCTGTATAATAAGCATAATAGAGTGATCATGATGGTTAAGTAAGCCAAAACAATGAAAAAACTTTATGAATATTAGCAGGTTCTTAACAGTTTTTCTTTTCATGTATTATCTCACTGTTACTGATATATGCTAGACATTCTTCTTAATTATTTGTATATTTTAAGTTATCCTACATATTTCCTATCTCTTGTGTCTTTGTACTGTATTTTGGGTAATTTATTTAGCATTTTCTTTTAGCTGACTAATTCTCTAGATTTGTCAAGTACTCTTTAAAGTTCATTCATTGAGTTGTTAATTTCAATAAAATTTTAAATACTTTACTCTGAAAGTCATTTTAAATATGTTTTTGACATCCCTATATTTTTTTCTAAAACTTCAAATATCTAAAATCTTTGATGACCCAAATTTGCTTTGACAATTTCTCTCACTGTAGTTTTCTTTTACAGTGGCTAATTTTCTAATGCCATTGTCATTGTTTGAGTTCATGTGCAGGGTGAAATTTTTTTCCCACCTGTTATGTTTCTGAAGGTGTAACACAAAATTTCCCAGGGTTTTGATTTCTGCCATCCATGTTACCAAACCATATTAGGGAAACAAAAAACACTGGTTAAGCCAGAGGCTGCCTTTACAAATCATGTACAAATTTGGAGTCATGTTTCCACTATATTTTTGTTTTATAATTTTTTTAATATCATACACCTTTAGCTATATATGTATATGTGTATATATATGTATACATAATATATAAAGTGCTTTTATTTTTGAGATCCAAAATGATTGTGCATAAATTAGTATAACAGAAATCAATCCTTTCACTTCAAAAGCAAACTCTTTTTTTCTACCATTGTCTAGGACCTCCAGTACAATGTTGAATACCACTGATTTTTGCAGAGATTCTTTTAATTTTCTTGTAGTTTATAAAGATAATCTTCATATTTCACCTATAATTACGATGTTTGCTTGATATTCCTGTTTAAAAAAATAACAAAAATGCTTTGAACATGGTAGGGTCTATGTTTGTTTAGGCATATAAACTAGAGCTTAAGAGATTGGCCTCTAAGCTATAAAAAGCATTTTTGATTACGTATGTTTCTGGATACATATGTTGTGGGAAGGTGGAAAACCCCTTTCTTTAAAGGATTTTATTATTATATACCTCATCTACTGGAAAAAGTTAGGAACTCTAACTTCCAATTGAAATAAAAGATCAAAGGAAAAAAAGATAACATGTAAGTCAATAAATATGTTTCTTTACAAAACTATTAAGAACCTTCTAATATTCATGAAGTTTTTTCATTGTTTTTGCTCACTTAACCATCAATGGTCACTCTATTATGCTTATTATACAGATAAGAAAATTGAAGGAAAAATATAATACAATTTTCTAAAGTCACACAAATTTTAATATGTTCTAAAGGAACATAATATTCATATAAATTGCCAAAAGTTCAGAATTCTAGAGCTTAAAATTGTCATCTAGTTCATTTAATTGCCATGAATATTGTGGCCTAAATGTTTTATGTGATCTTCAGCTTGATACACACACACACACACACACACACGCACGCACATACATCCTAAATTATGCTTTAATCATGATTTGTGTATATGCAGATTTCTTTAACAATGACATTTTGCATAAAGAATAATTGTTGAAGTCTCCATTTCCCAAGCCTAAAGTGATATGATTAACTGTCAATCTTCTATCTAATAAGAAATTAGTCCTGTCATTTGACAATTATTACAATGAATCCAAGCTCTCTCTCTCAAATGAAATTTTAAAACTCCAGAAATTGTCCCTCAGAAATTCCATATCTATATTTTTAAAGTCAAATATTTTTTCATATTACTTAAATTTCTTATGTGTTTAAACTTCAATGTTATTCATTGGACAAAATGATTGTAATTGTGTAGTATATGCTTTATATGCTTGAAGTAAATGGTTTTCAAGGAAGGATAATATTTCCGGTCACTTTTTAAAAAGATGAATGAGATGATACAACTAACTATGGAACTTTATGTATAGAAGTAACACAGAAATGTCATTCAGTTTTTCTCCTGTTTATATGTACTAATATGAGGCATAAACATATTAAGTCTGCCCATAATTACCACAGATAGTTATGTTTGAAAATTAAGATGCGGCCGGGCGCGGTGGCTCCCGCCTGTAATCCCAGCACTTTGGGAGGCCGAGATGGGCGGATCACGAGGTCAGGAGATCGAGACCATCCTGACTAACACGGTGAAACCCCGTCTCTACTAAAAATACAAAAATTAGCCGGGCGCGGTGGCGGGGGAGGCTGAGGCAGGAGAATGGCGTGAACCCGGGAGGCGGAGCTTGCAGTGAACTGAGATCTGGCCACTGCACTCCAGCCTGGGCGACAGAGCGACTCCGTCTCAAAAAAAAAAAAAGAAAATTAAGATGCTTAATGTAGAAGAAAATTAAGACTACTCAAAAAAACCAGCTTTCCTCTGGTTGAAATCTGGTATATTCCCTCTTCAAACCATTTACAATGAATGCATATTTTACATTGAAAACAAATAGTATTTTAAAATATTCAAGGCTTATAAAATTAGAAGAATCTGGGGCCAAATTCAAATATTTTTACCTACAAATTGTGTAATTTTGACACATTATATTACTTTTTCATGCCTTGTATGCCTTTGCTTTAAAATATACATAATGATAATGAATGTTGTGATAATTTGTTGAGTCAAGCTTTGTAAAGAGCCCAAGAATGTGGGCCCTCAACAATTTTGTTTCACCTTCTATCTATTTTACTATAGTATTTTTCTCACATGTTCTTCTATATTCTACCCTCATGTTTTCCATATTCAACAGGTTTTGTGTCATAATACTGCCAATTCTCGTTTTTCTATTTTAATTCTAATTTTTCCTGTGTTATTTATTTTATTTAACATACATTACAAGAAGAAAATTTAAAGAAAACTGAAGCCACTTTAAATAATATTTTGATCTTGTTTTATTCAGACTTTCATTCACTACGTTGTGCTTAGAAACTCTTTGCCAAGTTAAATGGACTGGGAAGTATTAAAGTCAAACCAAATGCTAATAACCCTGTTCAGAGAAAACAAATACTGCTACCCTTTGTTCAGATCAAATATAAAATCAATTTACACAGAGTCTTGAAGCAGATCCCATTGGTAAAGTCATGCTAAAATTTCTACTTTCTATGTTACTAGTATATATTGCTTATAAAAATAATATATCATCTATATGCAATTGTTTAATTATATGTTATCTGGAAGTCATTCATATTTGGAAGCCATTTTCCATATTTCCAACAGGAAAAAGTGCAAAAACTTCTAGATTAAAAAGAAAATTGTTATTAGGAATTTGTCTCCATAATATTTAATCTATCAATATGATTATAATCAGGAGCTTAATCTAAATGGGATATAGAAAATCAAAGAGAAAGCCTTGGGTTATACACTTCTGTTACTTGGAAATTCTGTTACAGAAAATACTTTTCCTTTTTTCTCAAGTAGTTGTTGCATATTAAGTTTACTAAGCTGAATGTTTGGTCACCCTTTGGTTATTGTTTCTATGTCTGCTGAAGAGTAACATACTCCTCAGATTAAAATATCTTGGCTATTGTTAAAGAAAATCTGATTTTTGGAGAAGTGTGAAATATCTTTAATATATATAAACATTTAGTACCAAATATCAGCAAGTACCAAGGTAAACTATTAGTTATATATGATGTCCTATTTTCTTTTCTTCTTCTTCTTTTTTTTTTTTTTTTTTCTGATGGAGTCTCCCTCTGTCACCAGGCCTGGAGTGCAATGGCACAATCTCCGCTCACTGCAAACTCCGCCTCCTGGGTTCAAGTGATTCTCCTGCGTCAGCCTCCTGAGTAGCTGGGATTATAGGCACCTGCCACAATGCCTGGCTAATTTTTTTGTATTTTTAGTAGAGACAGGATTTCATTATGTTGGCCAGGCTAGTCTTGAACTCCTGACCTTGTGATCCACCGCCCCCCCTTGGCCTCCCAAAGTGCTGGGATTACAGGTGTGAGCCACCATGCCCGGCCTATTATATCTGATTTTTTAAATGCCAGATAAACATATCCCAAATTTCAACTTCCATCAGTAAAGTGTATCACATTTTTCAAAAATAATATTTTAAACATGTGTTAGTATGTAGTATATATCTGGAGAACTCATAAGTTCTTTTATTTTAAAGAATACTTGCATAAAATAGAAAGTGCTTATAATGACTAGTTTCTAAAGATGGCACTCAGTTTGTACTATGCTGATAAATATTTATCAACTGACTTTCCAAAATCATAAAAAATAAATTTAAAATCCCTAATACATGTGTTTGCTGATTTCTCTGGTGTAAATGTTCCATATTATACCCTGAACAAGGAGTTGTGAAGACATATGCAGAATGATTTCTCAAGATCCTATATGTATATTTGTTTTTTAACTCATTTAATGAACAATGTAATTAATGCTGGTGGATTCATTGCATGTTACATGTAATTTTACTGGCTTAAAGTAAGAATGCTGCACCTCCAATACTTATTGGCTGCATAAATTGATATACACATTTGTATAAATAAGAGAATTACCAAGGACTTTTTACAAGTATATTTACATAGTTAATGAGATTTTAAATGAGTTTCATTGCCAATTATCTCTAGAGGAACAATATTTTAATGTGTCACTTTGAATAAAGCTTTTTCAGAAACAGTTATACACTGCATTCTCCAGTAATTATGGTTTAAAATTAATATTAATACTTAATTATAGTTTTGTAAATTACAGCAGCAGCAAACACATGCTACAAGGCATTAGAGATTAGTGATTAGATGATTGATTACATTGATTTCATTAGAGACTTGTCATTTTTCACCTATTTTAGCATCATCTCAATCTCTCTCTATTCTAGGGTTCTAATCATAGAATAATTATTGTGTTTTCTTTTAATCTTTAAATATATTAATATAACTTCAAGTGTTCAAATTAGATCAGGGAAACAATTCTAGATTCCCATCTTTCATATAATATCCTTTTTTTCTTGAAACCAGTTTTGATATCCAGACTGTATTACTCAAACTGCTCTAAATATTAAAAATAACAAAGGTTTTACATATGTAATTAGGAATTTACAAGACTTGGCAGCCCTGAAGGAGAAAAATCAGAGAATCCAACATTGACGTCCTCAATTTAAAACACTGAAATAGATAATTTTCAAAAGCCAGAAAGTCACTGCCATATTTTTTTATCATTTTATTTTGGAATAAGTTTAGATTTATAGAAAAGTTATAAAAATAATACCAATAGTACAGAATTCCTTCTCACAGCTTCCACTAATGTTAACATTTTACATAACCATTGTATAATTATTAAAACAAGGAAATTAACACAGATACAGTACTACGAATCTATAGATTTTATTCAAATTTTACCAGTTTCTCACTAATGCTTTTTATTTTCTAATCCAGAGTCTATTCCAATTTTCCACATCACATTGGTGCTGTCATGTCTCCTCAATCTCCTCCACTCATTACATATCTTCACATTCTTTTTCCTTTGTCTTTGAGTCATTAGCAATTTTAAAAAGTATTGGCAGAATGTCTCTTAATTTATAATTGCCTGATTTTTACTCATGATCGTACTCAGGTAATGCATGGTTGGCAAGAATACCACAGAAGCAGTGTTGTACTCTTGTCAGTACATCATACTAGTGTTATCACTGGCAAAGCTGTTTGCTATAATTTTGAAGAATCTTTGAAAAGCAACCACCAACTGCTTCAATTTGCACCAGTGAAATGACTGATTCTCAGGAGATCATTAGGAAGCGACTGTGCATTTCATGTCTGCCTACATCTAGACTGCATATACCTGTAAGAAAAAAAAAACAAAAAACAAAAAAACAGCATTTCTTTCTCTACCTTCCATAATTGTACATATTTTCTCTCACTGGACTTCTAAACCAGGATCATGCAAGTAAGGCAATTTTGGAAAGTGCAACTTCTACATTTTCTATGTAATATAGAGAGAATCTATAATAGGAAGTGGTAGTATCCATTTGATAACAGACAAACCAGACACCTCCAACAAGAAATTTAAAATAGGATATTTTGAGTGTAACTGATAAGAGAGTATCAGCTATGTAATCAATGTACATTTTTACATCAATAATCTTGATTTTTGAAGCAGTTTGCAATCTACAGAGCATAATTCCTATGTATATTCTTTATTGAATCATTACAATAGCCATGAAATTTAGGCAATAAAGGAATAAGCTTCCACAATTTTACCAATTAGGAAGATATTGCTTACATAATGTACCCAGCAAGTGGAAAAACCTGAAGTTCTAAAATTAATTCAGTACCAAATCTAATGAGTTTTCCACTATTTTATACTGTCCTCTAACTTTTGTGAGACAATAATAATTACTTCATAAAGTCATGTTACAATAATATCTCATTTCTTTTGTGGCTACTAAAATTTATATATATACATATATATGTACATATGAGATTAGGTCATTTTTAAGAGGTACAAACCTACAAAAGGGAAACATTTAAAACAAAAATCACAGGCCCATAGAATAAATGATTTCATTATTTTGTGTTAATAAAAGATAACTATAGGAACACATATTCTTTCATATTTAAACAAAATGTGTCAAATACATACACGGATGTGTGTATGTAAAGAATAGTTTAATTCTATACAATATTCATTTAATGAGGGTGTATTAGTTCATCTTCACATTGCTATTAAGATACTACATGCGGCTGGGTAATTTATAAACAAAAGAGATTTAATTGACTCACACTTCCGTGTGGCTGTGGAGACCTCAGGAAACTTACAATCATGGTGGAAGGCAAAGGAGGAGCAGGCACCTTCACAAGGTGACAGGAAAAAGAGAGCTAGACAGGGCGAGTGCCATACTTTGAAAACTATCACTTCTCATGAGAACTCCCTCACTATCATGAGAGTAAACCGCCCTCAGGAACCAATCACTTCCCACTAGCTTCCTTCCTTGACATGTGGAGATTACAATCTGAGATGAGATTTGGGTGGGGACACAGAGTCAAACCATAACAGAGGGAGAGAGAAACAAAAATTTTGGCATCTTTTGTGTCATGTTTATTATTTATTAAAGTCAGAATAGATACAGAAAAGTAATTTATTGGGGGATATTAACTACCATTCTAAAAGGGCAAAAGAATCAGGCCCTGAAGCTGTTTCTGCAGGAACAGTAACCTACCATGCCTCAGGGACTGCTCTAACCAAAAGCTACTGTTTGGGAGAAGATACCAGAACCTCTTCCAGTGCTGCTCTGAAGAAACACACATCTCTGTTCTGGTGCTGCAATGGCCTGAAGACTGATGCCTCTGCATGTGGCTTGCTCCTCACTTTGCTTTTTCCTGAGTCTGAGTCTCGGATACTCTGCCTGCTTGGCTAAACCTGACCTTCTCAGATGGAGGGTAGCCTGGTAAAGGGATTTTTTTGTTTGTTTGTTTCTACCTTTGAATGGTGAAACCCCAAATGCAGAGAGACTATTTTGAAAGAGGCTGAGAGTTTTCAAGCGACCCACATCCCCTGCAATGAGTAATGACATCCTTGACATAGGTGTAAATTGCTGGGGTGCAGGAGGTTAAAGAGTGAGGGGGTTTCAGATACTGGCAGCCAGTGTTTCATGGAGGAGTTAGCCAGTTTGGGGATGATTTCAGAGAGAACCCTAAAGATACAGACAGTTTGCTTCTCGCCCAGCAAGGTTCCAAGAGAAATGCTGGCATTTACCAGGAAAAAGTAAATGAATAAAAATGATTAACCATCAGGCATAGTGGTCTGACATTTCAAAGTATGCAGAGGGCTTCAGGTAGTTGTCAGCTTCTCAGAGGTATGATAAAATACAAACACTGGAGTTATTAAATGTTTCAATGTGTTGACTCTAAAGCCTCAGGAGTTAAAGAAATAGCTAATATTATATTATTTAGGAATTTCAATAATTTGCTTTAGTATTAAACTGGTATTAAATGACTTTTTCTCTCATATTAATCATAGTAACAAAAAATTAATGTAAATGTGATATTTATTAATATTCTCTCATAAGTCGAATCTATCATTTGTAATTACCATCCTTAGAATATCATGTCACTTGTAGAAGAATATTTTCTACGTATCCTCTTTTTCTATGACCTCAGCTGTATTTAAGTCTCTGTTCATCTTCTGAAATCTATTCCTAAAAACTTTTCTATCTTCAAAAGTGGAAATCCATTCTGGTTCTCACTTCAAGATGGAAAACCTTTCTGACCTCCATTACCAGCCTCCAATTTCTGATTACACAGCTCAGCCCTCTCTGATGAATAGCTCACTCCATCAAACAAGAAGATAGTTCCTTTGTGTTTACTAATCATGAAATTATCCTGGTTCATGTCTTCTCAGCTTGTTTACATGGTAGGTCACTCAGATATCTGTCTTAGACTGTAATCTTTTATAGAAAAAAATACTATTCTGACCTTGTACAAAATTAATCCAAGTCAGACACCTAATTTTTTCAGGCAATTAGAGTTACCGGCATATTGTTCTGAATAAGACTCTTATAGCCTTTCATATACTAAGAATTTTGGAGCGTGAATGGCTTCATAAAGATTCTTCACTTTTTGAATAGGTAAAGCTTTGTCTTTGATGTGTAACTAATGTGTCTGAAAGGCACCTCTCAAAAGGATCTCTAATCAATTCAGGGCACCTGATTTTTCTTAGCAGAGCAACAATAGTGTGTTCAAGAGTTTCAAAGCGTTGTTAAATGTGATTCCGAGGCAGAGTAGTTGTAAGGTCCCTGAACTTATGTAAATGCTGAAAACAAAAAGAGGGCTATTTTGAAACACATGCAAAGAATAAAATAAATGATCTCGACCCTTTAAAAATAGTGTATCTTTTTGGATGATGTCTTAATGAGGTAGTGAAGAGGACATTGTACCTAAAACACACGAGAGGTCTGTAACTGCTCATTTCTTAGCATTCCAACAAAAGACGTTTTTTACAAGAGCTGCTCATAATTTTTCCTTTTCCTTTTGTTTTCTCCTTACTGTCTCCTGTTCTTCCACATTTATTTTCTTTTAATTCTGTAACATTCCTCAGGCCTTTCTCCTGTGCATTGATCTGCAAGCATAAAGTTTTGTGTTTTTTTTTTTTTTTCATAGTTCTCTTCATGTCTTATCTGAGAGCAAAATGAAACCATAATTGGAAGAAAAGAAGATTGTAAATACACACATACACACACTAGAGGGAATTGTATACAGCCCCTTTATACATGGATTAAAGATTAAACGTTTGATATTCATCCTTCTAGTTTTGCATGAAATCATATATATATATATATAGATTACTCATATACTTACTCTTTATTTTATATCACTTATTCCCCATCATGGTATGTCACTTTTTTCAGCTAATGTCAGGAACTATGTTGCAAATATTGATTTAATATGTATAAGAATAGCTTAGAAAGATTCACATTGCTCGTTATTAATTTTTACTTTTAATTTTGTATACCTCCATTGATTTTAAATAGAAGCTTTCGAAATCAGAAAATTGTTTGAATTTAATAATTTTAAGAGCCATTTATTTTAACTGTTGAAGTTGATTCAGAGTAACTGCTCCAAATACTTATTTTTTTAAGAAAGCAGTAAATTATTTTAATTTTGCAATACTTTTTACTGTATTACATTATTTTCTTTATCTATAAAACTGTGATCAAGGATGCTTTTTAAAGGTGTGCACACCTAAAGAAATAATGGGATAAAATAGTTAATAAAATTATCTTTTCTTAATAGGCATTTAAGATAATTTAATCAACCATAGAATTGCAAATGGGCAAAGGCAGAAGTTCTAGAAATTTGCTGATTATTATAACTAATTGTATTTTTTTTTTTCTTTCTTAGTGGCAATTACTTCTTTGCAGTCTCCACAATGCTTTTTGGATCTAGGATTTACTCTAGGTATTTTTTAATTCCCCAGAAAATTTTAATTACCAGTGAGACTTGGTAACTCCTTCTCAACAGTGTTGTTCTAGCCTTCTCCCCTCAGTCGTCTGACTTGACAGATGTACGAAAGCCTCTCACTGCTTGTGTCCAGTTGCTGCTGAGAATCTTTCTAGGCACTTGCTCCTATTTCTACTGCTCAATCCTATTTTTTCTCTTTAGCTTTGCTGATTCTTCTCTTTGATCCTGTTCTTGCTCTTTGATTGCCCTCTTGGGTCAACACTTCTGACCATCTATTGCTTTATAATCTATATATATACCCGGAAATTGGGCTTTTATTTTGCAATCAAGGGTCAATCCATTTGCTCGCACACACACCCGTAACTCATAGTATAGAAAATGAACCAAACTCTATTTTTAGTTTAGAAGAGTTACTTCACACATCTAGATGAAATTACTAAAAAAAATTGTCCTAATTTTCTGATGGTTTCCCATTTTTAATAAATGTATAGGTTGCTATGACTGAATGTAGAGACAGAATCTGTGAGGATATGACAAAAGTTAGGCGAGGTCATAAGTGTGGAGCCTTAATTGATAGGGCTGCTGCCCTTTTAACAAGAGGCACCTTATAAACTTGCCTCTCCCTGTGCTCCAGGGCACCTAAGCAGGCGACAAGAAGGCAATCATCTGCAAGACAGGAAAAGGGCCTTTACCAAGTATTGAAATGGCTGGTACCTGGATCTTGGACTTCTCATGTTCCAGAACTATGAGAAACAAATTTTTATTCTTTAAGCCACTCAACCTGTAGTATTTTGTTAATGGCAGCCTGAGGGGACTAATACATAGATATTGCATGCAATCCTGTAATCTGGGAATACTCTGTAATCAGAATTGGTATGAGCCCAGTAAGATCATTTTTTATTTTGAGATTAACTTTAAAGCCTATGCCATTGTTTGGGTAAACTATCATGCCTTTATTTGGGAGATCAGGCAGATTATATAGCATTTTGTCTGCCTGAAATTCATATGTAAATACCTCATAGGCTGAGATTATACAATTGAATTTTTTATTCTATTTTATAGATAAAAAACTAAGTCAAGATATGCTTTTATGCAATCTCCAAAAAATGTATTAAGGTCTTATCAAATGGACACAATCATTGACCAGACTCCCTCTGTAGTAACATAATAACTGAGGTCAAAATGATAATGCTTAGGAAAGTTACTTCTAAAAATTTAAATATATCCAGTTTTTGTTGATACAACATGGTTAAAATTTGTTGAAAAAGATTATTCCTATTGCTATTTAATGTCCATTCATTCATTCTTTAAACATATTATGGAGTATCTATTACTTGCTTAATATGAAAGTATGCATTGGACACCATCAAGACAAATACAACAATGGTCTGTGACCTCAAGGGGTACAGATACTATTGAGCAATATTCAAACATGTTTGGAGGAGTGTAGACAGGGCAATCATGAGAGTGCATGGGTCAAGTCCTGAATCCAGAGTGTACTCAGCAAGAAGGAAACTGAAAACAATTAACCATCAATAAGAGAGCAATTTAGACAAAGAAAGTAATTTGTGCAAAGCAACGGAAGGGAGAGAACAGTACAGCTATCTACCAGAATGTGACAGGACAACGTCAGATATTGGAAGGTAGAATGAAAATTATAAACATATCAGAAACCAAATTATGGAGGACTGTCCATAACATGCTAAGAAGTCAGTGGGGGCTGGGCACAGTAGCTCATATCTGTAAGCTCTGCACTTTTGAAGGCCAAGGCAGGAGGATCACTTGAGCTCAGGAGTTCCAGACCAGCCTGGACAACATCACAAGAAGCCCTGGAAAAAAAAAAAAAATAAGTTAATGGGGAGACTCTGAAAAGTTTTAAGCAGCAGTAGTGTTAGATTTAGATATTATACTACTTACTGTGATTGCAGTGTAAAGAACCGATAGCAATGGGATAGTATTGAAAGGAACTGAATCACTCTTGGAGCCATTATAATAGGATAGCTGAAAGTTGATTAGGGCCTTATATAGGCGAATAACAAAGAGAATAATATAAGTGGTCAGAGTTATGCTCATGATGGAAAATAAAAGATGCAAAAATCAGTTCAAAGTGTGGCCAGGTGCGGTGGCTCATGCCTGTAATTCCAGCATTTTGGGAGTCTGAGGTGGGTGAATCACTTGAGGTCAGGAGTTCGAGACCAGCCTGACCAATGTGGTGAAACCCCATCTACTAAAAATACAAAAATTAGCTGGTGTGGTGGTGTGCGCCTGTAGTCCTAGCTACTTTGGATGCTGAGGCAGGAGAATCACTTGAACCCGGAAGGCAGAAATTGCAGTAATCCAAGGTCACGCCACTGCACTCCAGCCTGGGTGACAGAGCAAGACTCAGTTTCAGACAAAAAGAAGAATAAAATATGAAAAAGGGAATACTTAATGACTAGGCAACTGTATATGTTGTGGTTTATCTCTTTAAGATGGGGGAACAAACGTGCTCAATAATTTTTAATTAACAGATAATTCATACATAATGTATTATAACATTGTAGTCTAATATGTCATATAACAAAATCTAGTATCGTGGTTATAGTATAGTATAGTATTTCCTTTTATGACATCTTTCCTGTGAAATCATACTTGTCATATCTTTTGGTAGGCAAAATAATACCTCCTTCCCCCTAAAGATGTCTATACCCTAATTCCCAGAATCTGAGAATACTTTACATGGCAAAAGGCACTTTGCAGATGTGATTAATGTTAAGGACCTTTGAGGTCGGGACAGTATCCTGAATTGTCCAGGTGAGCCCAAGATATCACATAAGTCCTTAAAATATGAAGTACCTTTCCTAGCTTGGTCAAAGAGTGATGTGAGGTTAGAAGGGTCAGACAAATGTTACAGGCTTTGAAGATGGAAGAAAGAGCCACAAGCAAGATAATGTGGGTTGCCTCCAGGAGCTAGAAAAGGCAAGGGAAACTATTCACCCCTAAAACCTTTGTGTTAGACTGTTCTTGCATTGCTATAAAGAAACACCTAAGGCTGGGTAGTTTATAAATAAAGGAGATATTTTTTGGGGTCACAATTTTGGGTCACACCTCACAGTTTGGCAGGCTTTACAGGGAGCAGCATCCTGGCATCTGCTCAGCTTCTGGGCAGGCCTCAGGAAGCTTACGATGATTGAGAAGGGTGGAAGGGGAGCAGGTGTCTCACCTGGCAAGAAGGGGAGCAAGAGGGACAGGAGGAAGATATCACATACTTTTAAACAACCGGATCTCTCAAGAACTCATTCACTATCATGAGGAAAGCACCAGGAGGATGACATTAAACCATTCATGAGAAATCTACCCCCATGATCCAATTACCTCTTACCGAGACCCACCTTCCACACTGGAGATAACAATACAACTTGAGATTTAGAAGAAACAAGATCCAAACTATATTAGCTTCCAAAAAGAAACACAGCCCTGAGGACATCTTGACTTTAGCCTGGTGAGACCTGTCAGTACTTCTTACCTACAGAACAGTAGAATACTCAGTTTGTGTTGTGTATGCCACCAAGGGTGTGGTAATTTGTTACAACGGTAGTAGAAAATGATCCCATATTTTTATACTAAGAGTGAGGTGCTGCTGTAACAATTGCCAAAAAAAAAAAAAAAAAAATGTGTGAATGGCTTTGCAGTCAGACATTACAAAACTTTAGAATAATTTGTAGAGTATAATGAAAAACAAAAACTAGATTGCCTTGAACAGTTAGAAGAGTTATGGTTTGTAAAGTCTCTGTTCTTAAAGTCTTAGAGGTGAGAAGCTTAGCAGAGAAAGGCTAAATTATCTTAGAGTATGGATAAATCATCATGAACAGGCCATTGAAAAAGCCTGAACTCTTAAGAACATTGCTGATGAGGGTCAGAAGGAAATGAGAATCATGTTATTGGAAATTAGAAGAAGAGAGACTTGCTTGACAGTGGTAGAAAGCTTAGCAAAATTGTATCTTGTGTTATGTGTATAGCAGAAACTATCAAAGATAAACTTCCACACTTTGCTAAGAAAATTTCCTAAGAAACTATTGAGGGTGTGGTCTGGTTTCTTCTTTCTGTTTAGAGTAAAATATAAAGAGAAAATAGTTAAATTGTTTAAAAAGAAAGTGTTGTTGAACAAAAAGGAAGTAAACTAGATGTCTGGGAAATTATCAGCCCATCCAAATTATAAAACTTGTTAAAATTAAGATATTTACTGACAGGAATGAATGCTCCAGAGAAAAAGCCAAGATTGTAGTATATTAAATTTTACTAGTATCTCAGAAAAACAAAAATATCAAGGTATTCAGTCACACAAAAGGCTCTTTGAAGGGATTAAGGGTGTGACTCACAGATCCCCTCAATCAAACCACAGAGCACCTAGGAAACTTTATAGCCTTACCTTTTCTGTCTCCCTTGTGGGTGTCCCGTCTTTTCTTCATACTGTCAGCGATTCCCAGGGGCTCTCTTTGATCCTCTGTTCTCTGCACTTCAATGGCCCTAGATGATTTCATCCAAATTTTACAGCTTCAACTTCCATTTGCATACTAGAACTAAAGGCTCTTATATACCTATATTCTGGGCTCTAGTTCTTTTATAACCAAATATCTACTGTCTGCCTGCAATTGAATTTCTGAAATACATTACAAATCAAGGCAGATCATGTGCTTTCCATTCCTTCAAACTCCAAAATTCATATTCAGTAAAATAAAACAGTTCTAAAACATCAACATCCTAAATAGATCTCATATGCTCCCATTTTTCTTTACCTCACCTCTGGTAAAACTTACCTCTTATGTTGTCTTACTGAAAACAAAGGTATTCATATATACAGTATTCATATTCACACAAAAATCCTACTTAAAGGTGCAAGTGTGATTGACAGTTTCCCATAATGAAAACCCTTCAGGAATGCCCTGTGATTCTTAGTACACTGCACAAACACCAAGTAGGCTTGAAGAACCCATTGTAGATAGAATTATCAAGCTTAATTTCCTGCCATTTCTCCATACTTGTTCCTCAGTCAGGTTTTGCCTCATTGGAGTTCCTTGAATAATATATTGGATCTCTTTACCTATGCCCATGCTAAAGTCTTTTGATCTTTTTCCTTTTTAAATAGAGATATCATACCTCCTTTATCCTTACCCTCCTTTATCCTTACTTCTTAGTGGCAGCCACCTCTATCTTTCTTTGCTGTTGCCTTTACCAAAGATTTCTGAATTTAGCGTCATACATCACACACTCAGGACAGCTGGGATTTTATCATCCGATTTCCTCTTCTTTAAAGACCATGACATATGGATACATTTTTTAGTTTCCAAGGAAAACTAAGAAAGAAATCAATTCCAGGTCTGTCCGATTCAAACTAGACTTGGAACCACTTTTAGCCTTATATTCTTCAAATATTATTTGAATATTTTTATATTCTGTATTTTTCAACATTGTAACCATATAAATTCACTGTTAACCACTTAGTGAATTAAAAATTATGTTTTCTTTCTGATATACCATTTTTTTCTTGAAATTAAGTTATATCACTTAAAGTTTGCTTAGTTTAATACTAAATTATTCCCTAACACTTAGAAGTAAGACACATTTTAACATAAGATTCCACATAATCAACCATAAGAGGAAATCTTTTGGATTTGAACCATTGTGACCATATTTTCCTTGCCTGTCTCACTCCAAAACCTCTTTCTGGGCACTCTGTGTCTTTTAGATCAGGACTGGACAGATTCCTTTCTGATGCAGTTCTTTTTGCAAGATATTCCTTTTTCATGCCTTCTATACATGTTTATATACAAAACATGCTAGATTTAAACTCCATAGTATGGCAGATTTAAATTTTCTTTTTCCTTTTGAACATAAGAAATATTTTATATATTCAAGTATGTAAATGAACATAACACCACAAATTCTGAATGACAAAGAAACATTTATAGTTAGTAAGAATAATGAACTGGAGTTACTCTTTTTAAATAGGCAAAATCAAATGCAGTCTCAGCAAGGCACATCTTTTCCAAATACAGGTTTAGATTCTTATCTGGAGAAAACATTGGCTTTCAAGTAAAACATGGAAAAAAATCAACTATAGTTCTCAGGTCAGAACTAGAATTTAAGCTACCTGTAACTTCTTATCAGACTTTCCTCAGAGTCTTCAATGGTTGATGAAAACCAATAATAACTGAAGGGAGGGGAAACACAAGTGGGTAGCACTTCTTCCAAAAAACCTTTTCTTTCTGTGTAAAGCTACAATTTCCTGGAGAACAAAAGAGAGCATGGCCCTTTGGGAATCTGAATATAATAGGATAAGGAGAAAGAGTGAAATCTGAGGAGTTAAAATGAGACATTTAAGAGATTGGGTAAGAAAAATCACTATGTTAAATACTTTACTTAAAATTCGACATCTGTTTTATTGATTGAAATTGTGTCCCTCGCAAAATGGTATATGAAGTCTTATCCCTTGTACTTCATAAGTGATCTTATTTGCAAAGAAGGTCTTTACAGGTTACAGTGAAATCATTGGGATAGACCCGAATCCAATATGCCTGGTATTCTTATAGAGAGGGGGAATTTGGACACTGAGGCAGACATATGCAGGAGACTAATTGAAAAGACACAGGGAGAATGCCATGTGATGGCAGAGAATTGAGTGATGCATCTAAGCCAAGGAATGCCAAAGATTGCTGGAAAACCACCAGCACTGAACTGATTCTTCCTCACAACCCTCAGAAGGAACAAATCCTACCAGCGTCTTAATTTTAGACTTTTATCCTCCAGCATTATGAGACAATAAATGTATGTTATTTTAAGCCACTCAATGTGGACTTTGTTATGGCAGTCTTAGAAAATTAGTAGAGCTGTAAGTCATCTTCCACTTTGTTATATGTTGAATTAAGAATCTACCCTATTTTTAAATTCTACCTGATTTCTCCATACTTGCAGGCCCACTTCAAAGAGAATTTTGTAGAGCGTTTGTTTCTAGATTTTTCTGGTGAATACTTTCATAATTCTAAATAATATGCACAATATTCTTTAGCTATATTAACTTTAGACAATGTTTACTAGTCTCCTGATGTGGAAGATAGGTAATTAACACATAATGCCTCCTTTATTCCTTTCCCCCACTCAGAGTCTGTTTTACATATTATGACATTAGTTTTAGTATCAATTCCTTGTAAGCATTCTTACTCAGACAATTTCAGGCAGCCTCAGGGTGTGTCAGCATTCTTACCTTTTTTTCTGTCACTCTTCCACATTTTACATTGTTTCCACTTTCTGATAGTTATACATTCTTTTTACATGATGTAAAGATTAACATCACTTATAAAGTGATAAAATCATCTTGGTTTTCCATTTATTGAAATAAAAGTTTAGAATCTATATATCATGCCATTATTACTACTATTGTAATTTTGGAAGTGAAAAATGTGGTAAGAATATCACATTTGGCCAGGCGCAGTGGCTCACGCCTGTAATCCCAGCACTTTGGGAGGTCAAGGTGGGCGGATCACGGGGTCAGGAGTTCAAGATCGGCCTGGCCAACATGGTGAAGCATTGTCTCTACTGAAAATAGAAAAATTAGCCAGGCGTGGTGGCAGGCACCTGTAATCCTAGCTACTCAGGAGGCCGAGGCAGGAGAATCACTTGAAACCGGAAGGCAGAGGTTGAAGTGAGCTGAGATTGTACCACTGCATTCCAGCCTAGGTGACAGAGTGAGACTCTGTCAAGAAAGAAAGAAAGAAAGAGAGAAAGAGAGAGAGAGAGAGAGAGAAAGAGAGAAACAGAGAAAGAGAGGGAGAGAGAGAGAGAGAGGAAAGAAAGAAAGAAGGAAAGAAAGAAAGAAAGAAAGAAAAGAAAGAAAGAAAGAAAGAAGGAAAGAAAGAAAGAAAGAAAGAAAATCACATTTATTATCCTCGGATTCCAATGATTTGACAGTTCTACTACCTAGTAGCAGCAGCAGAGTGACTTCAAGGAAACATAAAAAATTACGGTATATATTTAAGAAAATATATACCATAATTGTGAGCTATACATATACATGTGTGTTGGTAAGTGATCTTGGTATTTCTTACACATTTATTTTTCCTAATTTGTAATTGGCTTTGCTTTTTTTCTAATTACAAAATGTTTCTTCAGCATACTTGGCTTCTCAGTCATGGCAAGTACTTTCGGCTTACTCCCTAGAGGTATCTTCCAAAAGCCCTCTAATTTCTTATTCCTATGTGAACTAGTTTTTCTGATGGCCTGCTACACCACTGTCATCTGCATATTTTTTTTTATTACAGTACAGTAAAGGTCCATTGTTCTTTACTATATTACATTCATTCTTTTATCTGTCAGTTTGCTTTCCATGACTTTCTTCATTTCATATCAGTCTCTTCCTGGGGTACATCCACAAACAATTTTATCAGAAACCAAGAGGACATGGTCAAAATATCTGAGCCCTTGCATCTCTTAAATGGTTACACATTGAGATGTGATCTGAAAATAACTTGATGGGTTTGGAATTCTGAGTTCAATATTTTTGTTCCCACAAAATTTGAAAACGCAAATTCATTGTATTCTACCATTCATTTTTAAATCTGATATAAAACTGATGCTCCTTCCTTTGACGATAGCATTTGGTAAAAAAGTATTATTCGTGAACTCTATTTTTGATGTTTTGAAATATGACTACCATGTGTCTAGTTGTGGAATTATTTGTTTGTTCTAATTAAATATGAGTGTTCTTTCTCAGACTAAAGACTATTGCTGTTCTTCAACTCTGAAATTTACTTTCCCTATAGTTTTCTCACCTCTCTGTTCTATTTCTGGGATTACATTTAGTTCACAGGTTTAGATATTTCTCTGTTCCTTTTAGTTCTGTATTCTGGGGAAATTATTTTAACTGATAATCTATTATTCCCCCAGGGTTATTTTATGGTTTACTTTTTTTTTTCTTGGCATTCTCCTTTTATCCTGATGATAATATTCACATATCCTATTCATCCATATTTAATAAAGGAGTAAGATGCTTATATGAGGTTCTATACCTGCTCTGTACATGTCTGCTTACCAAGTATTCCTCTGTGAGTGAAATTTCTCACCTGACTGGGATATCTGGTTACTGGAGAGCACATTTTAACTTAAAGTGAGTTGATTGAAGCTGCTATCAAGCCACAAGACCTTCAAGTTAGAGAATAAGAAGGGCTTTACCATGAAACATAAATGTTAAAAACATAAACATAAAACATAAGAAACACCTGAGAAGCTCTTATTTCCCTCATGTGGTTAGTTCATAGGTGCTGTCTTTCATTAATTTTTAACATTGGTTTACATATTAGTCAACTGTCCTTTTGTGAAGACTAAAGGAAAAATAACAGAGGCTGACAGGCATAGCTGCAACCCTACTTCTCATTCCTGTTCCCTGTTGAAGACTACTTGAGCTGGAGGTGGTGGCTCATGCCTGGCATCCCAAAACTTTGGGATTCTCAAGTGAGAGGATTGCTTGAGCCCAGGAATTGGAGGTTACAGTGAGCTATGGTTACACCACTGTACGCTAGCCTGGGTGACAGAGCGAGACCCTGTCTCCTCACTGCATGTAAAAAATTGCTTGACCCAGAAACTCTCTAATTCCTGTAAGTTGTCTTTCTACACTCCTTTTTTTTTTTTTTTTTTAGAAAAATTAATTGTAAAATATACATAACAATTTTAACCATCTTAACCATTTTTAAGTGTCCAATTCATAAACCACATTCATATTGCTATGCAACCATCACCGTCATCTATCATCAGAACCTTTTTCATCTTGCAAAACTGAAAATATATCCATTAAACTGTAACTCCACATTTTCCCAATTCAACCCGTGGCAACCGCCAATCTGCCTTCTGTCTATATGAGTTTACCTATTCTAATATTTTCTATAACTGGGATTATACAATATCTGTCATTTGTGTATGGCTTATTTCACTTAGGCATGATATTTTTAAGGTTAATCCATGCTACAGCATGTGTCAGAACTTTATTTTTTCTATGAGTGGATAATATTCCAATATATTTCTATACCATATTTTGTTTATCCATATATCTGTTTAAGGACACTTGAGTTGTTTCCACATTTTGGCTATTGTGAATAATGCTGCTATGAACATGAGTATATAAATAGCTATTGAGACTCGGCTTTCAATTGTTTTGGGTACATAACCAGAACTGGAATAGTTGAAATATATGGTAATTGTATTCATTTCTATACATATAAAACTGTTTCTAGTATCCTAGCACTTTACTTGCAATTGCTTGGCCATTGTTAATTCTAATTATTTTCCTTCATCCTTATTATTTTTATGCATCTCATCTATATTCAGGTATAATTCTTTAATAAACAGAATATAGATGTATGTGCACAATCTACCACTTTAATCTACTAACAAACTTTAAAATGTTGTGTCTCAGAAAATACACATACAATAAATTAGAGAACAAAATTAATGAAGTAAAGCATTGGTTTTTTATATGTGAGAAACAAACACAAAGGCTTTTAAAAAATAAAACCAAAAAATACATATATAATATTATTTATTAGAAGAGTTTTAAATGTACTTTATTATTCAGAGTGTTTTTGACTCTCATAGAGTTTGCAAATATAAGAAAAAGCAGCATGACATTGCATTGACAGTGGAGGTTTTACTTACCCAGCTGTACTAATTATGAGATCTTTGGCAATTGGTATACTCATCCAATTTTCAGTTTTCTTATTTATAAAATGGCAATAAAACAACAGTTCATCAGGTTGTTTAAGAATTGAAACATAATGTTCATCTAGTTCACATATAAAGTACTTGACAATTATTTATTTATTTATTTATTTATTTATCTATCTAAAAGTACTGGCGAGTGATCCATGCCAGCATCTAAGACCCCTCAGCTCCCAGTGCAGCATCCCCCACCACTGCCAACAAAGTACTTGACATTTAAAGTGCACTTATGCAATGATGTAGGAAAAACAGCTTAAAGTGAGGCAAAATAAATTTCAAAAGTGGAACATATTAAGAATTGGTGAATTATTGTCTTATAATGTCTTGTTTAACAGTATATATGTATATTTTTATATTATAATTTCTTAAAAGTACACATCTTGATAGAAATCTGAGGAAAAGATATAAATAAGAGAATGCAGAGAAAGCACAGATAGCTCATCAAATTGTGAAAAATCTTACATTGCTTATAATCTTTTCAATTATTTAAACATGAAGCAATAAAAACTGAAATATCCATTTTCCATACAAAAGCTTTGTGAAATAATTTTTAAAATTGCATTGAAATAGAAACATGAACAATAAATGCTAACTCTCACAACTTCAATCTTCTGAAAAAATGGTATCTGTTTTCTTAGCATTATGCATCTAGTAGCTTTTTATAAGGATATAGTCAGAGATGTATATAAAACGTGTAAACATCTTAATTTCAAAAACAAGCTACATACTTAAAATATTGAATGAATTTAAGCAAATTTGTATAATAACATATTCTTAAAGAACATTTTAAATAAATGTGTAATAATTCAAGCCTAGTTTACTGAATAATGTCCCCATCCCAGGATGACCAGATCCTAATGCCAAGAAACTGTCAATATGTTAATTTACATGGCAAAGAGACTTCGAAAATGTAATTAAATGAAGGATCTTAAAATCAGGAGATTTTCTTGCATTATCCAGGTGGGCCCGATGGTAATCACAAAAGTCCTCATAAGATAGAGATCACAGGGGCCAGGCGTGGTGGCTCATGTCTGTAATTCCAGCACTTTGGGAGGACGAGGTAGGCGGACCACGAGGTCAGGAGATCGAGATCATCCTGACAAACACGGTGAAACCCCGTCTCTACTAAAAACACAAAAAAATTAGCCGGGCGTGGTGGCGGGCGCCTGTAGTCCCAGCTACTCCAGAGGCTGAGGCAGGAGAATGGTGTGAACCCGGGAGGTGAAGCGTGCAGTGAGCCGAGATCACGCCACTGCACTTCAGCCTGGGCAACAGAGCAAGACTCTGTCTTAAAAAAAAAATGATAAAAAGATAGAGATCCCCTGGGTTCTTATAGGATAGAGAGAGGAATATTAAAGTAGAGGGAGAAAGCTTTTGAAAGGCTATGCTGCTGGCTTTGAAGATGGAGGAAGAAACTACAAGGCAAGGAATTCAGGTGGCCTTTAGAATCTAAAAAAATAAATTCTTCCCTAGATCACCCAGAAGAAATTCAGCACTGCTTACACATTTTATACTTCTTACATCCAAAACTAAAGATAATAAATTTGTATTGTTTTACCACTAACTTTGTAGTAATTTGTTATAGCAGCAATAGGAAACTAATACACAGGCATATTTGTTAATATAATTTTATGAGGAAAGGAGGGAAGAAGCAATGCTTAACCAGGCTGTGTTCTAAGGAGATACAGATATTGGTTCCATTCATAAGACCTTGTCATAGTGAGGTGGATAAATACAGATATCTTAGTTTTATACCAATGACTCTCCCAGTTATAATACCAGGCTCAATAAGCAACTTCCATTTAAGCTTTTGTTTCCCGTGTATGTGGGAGTACAGGTAAAGAACGACTGAATACTTGGCTGGGCACGGTGGCTCATGCCTGTAATCCCAGCACTTTGGGGGGTTGAGGCGGGATCACGAGGTCAAGAGATCGAGACCATCCTGGTCAACATGGTGAAACCCTGTCTCTACTAAAAATACAACAATTAGCTGGGCGTGGTGGCATGTGCTTGTAGCCCCAGCTACTCAGGAGGCTGAGGCAGAAGAATTGCTTGAACTCGGGAGACGAGGTTGCAGTGAGCTGAGATCGCCTCCAGCCTGGTGACAGAGCGAGACTCCATCTAAAAAAATAAAAAGAATGACAGAATACTGTAGTAACTACTGGGATTCTTGTGGTAATTATGTATATTTTAGATTATGGTATGTCAATATGTGATGTCTTGTTATAAAGAGTAGAATGTATTGCTCATGTCAATTACATTACTCAATTACATGTGATAGTTGTTTATTTTAAATAACAAATTTGCCCTTTGGTGTCTAAGTCATTTTCTGTATATATTTTGATTGCATGAGTCGGTTGCTCACAGTTTTATTTTCTCCATGCAGTCAAAACAGTAACGAGCAAGATATTCTGAAGGAGGCCTGGACCCGAGTCTTAGAATCTAATAGATATCTCATTTCTCTATTGAAGATGTTTGCTTAACTTGAAAAATTACTGATTTTTTAATCTCTTATTTTCAACTAACTTCTACATTAATAGTCTGTGCCTTAAAAATTGATATGTTATTTTTCCAACTTCACTGAGGTATAATTGATAAAGTTTATATATATTTAAGACAGACAACTTGATGTTTTAACATACATATATAGTGAAATGATTACTACTCTCAACCTAGTTAACATATCCATTACCTCAATAGTTATCTTTTGTGGTAAGAACATTTAAGATCTACTCTTTTAGCAAATTTCAAGTATACAGAACAGTATTATGAACTATTATCACCATGCTGTACACTAGATTTGCAGAGCTTATTCATCCAGCATAAATGAAATTTTGTATCCTTTGACCTACATCTTCCTATTTCCTCTATCCCCAGACCCCACCAACTGTCATTCTACTCTTTGCTTCTAGGAGTTTGACTTTTTAAAATTCTACATATAAGTGAGATTTTGCAATATATGTCTTTCTGTGCCTGGCTTATTTCACTTGGCATAGTGTCTTTCAGGTTTATCTGTGTTATCACATATGATGGGGTTTCCTCCTTTAAGGCTGAATAATATTCCAGTATGTGTGTGGATATATTGTGTATATGTATATGATATTTTCTTCATTCATTTGTCCATTGATGGAACATAGATTTATACCATATCTTAATTGTTGTGAACAATGCTGTGATAAACATGGGAGTAGCTATATCTCTTTCAGATATGTACTGATTTCATTCCAGGGCTGGGATTGCTGAATCATGTGGTAGCTTTAGTTTTACTTTTTTAGAGAACCATTGCTGTACCAATTTATATTCCTGCCAACAGTATGTAAGGGTTTTCTTTACTCCACATTTCCCCTGACATTTATGTCTTGTCTTTTTGATAATAGCCATTCTAACAACTGTGAGATAATATCTCACTGTGGTTGTGACTTGCTATTTTCTTGAAGATTAGACATGTTAAGCATTTTTTCATGTATTTATTGTTGACAATTTTTGTGTCTTTGCCTCTCTGCCCGTTTTCAATCCGGTTTTTGTTTTGGTTTCATTTTGCTATTGACCCTAACTTTTGTTACCAATGATAATCTGCATTAAAGTAATCTGTTTGAAAAGTCTAAAAAAATAGGTAAAAGTTGTGGAGTTATCTGGTCAGTAGTTATTTAAGAGAGCACTGCAATACCCTAAATGAGCAAAATTTGGTGAACTGCATTGAAAATGTGATAGTTACATGAGAAAAAATATGGTTACTTCATTTTTTTTTCAGTTAGGAAGTTAATAAAACAGTTTAACTGACAGAAAATATAAAGCCATATAATATAATAGAATTGTATTGAAATTCTACATGAGACAGATGGACCTATTCTGGAGAAATCTAGTTAGAAACAAAGTTTGAGAAATTCAAAGATGATAGATATATACTTTTGAAATGTCAGCTTTACCAAATACAATTATTAAATTGTCTCACTAGAAAAATGCAATCTTTACATAAAACTTATGTGACATTTCCTGAAAAACAGTTGTTAACCTATAAAATGTAAGTTGAGAATGAAGGTTGAAGTGAGACTATGATTGAAAAAATAATTGTGACCTGGGAAATAACTTTCAATCATAAAATCACTATAAAACCAATGTAGACCTCCTAAAATACACATAAGATATTTGGGAAAAAATAATAAAATTAGAGGAAAAAACAAACTGCATAGTTTCATCATTTAAGATGTTAATACCTCATTCTTTACAGCATCATTTATGTTTAAAATATGTTACATTATTTTTTCACATAGTGCATCCTATTATTTAAATGTACAAGAATAATTTCAGATTTATAGAAAAGTATTAGATTGTAAAGTGTTTCCTGATACCTCTCACTCAGTTTACCCATTCTTAACATCCTACATTACTATGGAACATTCATCAACCTTAAGTAACTGACATTGATATATTATGATTAACTAAATTCAACACTTTATTTGGAGTTCATAGTTTTTTCCTAATAATATCCCACTTCTGTTCTAGGATTCAACCTATGATATCATATAGTTGTCATATCTCCCCAGTCTCCTCTGATCTGTGATAGTTTCTCAGTCTTTCCTTGTTTTTCATAATCTTGACAGTCTTAGGGAGTACTAGCCAAGTATCTTCTCCCTCTGTCTATGTTTGTTGGTTGTTTTTCTCATGTTTAAGTTTTGGTTATGTGTTTTTGAAAAAAATATTCAGAGGTGAAGTGCCCTTATTGTCTCACCATATCAAGGAAAAATGATTACTTCATGACATTATCAGTAATGTTAACCTTCATCAATTGGTTAATAGCACAGAAATCAACCAAAGCCACTTGAAAAATGATGTTATGACTCTAGTATAAAGCTAAAGGCAAAGGAACTGTACAAAATCACATTAGTTTAATTTGTTTATAATGGTCATGCAGTCAATAATTCTGAAACTGATTTACCTGTAAAATGCATTTGAACAAATAAATAAATGGATAATGGGAGCCAGGTTCCACATTGTCAGAGAGCAAGTTATAAAAATAAACCTGAAAGAAAAGTTAGAATAAAGCTGGTGGTAATGAACTAGCATCAGAGACATCACTATAGTATGAAACTTGTATGACATCCTACAAATTCTGGTATATGTATGCAATAGTATTTATTTTCATTAAGTTAAAAATACTAATTTCTCTCTTGATTTATTAGGTGTCCTGGGGTGATTTAGAAACGTTTATTTCAGTTTCAAATATTTGCATAATTTTCCAGAGTTTTATTATTGATTTCTAATTTAATCCCACCTGATTTAGAAAACATACTCAAACTATTAGGGTTCATTGTATGGCCTAAACTATGTAGTATTTTGGACAATGTTCCATGTGCACTTGAAAAGAATGTGTATTCTACTGCTTTTACTGGCATCTTCCAAAATGTCAATTAGTACAATTTGGTTGATGGTGTTGTTCTACTGTTTCATTTATTAAAATATGGATAATTATAGATTTGTCTATCATTACTTTATCAATGTTCACTTCATTTATTTTGAGGCACTATTACTAGGTTCACAAATTTCAAACATTGTTATGACTCATTGATGAATTGGGCCAATGATGATTATAATATTATGAAATGTTTTTATTAAACCTTGATAATGTTCTTTGGTCTGAAACAAACACTGATATAAATACAGCTACTTTAGCTCTTCATTTAGTAGTATTACCATAGGTATGACATTTTTACCTTTTATTTTTAAACTGTATATTTATTTATGTTTATAATGCATATACTATATGCAGCATATAGTTGAGTCTTCCTTTTTATATGAAAATCTGTTTTTTAATTGGGGATATTTAGAACATTTACATGTAATAATATTATTAATATAGTTGGGCTTGCATCTGAAATCTTGGTATTCTTAGTATTTGTTTCATATTTGCCCCTATTATTCTTACCTTTAAATTCTTCTGCTTCCTTTTTGGTTAATTGAGTAGGTGTATATTTTTATTATTCTATTTAATCCAATTTTTAGGTTAGTAGCTATAACTTTATATTTTAGTGGTGCAGTTTCATTTTACATTATTTAAAGCGTATCTTTAAATGATGTTATACTGCTTTTCAAATGGGATAAGAAACTTAAAAAAAGTATATTTCTATTACTTTCCTCCAAGTCTGTATGCTATTGTTTAAGTTAAACATCAGGTTTTGCTTTAAGACAATTATGAAGGAATTTAAGTAATAAAAATGATCTGATATTTTACCCACTCTATTTATGATTTCTAATGCCTTTTATTTCTTTTGTATAGACGTGTATTTTTCATCTGGTATTCCTTTCCTAATGCTCTAAAGGCTTTTTAAAATTTTTTTATTATTTTTATTTTTTATTTTTTTTGAGACGGAGTCTTGGTCTTGTCACCCAGGCTGGAGTGCAATGGCACAATCTTATCTCACTGCAACCTCTGCCTCCCAGGTTCAAGCGATTCTCCTGCCTCAGCCTCCCAAGTAGCTGGGATTACAGGCACCCACCACTACGCCTGGCTATTTTTTTGTATTTTTAGTAGAGACGGGGTTTCACCATGTTGGCCAGGCTGGCCTCAAACTCCTGACCTCAGGTGATCCACCCACCTTGGCCTCCCAAAGTGCTGGGATTCCAGGCGTGAGCCACTGCGCCCTGCCAAAAGACTTTTTAAAAACATTTCCTGTATTACTGGTCCCTTGGTGATGAATTCTTTCATTGTGCTATTACTCAACATATCTTTATTATGCCTTCTTTACTAAAAGATATTTTTACTGGATATAAAAGTATAGGCTTTATTTTAGAACTTGTAATATATTAGGCTTTCTATTAGAACTTTAAAGAAATGGCATCTTATTTTCTAGCTTCCTTTGTTCTAATGAGAAACCTCTTGTCATCCTTTTCTCTGTTTCTCTATACATAATGTTTTCTACAGTTGCTTTTAAGAATAACTTCTGAGCACTATTGCTTTAATATGCCAATTAAGCACATTGATTTAATAGGCTTTGGCGCTTCTTCTAGATTTCTTGTATTGGACTTATATCTGTTAGTTTATCATTTTCATTATTTTGGAAAATCTTGGTCATTATTCCTTTAAATATTTTTTTTGCCCACCCTCCCTTTTAGGGATGCCAGGTACACCTGTGTTAATCTGCTTCCAGTCCCTTGGAGTATTAGTCCTTTTCCACATTGCTACAAAGAAATACCTGAGACTGGGTAATTTATAAAGGAAAGAGGTTTAATTGACTCACAGTTCTACATGGCTGGTGTGGCCTCAGGAAACGTATTAAGTCATTGCAGCTTTTGACATTACTTTTAATGGTAATTATTTTTGTACCAACCTAATATAATCCAGTGGAAAGGGAAAATGCACATCTTACATGGCAACAGGTGAGAAATAGCAAGTGAGAGGTCAGGAAAAACTACCCTTTATAAAACCATCAGATCTCATGAGAATTCACTCATTATCATGAGAACAACGTGGGAGAAACTGCACCCGTAATCCAATCATTTCCTTCCCTCTACACTCAGAGATTACAATTTGAGATGAGATTTGGGTGGGGACACAGAGCCAAACCATATCACTTGGCTAAATTATGCTGTTTTAATTGTTTTGATGCATAATATTTGTACACATTTATGGGATACATGTGATATTCTGATACATGGCACATGCTCTCTCTTTTCTGCTGCCATGTAAGAAGTGCCTTTGCTCCTCCTTAGCCTTCCACCAGGATTTTGAGGCTTCTCCAGCCATGTGGAACCACGAGTCCATTAAACCTCATTTTCTTTATAAATCATCCAGTCCCAGTTATGTCTCTATTAGCAGCATGAGAACAGACTAATACAGTAAATGGTACCACAGAGAGTGGGTGCTGTTGTAAAGATATCCAAAAATGTGGAAGCTACTTTGGAACTGGGTAACAGGCAGAGGTAGGAACAATTTGGAGGGCTCAGAAGTAGACAGGAAAATGTGGGAAAGTTTGAATCTTCCTAGAGACTTGTCGAATGGCTTTGACCAAAATGTCGATAGTGTAATAAACAATAAAGTCTAGGCTGAGTTGGTCTCAGATGGAGATGTGGAACTTGTTGGGCATTGGAGTAAAGGTCACTCTTGCTATGCAAAGAGACTGATGGCATTTTGCCACTTCCCTAGAGATCAAGAACTTTGAACTTGAGAGAGATGAGTTAGGGTATCTGGAAAAAGAAATTTCTAAGCAGCAAAGTGCTCGAGAAGAAGCAGAGCATAAAAGTTGGAAAAATATGCAGTCTGACAATGCAGTAGAAAAGAAAAGCCATTTTCTGGGAAGAAATTTAAGCCAGCAGCAGAAATTTGCGTAAGTAACAAGAGCCAAATGCAAATCATCACAAATACAATGGCAAAAATGTCTGCAGGGCATGTAAGAGACCTTCGTGGCAGACCCTCGCATCACAGGCCTTGAGGCCTAAGAGGGAAAAGTGGTTGCTGGGGCTGGGTCCAGGGTCCCCCTGCTATCTGCAGCCTTAGGTTGGACTTGGTGCCTTGTATGTCAGCAGCTTCAGCCATGACTAAAAGGGGTCAAGGTGCGGTCCAGGTCATGACTTCAGAGGGTGCATGCCCCAAGTGTTGGCAGCTTCCATGTGGTGTTGAGCCTGCAGATGCACAGAAGTCAAGAAATGAGGTTTGGGAACCTCTACGTAGATTTCAGAGAATGTATGGATATGCCTGAATGTCCAGGCAGAGGTGTACTGCAGGGGTAGAGCCCTCATGGAGAACCACTGCTAGGGCAGTGCAGAAGGGATATGTGGGGTGGGAGCCCTGACACAGAGTACCTACTGGGGCACTGCCTAGTGGAGCTGTGAGAAGAGGGCCACCATCCTCCAGAACCCAGAATGGTATATCCACTGACAGCTTGCACAGCGCACCTGGAAAAGCTGCAGACATTCAATGCCAGCTTGTGAAAGCAGCCAGGAAAGGGACTGTACTCTGCAAAGTCACAGGAGCAGAGCTCCCCAAGACCATGGGAACTCACTTCTTGCACCCACGTGCCCTGGATGTGAGACATGCAATCAAGGAAGACCATTTTGGAACTTTAAGGCTTAATGACTGCCTTAATGAATTTCAAACTTGCATAGATCCTATAACCCCTTCATTTTGACCAATGTTTTCCCCATTTTGAATTGGGATATTGGGTATATTTACCCAATGCATGTACCCCCCATTGTATCTATGAAGTAATTGGTTTTGATTTTACAGGCTCATAGACAGAAGGGACTTGGCTTTTCTTAGATGAGTTTTTGGACTGTGGAGTTTTGAGTTAATGATGAAATGAGTTAAGACTTTAGGGAAGCTGTTGAGAAGGGATGACTGGTATTGATATGTGAGGACACAAGATTTAGGAGGGTCTAGGGTTGGAAAAATATGGTTTGGCTGTGCCTCCACCCAAATTTCATCTTGAATTGTATCTCCCATTATCCTCATGTGTTGTGGGAGGGACCTAGTAGGAGGTAATTGAATTATGGAGGTGGACGTTCCCATGCTGTTCTCACAATAGTGAATAAGTCTCACAAGATCTGATGGTTTTATAAAGGGGAGTTCACCTGCACATGCTCTCTCGTCAGCAAGAGTTCACTTGCTGCCATGCAAGAAGTGCCTTTGCCCCCACTTGGCATTTTGCCATGATGCTGAGGCCTCCCTAACCATGTGAAACTGTGACTCCATTAAAACTCTTTTGCTTTATCAATTACCCAGTGTCAGATATGTCTTTATTAGCAGTGTGAGAACAGACTAATACAATATATATGTACTCATTAACCAATATCTTTTCATCTCCCCCCACTTCACTCTGCCTAGCCTCTGGTAAACATTCTAAAATCTACCTCCATGAGATCAACTTTTTTAGGTCCAATATATTAGTGAGTACATACACTATTTGTTTTTCTTTGCCTGGCTTACTTCTCTTAACATAATTATCTCCACTACCTTTCATGTTGCTAAATGACAAAATTGCATTCTTTTTTATGGTTTAGTAGTATTTTGTTAGGTGTAAATATACCACATTTTTCTTAATCCATTCATCCATTAATGGAAACTGAGATTTATTCCATATTTTAGCTACTGTAATACCGCAATAAACATGAAGGTACAGGTATCCTTTCAATATACTCATTTTCTTTCCTTTAGATAAATAGCAAGTAGAGATTTGGTGGATCATGTGGTAGTTCCAATTTTAGTATTTTGAGGAAACTCCATAGTGTTTTTCATAATTTACATTTCTATTGATTGTATATGAGTCCCCTTTTCTCTGCATTCTTACCAGCATTTGTTATTTTTGGTCTTTTTCATATGTCATTTTAATTACGGTGATGTGATATCCCATTATGGTTGTATTTGTATTTCTCTGATGATTAGTGATATTAAGCATTTTAAAATGTATTTGTTGGCTATTTATATGTCTTCTTTTTATAAATGTTTATTCATGTCCCTTGCCAACTTTTTAATAAAAATATTTGTATTCTGGCTGTTGAGTTGAGATTTCGTGAATTCTGGATATTAGTCCCCTGTCAGATGAATAGTTTGCAAAAATATTCTTCCACTCTACAAGTTATCTCTACACTTTGTTTACTGTTTCCTTTGCTGTGTAGAAACTGTTTTGTTTAATATAGTCACATTTTTCTATTTTCATTTTTCTTGCCTTGGTTTTGATGTCATAGCCATAAAATCATTGCATAGACCATTGTGCTGAAGAATGCTTTCTATTAATAGTTTCATAGTTTGGAGTCTTAGGTTTAAGTCTTTAATCAGTTTTCATTTCTTTTTGTATATGGTGAGAAATAATGTTTTAGTTTAATTCTTCTGAATATGGATATCCAGCTTTCCCAGCAACATTTATTGAACATAGTATCATTTCTCCATTGCATGTTTTTTGGTGCCTTGGTAAAAAATCAGTTGGCTGTAAATATGCAGACTTATTTCTGGATTATCTGTTCTGTTCTATTGGTATTTTTGGCTGTTTTTATACAATTACTATGCTGTTTTGGAAACTGTCACTTTGTAGTATATTTTGAATCCAGGTAGTATGATGTCTCCAGCTTTGTTCTTTTTGGTCATTATTGTTTTGGCTACTCGGGGTCTTTTGTACTTCCATACAAATTTTAAGATTATTATTTCTATATCTGCAAAAACATGTCATTGATATTTTGATAGAGATTATAATGAATCTGTAGATTGTTTTAGAAAGTACAGTTATTTCAACAATAATTCTTCTGATCCATGAGCATGTCTTTCCATTTGTTTGTGCCCTGTTCAGTTTCTTTCATTAGTATTTTACAGTTTTTGTTGTAGCAGTCTTTCACCGCCTTGTTTATATTTATTCCTAGACATTTATTTTGTAGCTATCTTAAATGGGATTACTTTCTTAACTCATTTTATTAGCTAATTTGTTATTAGTGTATAGAAATGCTACTGATTTTTGTATATTTATTTTTGTGTTAGTCCATTTTCATGCTGCTGATAAGGACATAACCGAGACTGGGCAATTTATAAAGGAAAGAGGACTTACAGTTCCACGTGGCTGGGGAAGCCTCGAAATCATGATGGAAGGTGAAAGGCACATCTCCCATGTTGGCAGACAAGAGAAGAGAGCTTGGGCAGAGAAACTCCTGTTTTTATATAACCATCCTATCTCATGAGACTTACTATCATGAGAACAGTATGGGAAAGGCCAACCCCTGTGAGTCAATCACATCCCACCGGGTTCCTCCCACTATGAATGGAAATTCAAGAGGAAGTATGGGTGGGGAAATAGCCAAACCTATCAATTTTGTATCCTGAAACTTTACTGAATTCATTAATCAGTTCTAGCAGTTTTTTGGTGGAGTACTTAGGTGTTTTTAAAAATATATATATATTTATTATATATATTATACATATTTATTATATATTATATATATTTATTATATATATATTTATCATGATATCATGTTATCTAGAAAGAGAGAATGCCACATTGTAGGCTCTTTATTTATTTCTCAGATGAAGAAGACACTTGATATGATTCAAGTTTTCAAAATTTGTTGAGACTTCTTTTGCAACCCAGTGTATGGTGTATCCTGGAGAAAGCTCCATGAGCTGATGGGAAGAAGGTGTATTGTATCCTTCAGCTATTGTATCAAATGTTCTGTAAATGTCTGTGAAGTTCATGTGGTCCATAATGCAGATTAAGCCTGATGTTTGTTTATTTTCTGTCTAGATTATCTTTACAATGCTAAAAGTGAGGGGAAGTCTCCAAGTATTATTGCATTGGGGTTTCTCTCTCACCTTGGGTGTAACAATATTTGCTTTGTGTATCTGAGTGCTTTGGGGTTGGGTGCACATAGACATTTATTATATTCTCTTGCTGAATTGTTCCCTTTGTCATTATATAATAATCTTCTTTGTCACTTTTTATGTTTTTAACCCAAGGTCTGTTTTGTCTGACACATGTATAGCTTATATCACATTTTTGTTTTCTGTAGAATATTTCTTCTATCCTTTTACCTTTATTCTATGTGTGTCTTTATAGGTAACATGAGTTTCTCATAAGTGGTGTATAGTTGGATCCTTTTTTTTCCCCCATTCAGCCAGTCTATATCTTTTAATTGGGGAATTTAAATTATTTATATTTAGGGTTATTATTAACAGCTAAGAACTTACGTCTGTCATTTTGCTAGTCTTCCAGCTCTGGGCAATATATGCAGGAACTGACATTTTTGCAGGTCCAGACAGGATAGTTCTTAGACCTCTGGTTGGCATGTTCAGGTGTCAGTAGTGGAAGGAGTGGACTAGGCAGACAAGTCCCTGATGCCTCAGGCAGTGTGCATGGTGTTGGCTGTGGCAGTAGCAGAGATGGACTAATCCTTGGGCCTCTGAGCACTGCAGGCAGGCACTAGTATGGGGGAAGTGGGCTGAGTAGGCTCATCCCCAGGACCCTGGATGGCATACCTCAGTGGGCACTGGCAGCAGTGACATTACACTGGTTGGCCTGGTCTCTGGGCCCCAAAGATGCATTTGTAAGCACTGGCAGTAGGCAGAATGGACCTATCCTTATGCCCCTGGATAGCTTACGTGTGCCAGTAGTGGCAGCAGACAGGGAAGGCTTGTGCTCAGGACCCTGATGATGCACACGGGTACCAGCAGTGATAAACTGGGTAGGTTGATCCTGAGGCCACCAACTAATTCATGCAGATGCCTGCAGCCATGGTGGTGAGCAGGGTGAGCCTGTCCTCAGCCCCTAAATGCATGTGAAGGTGTGCAGTAGACTTGTGTAAGCAACTCTCATGCTCTAGCAGGCACATGCATCAGCTACGTTATTCTCAGGGGCAGCCTCCTCAGTGCACTTCACCAGATTTTCTCTCTAGGGTGTGGGACATTGTCCAGGTTAGAGTGCGAGAGACTTGGTCACACTGCTCAATCAATATTGTCATTGCAGTGCTGCAGCCCTCTGGGTGGACTTAGAGGGATGTTAACTGGGCTCCAGAGATGTGGAGATGCAGGGGCTATTAGGTCCCAGGGCAGTGTGTAATCTGATGGGGGCTATACTCTCAAAATGGCACTGTGCTGCAGCTGCTTGGCTCTTGAGGTATGTATGGGATCCAGTTTCAAATCCCTCTCTGAAACAATGCTGTCAAATGGACTCCAGGCAGTTCCTTATACTAGTCACAGGGCCTATGAGGATCAAGTGACTTTCCTGTGTCTAGAATTGCAGGAATCTGCAGTGGGAGTGTGAGCCACTGCGGATTTCTCACTTACCTTTTCTTCACAATGGGAAGTGCCTCATGGCTTTATGCCAGTCCGAGCCTGGCTAGTGCTAGCTGCTTTGCTTCCTTCTCCTCTGAGCCTAAGAGGTTCTCTGTCACTTCCTTGCCAAGTTGCAATGTTCTTTCTTAGAAGCTCTAGTCAACGTATGATTACTTACTCCCTGTGTTGGTCCTTCTTTATGAAGGAGGTGTGTACAAGGGGGCCTCTAGACAGGCATCTTAAGGCCTCATATTTGATACTCTTTTAATACTATGTAACTATTGTTTCCCTCAGTTTTATTCTAAGTAGATTGTATTACTATCAAATTAATTAATTGTTGTTATGCAATATTTAATTTTCTGCTAATCTCATCCAGTGTAGTTTACATCTCAATCATTGTAGTTTTTATATGTGACATTCAATTTGGGCCTTTTAAAATTCCTTCCATGTTGTGTACTGATTTCAGGAATTATTTCAAGCTACTGAAATCAAAAAATAGTATGGAATTGGGAAAAATGTAGACAAATAGATCAATGGAATAGAATACAGAATTCAGAAATAGATCCACACATATATAAACAACTGACACTTGACAAAAGAAAAAGAATTAATTGGAGAGAACATAGCATTTTCAAGAAAAGTCATAGAACTATTGGCTATTATAAGCAAACACAGAAAAATTAAAAAAAAAACTTTAAATGATAGCCTCAACTAAATACATTAACTCAAAAAGTTTAGAGACATGAATGTAAAACCGAAATATATACAATTTCCAGAAAAAAATAGAAAAAAATATTAAAGATATTTGGTTAGGCAAACTTTTCTTAGATATATTACTAGAATTATTACTAGAATTACAATTAATAGAAGAAAAAATATTTTGCGATTCACAAAGTTTTCTTAAGCCTCCTAAATTGCTGGGATTACAGGCGTGAGCCATGACGCTCAGCCCCTTGGAGCAGGTTTTCACCAACGTACTTGGGTTGAGTCTTTTGACTCCTTTTTCCCAAACTTTGTTATAGTGGATTTCCATAATGGCTTATTTGCAATTTTTTCTTGCCTTCCTCCTGCACATTAAGATTTTTGTGCTCTAGTAGGTAAAATTTACAAACAAATATTTAATTTAATTTTTAATAACAGTGCCTAAAGTAGCTATACCTTAATATAGTTTATGAGTTCAAAGCTAAATTTGATTTGTGGAAATGTAAAACTTAGTAATGTAGTTTGAACTTACTGTGAAAAAGTTCATGCATTATTATTACCAAGTAAAATAATCAACTATTATCAAAATAAAATTACTTTGAAACTTGCAAAGAAACAAAAACATCCTTTGTCATGACCACCTTCTTTAACTTAAGCACAATAAATTCTACCATTTATCTTTCAATTCTTTATTTCCCATAGTTTTTATTTCACCTTCCTTTGTTTTATCAAGTAAGAAACAGTTTTTCATTATTTTTTGTAATTTTAATTGGCTTGTTTTTCAATGTTTGTATTATTTTGGGCCATTATTCTTTATTAGTGCCATAATGCAAAAGTGCTAAGAGATCTTGCAACATTTCTATTGTTTTCTTAGGGATTTTAATATAATTTTTATATCTTAAAATACTTTCAGTATGAAAATTGCCAAGTCATCTTATTATCTTTGCAAACCTATAGGTATCTTATGTCAGGTTTCTCAAACTCAGAAGCATTATGAATTTTCATATACTGACACATTATTTATTTGTTTATTTTTGTTAACTATGTAAGTTACTGTGAATCTCTGATAATCTGAACTAGTAATAGTATTTTAAAACTTACTTGCAAAACTGGAAGAGAATAAAATGCTTTTCTTATATTGATCAATTTGAAAAGTTTTTATGAGAGATTGACTATGACCAGATCTCCATGACATTGAAGGTAACTTTGAAGAGATGATAATGATTTTACTCATACAACATACGTGCAACATACACTGAGAAGGACATTGAAATGTGAGACTTCCAAACTTAGACTGCAGAACACTTTATACTGATGCATTGCTATGTAGAGATTCTAGACAGATGTTATATGTTTTGTAAGTAGTAACTCAGAGTTAGAGGATTATCTCAAGGATTACATGAAAATCATAATTTGTATATGTCTAAATCAACTTCATACTATAAATGTAATTAAAACTCTTTTACTAAGCTAAAGATGAAGTGTCTGTGAGAAACAGTTTTACTGGCAATGTGATTAATTTTACTCAATTTTTAAACACTGAAAAAACGTAATTACAGCAGTGAGTTAATTTCAAAGTGATTATACCATTTTTTATTTGGTAACAAGCAGTTCAAATGTGTTTGCAAATAAATGTAAATCTGTATTAATAAGAAATTTTACAGTTGGAATATTTCTTTGTCATAAGGGTACATAAGCTGTACTTAATTGGGGATATTAACTAATTTTGATTGAGCCCTCAAGAAAAAGGCTGGTAAGATGTTTGACTCAAATAATCAAAACTCTTGTGCATGCTATATTATTATGCATATTTCAGGACAATTCTATATCCTCCTAAAGTTAACAAGTTTTTTATCTAAGTGACATAAGCAACAGGACTGTGGTTCACAGGTATATTCAGAAATGAAGATGACTATGCCAAGCTAACATTCATCACTACCTCTCAGTATTCATTGCACATTTTTGTTAATCCCAGAATACCTGTTTCATTCCTGATATTATGATTGATTTTTGTCTGAAATAGGATTTGTCGGGTATAAACGTATTTTTAAATCTCCTAGATGATGCTAATTTGAAGCCATATTTTACATCTAATTATCTATGATGTAGTCACAAAATTACATACTAATTTTAAATGAAAAACATTGATTTTTTTTTCGAATTTAAAATAGTGTGCATTTCTAATTTTACATATAGTATTTTGGCAGAATTTGATTAGTATTTTCTGTTTCTCATCTAAAATTAATAGTTATCTCTGATATCTGAAACTTGATTCTAGATGACTCAAAAATCTCCCTAAGTTGACTATAATATTTGGGATTATTGTTTCACCTTTTAATAAAATCTACAGTTCTCTAATACATATCTCCCTATATTTCTTTTTTTTTTTTTTTTTTTTTTTTTTTTTTTTTTGAGACAGAGTCTCGGGCTGTCGCCCAGGCTGGAGTGCAGTGGCCGGATCTCAGCTCACTGCAAGCTCCGCCTCCCGGGTTTACGCCATTCTCCTGCCTCAGCCTCCCGAGTAGCTGGGACTACAGGCGCCCGCCACCTCGCCCGGCTAGTTTTTTGTATTTTTTAGTAGAGACGGGGTTTCACCGTGTTAGCCAGGATGGTCTCGATCTCCTGACCTCGTGATCCGCCCGTCTCGGCCTCCCAAAGTGCTGGGATTACAGGCTTGAGCCACCGCGCCCGGCCCATCTCCCTATATTTCTAATGAGGAAATAGGTACATAAGTATAGTACATAAAAATAAATGCAGAACATAACACTTTAAGTAAATTCTACTTTTTTCTCAGTAGATCATATTTAATAGCTTGGTTAGGTTGTAACTGATATAAGTAACTTACATCTAGTCCAGTATGCAATTTGATAATTTTTAACATGTACATATATGTTGTAAACACACACACACATACACACACACGAATATTCATTACATGACTGAAAAAGGCATAAAAATTACAGAAGTCTTCTCATTAGAAGCCATGCAAGGAAGAAGACAATGAAGTGACATTTCTATTGTGCTGAAAGAAAAATGAAGACAACACCAAATTCTATACCACACAGTAATATATTTGTTAAGAGATGGACAAATAAAGCCTGAAGGAATTCATTGCCAGCAGTCCTAAACTGCAGGAAAGGTTGAAGTAGAATTTTCAGGCACAAGGAATGTGATACAGTAAGGAATATAAATCTATATGAAAAATATGAGGAGCATTGGAAATTGAATTAAAGAAGGTAAAGTGTGTGTGTGTTTTTTAATTTTAAGTCCTCTAGTCCCTCCAAAATTTCAGTTTTATGTCCTATAATACATAATAAATTGATAATAATAATGTTATTCTAATATTTAACAATGTATTATGTATTTACATGACATTCTAATGAGAAATTTTGACAACAGCACACAAATGAGATTAATTGGAGATAATCCATTATAAGGTTCTTATACGATACATGAAATGATATAATATTATTTGGAATTAGGCTCACAGTATTTAGACTGTATATTATAATTAATGGAGAACATAAATAGAATTGTGAAAAATGCATAAAGCAGCCAAACATTAAAAAGAAACAACATGAATAGAATAGTGAGATAACAGATTTTAATTCAATAATCATTTAAATATGAATCATTTACATACACAAGTTAAAAGCCAGAGGTGATCAAATAAAATAATAAAAATTAAAAAGTAAGACACAACTATCTGTCGTATACAAGGAGCTTTAAATAAAAATATGTAAATTGGTAAAAATAAATTATATGGAGAAAAATATACACTAATAATAAGCTGGTTTAGTCATACTAATTTCAGATAAAGCAGGTATCAGAACAAAGAATATTGTAAGAATGTAGAACATTACATGATAATAAAACCACCAGTTCTCCAAAAAGAGAGATTGCTATCATTGCTATATGTATGTACCAACAGAGATTTAAAATATAGGTTGTAAAAACTAATAGATCTAGGATGACCAAGAATGAAATATCACAAAAGTTTTAAAACATGGTACTCTGTGTCCCAGCTGCTCCAGCTCCAGCCATGGCTAAGAGAGGCCAAGGTACAGTTCAGGCCACTGCTTCAGAGGGTACAAACCCCAAACCTTGGTGACTTCCATGTGGTGTTGAGCCTAGAGGCACAGAGAAAGCCAGAGTTTAGGTTAGGAAGCCTCCATCTAGATTTCAAAGGAGGTGTAGAAACACCTGAGTGTCCAGGCAGAAGTCTGTGGCAGGGGTGAAGTCCTCATGGAGAATCTCTACTAGGGTAATTCAGAAGGAAAATGTGGGGTTGGAGCCCCCACATGGAGTCTCCACTGGGGCACTTCCTAATGGAACTGTGAGAGGAGGGCCACCATCCTCTGGACCCCAGAATGGTAGATCCACTGACAGCTTGCACGATGCACCTGGAATAGCTGCAGGCACTCTACATCAGCCTGTGAAAGCAGCTGTAGGGGCTGTACCCTGCAGAACTACAGGGACAGGCCTTGGGAGGCCACCCCTTGCATCAGTGTGTCCTAGATGTGAGACATGTAGTTAAAGTACATTATTGTGGAGTTTTAAGATTTAATGACAGCCCTTCTGGGTTTCAGACATGTATGGAACTTATAGCACCTTTGTTTTGGCTAATTTCTTCATTTTGAAACAGGGGCATTTACCCAATGCCTGTATCCCCATTGTATCTTGAAAGCAACTAACTCATTTTTGATGCTACCAAAGGGAAAAGGCAGAAGGAACTTGCCGTCTCTCAGATAAAACTTCGAACTTGAACTTTTGAGTTAATACTGGAATGAGTTAAGACTTCGGGGGACTGTTGGGAAGGCATAATTGTGTTTTGAGATGTGAGAGGATGTGAGATTTGGGAGGGGCCAGAGGCTGAATAACATGGTTTGGCTCTGTATCCCCATCCAAATCTCATGTTATATTATAATTCCCAGTTTTGGGGGAGGGACCTAGTGGGAGGTGATTGGATCATAGAGGCAGATTTTCCCTCTTGCTGTTCTCATGATAATGAGTGAGTTCTCATGAAATCTGGTTTTTTGAAAGTGTGTAGCACTTTCCCCTTTGCTCTCTCTCTCTCCTCCTCCACCATGTAAAGTTCGAGCCTGCTACCCCTTTGCATTCTGCCATGATTGTAAGTTTACTGAGGCCTCCCTATCCATGCTTTATGTACATCCTATAGAACTGAGTCAATTAAACCTCTTTGATCCATAAATTACCCAGTCTCAGGTGTGTCTTTATAGGAGACTTTGAACAGACTAATATAGTGATTGAGTTTGTAATTTTATACTTTCCTAACAGAAAACTAAAGGCCCAAATGATTTCAACAGTGAATTCTAACAAACATTTGAAAAGCAAATGACAGCTGTTCTTCACTTTCTCTCCCAGAAAATAATAGTGGCACATTGCTCAGTTAATTCAATGAGGCTACTATAACACTGATACCAAACCAGATGAAGGTATTACAAAAGAAAAAGTATGAATTGTCATCTCATTAATGTAGACTGAAAAATATAAACAAAAATATTAGCAAATTGAATCTGGCAATGTACAAAAAGAAAAATACATAAAAGCTAAGTGTTTTTCTTCCCAGAAGTACATGGCTTTTTCATATTTCAAGACAAAATTCACCACATACCAGACAAAATAATAGTAGAAAAGCACATGATCATCTCCATTGATGCAGAAAAAGCAAGTGACAAAATTTAGCATTGTTATGATTAATATTTTAGCAAACTACTAAATAGTTTAGCAACTTCTTTGAACTTATTAAAAATGTCTCTATAAACTACAGCTACTATTAAACTTAAAAGACAGAATGTGTTACTCCTATACTGTCAAGAACAAGGCAAGGATGTCTTTTATCACCACTCATATTCAACATTATATTGGAGGTAATAGCTAGGGTAATAAAATGAAATGAAAGAAAAGGCATTTACATTGGAAAGAAAGAAATAAAATTATTTCACTTCAGGGAAAATATCATTGCCTATGTAGAAAACATTTCAAATACACACACACACACATCCATTACAATTAATATGCAGGTTTAGCCATGTCTTAGTATACACAGTTAAAAGACCTAATACATGTAAAGTCACAACGTGTTCATTGACTGAAAGATTCAACATAGTTAAGGTGTCATTGGTTGCCCAGCTGATCCATAGAGTTAATATAATTTCAACCAACATTATAGCAGGACTTTTATGAACATAGATAGGCTTATTCAGAATCCTATATGGAAATCAATGAAATAAGAAGAGACCAAACAATCTTGCAAAATAAGTTGTTAAAATAGCAGTACTGTACATAGTTTTAAAACTTGTCATTAAGTCACAGTTAGAGAATAACCTTGAGTAAAATGTAAGAAGGTATATGTTTTCTAATAGTTTCTCAAATTTTAAAGATGTAAAGCTTAATAAAAAATATGTTCAAAATGCATGCTAAATAATCCAAGATATTATTATGAGTTAGTGTCTACCATAGGCCTAGAGGCATTAATTTTAACAAGTAATCATGATGACTCTAGCAGGTTGTCCACTGGTCCTGGCCATATCGTAGACCTACTGCCTTAGAGTGTTCATTTAGAGAATGGAATATATTGCAAACAACAAGAGCTTTATTTCTTACTGTTTTAATTCCACAAATAACAGTTCATCAAAAAGTTTTCCAATAGTGGTAAATATACATATATAGCACTGTTGGAAATATATGTATATAGTATGTATAAAGTATTTTGGGAAAATATATATTTTCTTCAGTTTTCTTTATATAAAATACCTAATATCATATGTACATGTTGTTATAATCACTTAGCAACATATTTACAATATATAACAACCCCCAAAAGATCTGTTTGTTAGTATATTAATCAACTATAATAAAAACAAATGGACTTCTGATTTTAATTAGACGGAGTATATTTGGCTTATTTTTTAAAGTAAAAATATTGCATTTCTTTATACAGAAACAGCACTACTGAGAAAATAAAAAAACACCTGCTTTTAAATCTGAAAATATACATATTAATTTGGGGTTTCAGATATAAAGTTTATTTATATCAAGTTTATTTTAAAGGCTAAAGCCAAATGTCATAGTACAGTTTATTACTGCCTTGTCTCATATATAATATGAACATTAAATTCTTTTCCTTTTATCAGCAAGAGCAACTTAAATTTATTATAATAAATATTTAATACAATAAAAGCTAATTGAAATAATTTAGTTTTTTCTGAATTTTTAACCTTGAGTCATGTCAAGTTATTTATATACTTTTTAAATGAATAGAAAATTGAATTCAGTAAACATACCTATGTAACTTAAGGTGCTCTAGGCCATCATGCAATATTCTTTAAACAAAATATGCATTAAATAGTAATGTGTTTGTTTTGAATTTAAAAAAATGAAAATATTTGTGATAAAATATTCAATATTGACTCTTCTTTTAAAAATTTTATTCTCATAGAAGGTATATTTGAACTAAATTTTAAAATGTGCCATATTTTTAAATATTTTAATGACATCAGTTCAACTGTCTAATAATTACTTCGGTAACCAGAGTCTATGGAAGTTTCGTGTAACTACCACATTTTTCTTAATCTTAGAAAAAAATCTTTGTTATCTTAGAATCGGCTAATTAGCTGCCCTTGCTCTATTGCACATAGAAATGTATTTTCTTACAATTGCATTTGCTAGAACTACAGAAAAGCTTTATTTACTTTGCATTTTGAGGAATAATTAAATGATATCAATTTTAAGAAAAGTAATTTAATAAAAAAATTGAGAAAATGAAACATTCAAATGATATATTTCAATTTGAAATGCAAATGAAAATTTTGAATACTCTCCAAAAATAAAGCAAAAAATGGTGTGTTTACAAGATTCTGTTTTACTTCTATTGATTGACTGGGACACAGAATATGGCATTGATTTAGTTTTCGTAGGAAAGGACTAAGTAAAATATTTTTTAAATATTGGTGCATGAAGATGTGCTCTAAATTTTCTGTATTTTATGTGTTGCTTTCCAAAACAAAATAAAAAGCATTTAACTTCTATTGTGTTCAATATATGCACAACAGTTGAAATATTTTGTTTAAGGTAGTCAGTATTCAGTCAAAAAAAATATATATTTTTTCAGGCCCTCTCCTAGATCTGGGGAAGCTAAAAATGCATAATGCAATATTTTCTTTCAAAGTTTTCTTAGTTGAATGATAATACTGTATGTTATAATGCTTTTATACTGTCTATGGAGAAAGACTAGTTTTCAATACTAATGGTAGAAAAAATCAAAAAACGAAGACATAAAATAAGACTCATTATGCATTTATAGTTATATATACACTATAACTATGTTCATTTATAGCCATATATATAAAAGCTGACTTAAGATAGAAAAAATACGTACATTAAAAATGTATATATGTATATATGAATATAAACATATATTCCTATCAGATGTTTTGAAACATCCCTGACACATTCAGATTAATTTAATCATTCTCCTAATGATTAATAGCCATTATAAAAGAGATCTAGTCAGTCAATAATACCTGCTAAGTTAGCATTAAAGTGTTCTAAAAAAATCTTAGTTTACATAAGTAAAATACAAAAGGATTTTTGTTGATTTTTTTTTTTATTGCACTGTTGATATTTAAGTTTATTTTAAATCCAAATGTATATGGTAACCATAGATGTTTTGGATATATAAAAATGTGCCTGAATTTTAAAAATACATATACAGAATTATTATGTATGATCCACAGTTATATATTTATATAAGCACTTGTAATAAATTTGTTGTCAATGTCAAATTTATAATTACTTATGAAACAAAAGTAATTATATATGAAACTAATCTCTAATGTTTATATAATCAACGTTGCAATATGTAAATGTCTAAAATTAATCCTTTGGTAAGTATTATGTTAGAATTTACATAAGATATCACTCTTTTTTTCTATTTTTAAATGCCCATTAATGAGTTAAAGATAATTTTTAAATTCTATGCTTTCATAGAGTTGTTATAATATATACAATGGTACTTTCCTATGAAGGTAAATATGAATAAAACTTTATTTTCCTTTTATGAATGTTTGAAAATAACAGAAATAAAATATTCATTTCAGTAGATGATCCTCTTTCCCCTCAGATGACGCTATTTAATATCTATTAAGTTTTCTCTTTTATATCAAATGCCAAACACACAATTAGGAGAAGCTAACTATGATTACCTCTGAATCCTTAAGAAAATCTCAATAGGTGAAGTAGCAGGTAACAAGTAAAAAGTATTTCTATAACTTGTTGAGAACATTGTAAAATATTTAATTGTTAATTCAGTAAAAGCTAAATCACTGCAAATTTTAGTAAAGAAAAGAACAATGGAAACAAATTTATTCATTCATTCATTCATTCATTCACTCATTCACTTTTTTCTCCAATACAAGACTACCTATAAGCATGGAGAAATACCTAAATATTTTGACAGAAATATTTAATTGAAAAATTTTCAGAGAAACTTACAAAAAGAAGAAACAGATAACTTAGTTCCAGCAGTCTATTTCATATTTCCTTTGTGCTGAAAATAAAGGAGTCAGATTTTTCTGTGTTGTTGGCTTGTTTGCCTAGTGTGGCCAAGTTATTTATTTATTTTTCTTTTTCTTCATAAGATACCTTATGAACAATGGCAATTATAACCTATAGCAATTTTAATGACTGGCAGCTAGATTAATAGGCTTCACTGTTATTGTCCAATTAGAGAAAATCACTTCCCATAACTTCTTTCCCTAAAACCTCTTACAAGACTAACTTTGTCTTTTATTGCTCAAGTTGACGTAGGCTCCTCTATCCCTTATTGATTTAATCATTAAGTATCATTCATTAAGCTCCAGGCCCGATTTTTTCAGCCATGAATATAAAAGTGACAAAATAGAATTTCTGGGTTCAGCAATCTTACACTGTATTGGGGAAATCAAACAATTTTAAAAGATGTATAATCTAATCCCAGGAAGTACAATAAAGAGAGAGGGAGACAAAAATACTAGAAGGCATTCTAAAGTGACTAGCATAAGGAGTTCTCTTTCAGGTAGCGCTTTCATGGATAAACCCTCTAAGAAAGTGATATTTGATCAGAGACATCACAGGACCAAGTGAATCATTGAAAGGAGAACAATTCTTATCCCTCGTAGAGTGCTAAAATTACTAATTTAACAAACTGAAAATCAATATAATAACACCTGGCCCGTTTCAATCATCAGTCAAATTTCAAAGGTAAATTTTAGCAAAAGTGTTGCTCTATATTTGATGTTTTATGACAACTGTCAATCATCACCCTTCCCTCTTCCACTCTTGCCCCACATTCTGCACAAACCAATACAAAAGCCCCATGTTTCTTCACTCTGCAATGACAGAAATTTCAGAACACTCAAGCCATGGTCAGTGTAAAATCCCTTACCCAGCCTCACAATTTGACCACAAGAAAACCCAAGCCAGTATCCCTTCCCTGCTCCTTCAAACTATTTTCCAGACATGCTTGGGATCCTGCTCTGCTCTCCCAGAAAATTTCATTGTATCAGCAGCAAATCACTTCATTTCTTCTTGGTGCATGTGTGGACCCAGTCTTGTGTGAAAAGTCCATTCTGCATATACACAGCGACTGGCTTAGTCTATTTGGGCTGCTGTAATAAAAATACCACAGACTGGTTGGCAAAACAGAAATTTATTCTGCAGAGTCCAAGATCAAGGAGCCAGGCAACTCAGTTCCTTGTGAGGGCCCTCTTCCTGGTTTACAGATGCATGCCCTCTTGCTGTATTCTGGTATGGTGGAGAGAGAGAGAGAGGAAACAAGTTCTCTCCTGGCTCTTCTTAAATTACACTAATCTCCTCATGAGTGCTCCACCCTCATGACCAAATTTTTTCCCAAAAGTTACAACTCTAAATATCATCACATTGGAAAAATAGTTTTAGCACATGAATATTAGGAAGACACATTCAGTCCATAGACATCATCTTAAAATGAACATATGTATCAGACAGTGTTTGTTATAATTATCTATACTCTGTTTTCCATAAATGATTCTACATCTCTTTGGTATGTCATTTAATTTTGTCTTATGACAAAATATGCTATTTCTTTTCATGTTGATATTCATTTGATAAATTACATCTTCAAATATTTCAAAAAGCCTTCTACAATGGAAAACACAGTATTTACACTTTGAATTGCTTACATAATGAAGCAATTAAAACAAATAAAAATATTAAAATTCTTAAGTAATTTAATACTCCTAAAATTACTTGTTTGTTATACTTTGTATGCCTTGAACAGTGGTTAGAATATACTCTGTAAGAATTCTAATATAATAAACTATAATTTTCTATGAAATTACTGTGTACTTTTAAATTTTTCTTATTTGAAGTTTATTTAAGATTTAGAGTGAATAAAACTTTTATAAAAGCCCTCAGGAATTATGGTTATTTTATAATTATTTTTGTATTTACAAAGTGTTAACAGTTTTAGAATTGAATCACCTATGTAATTTAAGTGTATAGATAAAAGTCAAGTAAAATGACCACAAATAAATTTTGCTACACAATAAATTTTCCTTACACATTATTATACAGTTAAGACTATTTGCACTATTTAACAGTCTTAAGCAAACCTAGCCTAAATTTAATGTATTTTAAAGTGACTTGATATTGAAAAACTATATCAATTTACTTAAATTAGCCCCAAACCTTAGGTAAATATCTGAGAAGTTGTATGACCAGTTAAAGTATGAGTTTGTTCTACTTTGTTATGTTCGCTTGACTTTGTATAATTCTTCAACTCTTCAAAATTCTGTGCAAACACTCCCTTCTGTTCAGGTAAGGGATCCCATTCTCCTGTAGAGACTGTGCACAGATTTTACAGTACTTACAAATATGGCCATGGTTATACACTGCCAGCAAGATATATTACCATAGAGCAGTATTTGCTTTGGCCATAATTTGTCATCTTTTCTGGAAAAAGAAAAAAAGTTGGATATTGTTACATTGCAAAATTAGTGTGCCTAGTATCATCAAATGGGGAGAGTATATAGATACTGTGTTGCCATAGATGCCTGAAAAATCAGATATAAGCTGACTGTTTTAAATAATTATGTTCAAAGTGAATTTATTAGAAATAATTACAATTACACAATTATAAAATGTGTTGTTATTACAGTTTCACTTATCTACCATCTTCTATTCCTAGTTATTTCTAATGTAGAAGAGAGATTTGAAGGAACATCTCAAACTAAAGATTTACACTGTGGTGAATCTAGTCATAATGACAATGACCAGAGAGAAAAACGAAAGTAGAAAAATGTTATAAATGTACTATTTTTAAAAAAAAAAAATGTAATCAACAGGGTAACCATGAGATAATAATATGATTAAAAATAAACCCTATTGCTTCCTTTGTAGACTGTGCAATATATTATTAGTGGTTACTTTTTCTTTTGCAGCTTGGCAATATTTCTGTGCTCTAAATCCATCAGAAAATTTAATACATTCAATATACATTACTGAGTATGAATATGCAAAGTATTTTTTAAAAGTGATATGAAAATAAACATTTTTGAGTGTATGCTGATAGATCATGTGTCTGTCATCTCAGACCGAAAACATATATTTAAAGGTTAAAGACATGATTATTTCTCCCAGATCTTCCATAAAAATTTCATGACATTTTAAAATTCTACGGTTTTGCTATTGATCTTTTCTCAAAACAAAAAACGAGAAATAAAAATTTAGGCAACATAAAACAATAGGTCAGATACCAAAATATGAAACATTCTTTTGGAAGTGTCTCATATTTTAGGGACTCGAGAACACAAAACCCACTGGGATTGTCGCAGTTGCAATGCTGAGGCTTTTACAGTGTCTCTCAATGTAACTTGTACTCTTCTAGGAGCCTACAGGCTCTGGGAGGTCCTGGGAATATATATTTCATTTAGTTTTCACAGAGTTAATTGCATTGGGTATTGTCATTTGCTTTGTGTGTGTGTGAAAACTAATGTTTAGAGACATTAACAACTCTTGCATTTTAAGAGTATTCCCAAGGTAAAGAATTGGGCACAAGAAGCGTGCCCAACTCTTAACAATTAACAACTCTTGCATTTTAAGAGTATTCCCAAGGTAAAGAACTGGGCACAAGAAGCGTGAGAACTGGAATTCAAAACTCCTGAGATATACTGAGATCATACAGATATCCTAGGTATCCCTGCTTTTTCTGTGAGGACCCAGGTTCTCTCTGGTTTACTTATCAAGCAATTAGATTTGCCTGGCTTCACTAGCTCTTGTCCATTTCCTATTCATTCCCTAATTTATCACACATTTTAAACTGATAAATTACTTACATGTCCTGACCCAGAAATTCCATCTCTGGAATTTACTCAATAAGTGAACAGGTTAGCTATGTCTATATATGTCTAGCTTTGCCTACTACTAGCACATTCCAAAAGGCTAGAGCTAGGGCCAACATACAGCAGAAGCATGTGGTAATGGCATTGTTCTTTTTCACTTTGAAAAGACCTGCATTTTCAGTTTTAAAAATGCACTTAGAAACATTGCAAATATAGTATAATGGTCTTCCATGCATTCTTCACCTAGATTCACAAGTTGTTAACATTTGGCCACATTTACTTTTTACATCTTGTCTTTTCCCCTCTATACTCCATACAACGTTGAGAGCAAAACTACATTTGAGTTATGGGAATGAAATCATGTTCCTCCTCCAAAATATTTTTCTGGTTGACAAAAAAATATAAAGCCTCTTTCAAACAGAATTTTAGCATTGAGTACTAATGCCCACAACTATTTATCTGTTAGATGTCATAAAACAAGTAGCGTAAATTTGTTTGAAAAGTTGTCTGAAATTAAATCTAGAAATGAGGTACTAATTATTTAGCTAAGGTTATGTTCAATTTAAACAAATGTTCCATTGTCTTCACTTCTTTTATATATCCCATGGCAATTTTTTTTTAAAAGACAATTTAATAAATGACAAACTTCTATAAACCTATTTAAAATGAGGGAAACGTCAAATTACTACACCAAGATTGACTAATGGAAACGTCGATGGCCTTGTGTTCACCAATGAACCCTAGTGTGATCTGTTTTCTTTGTAAAGAAAATACATGTAATCATCCCCATGTTAAAAATTAAGCAGAAAGTAAAAAGAAAATGAATTTGAAAGCTTCAGTAGGCCGGGCGCGGTGGCTCAAGCCTGTAATCCCAGCACTTTGGGAGGCCGAGGCGGGTGGATCACGAGGTCAGGAGATCGAGACCATCCTGGCTAACACGGTGAAACCCCGTCTCTACTAAAAATACAAAAAACTAGCTGGGCGTGGTGGCGGGCGCCTGTAGTCCCAGCTACTTGGAGGCTGAGGCAGGAGAATGGCGTGAACCTGGGAGGCGGAGCTTGCAGTGAGCCGAGATCGGGCCACCGCACTCCAGCCTGGGTGACACAGCGCGAGACTCCGTCTCAAAAAAAAAAAAAAAAAAAAAAAAAAGAAAGCTTCAGTTGACTCCCTAAACCACTTATATATCAGCAATCCTAATTTATTTACAACTGGGCTCAGGTGTATTTAAAAACAAATAAGGCAAAAATTCATCATGCATTGAGTCTTTGCATCCTCCAAGGAACCACAAATATTTGAGGGTTTTAAGCATTAGTTGGAAAAAAATCATGATTAAGCAACCAAGAACAGCTGATTAATGGCTTTTATTTTCAGGATTAAATTATTTACAATTAAATATAATTTTTCTAAATTTTCACCATTGTTACATGGGAAAAAAAAAGTACTCAGTAACAGAACAATTAAACCACACTTAGAGAGCAAGATAGTTTCAGGGTAGCTAGAAATAATTGTATTGTCTTTATTCTCTTAAAAATATTCAGCTGAAAAATTAGCAAGATGTTTGGGAACATTTATCTTAGGGTCAAAAATCAATTACAAAAATGACCACAGGTTGAATTAAATATCAAATTTATAGAAAATTACTGCCAATGGATGGTGGTATCATAGAAAAATATATTGCTTTGCTAAACATTTTTATTAGCGTCTTCACAATTCATGTAGAATTACCCAGGATAAAAATTATGCAATAAAAGCGTAAATAGGAAACTAATTTGGTAATTTTAAGTTCCTCACTGCAATGTTTTGAAGTAAATGATGTTTAAAGTAGTTTAGGATAGTCCCCAACTATATATTGTGATTCACAAGAAATTTAATTAGAAATTTGCCCTATCATGCAGTCACAAAATGTAAATGTATATGTATGGATATATGTGTATGTTGATACCGTACACATAGTTAAGTAGTTTATCTAATTTAATTGTATTTAATGATGAAATATTCAAATGAATGTAACAGTCCAAATATTGCAAGCAATGCATCCATTTATCTTCTGTCTCAGTAGAAACAACAACAAAAAACAATTCTTGCCCATAGACAATAAAATTCAATATGTTTCTTTTTTGATGTATATATTTTTAGTATCATGCACTAAGCAAGACTGGACTTAATAGAAACAGGAAAGTAGGATTTAGGATACCAGATTAATCAAGAAAAGTGTACATGTCAAAACTAAGTGTAGGATGGATGGTTAAAAGAGCAGAGGTGATTCACTGGCATGCTGGAGCTGCTTTGTACCTGTTTGTGAAAACCAGTTGTGTACATCTCTTTCTTTCTCAGTGTCCAGTGACTTTATCAGCACAGCAAATGTAACCAAACCAGGAATCTTTCCCAGCTTTCCCTGTCCTTACCCAAGACAGACGGCTGTTAAACATTCACCCGCACACCACTGGTTTAATCCTGCCTCGGTCTCCTTTTAGTATGAAATTTGCACCAGTTATTTTACTGCTTTCCATATCAAATTTCTCAGTCATCAAATGAAATTCCAATACTATATTAAAGCCTGTTAGAGCAATTGAAGTCAATGCTATTTCCTTTAAAATTAGCTGGCATTCATTTGATGCTCAGAATGAGTTATTGATATTTGAATTTAAACAGCCTTTGACCTCAGAGAAGGAAGTCACTGATTAATTTGAAGACCATTTAGTGTAACATATTTTTTAAAGTAGAGCAGGATTTAATTCATGAGTTGATATTAAAAGTATAGCTGCATAAGTATATACACATGTATATTTACTTCCACATTTATATTTCTTTAAAAATAAGTGCAGTGTATAGTACTCAACAACAGAATGAAAATATATTTTTAAACTTAGCAGAAAGTCAAAACTCAATGAGGTTAAATCATAGGCATTATGAATTTGTATTAGAGAACCAAAAAAAAAAAAAACCGAAAAAAATATATAATAGCATTTGTTTTTCTCTCATACATTTGGTCTTCATGCAAGTACATTCAATGTCCAATATATGTTAGGCATTACTTTGAAGTATGGTAAGGCAAAACATAAAACATTGAAATTTTGTAGCGCCATACTGCGTTATAGTAACAGGCATGTGAAAAAAGAATAACAATTGACATTTTTGGATGTTTATTCTTTGCAAGACATGATCCATTAAATTGCTTGCCTGTATCAATAGTTTACATTTCTGAGTAGTATCCTGTGGTATGAATGTACCTCAGGTGGTAGTTTAAACATTTCCTATTGAAGGACATTTGATTGTATTCCAGTTTATAGCTATTACAAATAAAAGTAATATGAAAATTTGTGTACAGGACTTTGTGTGAATATGAATATTTATTTCTATGAAATAAGTGCCCAAGAGTGCATATACATGGTTTAATGGTAATACATGTTTAGTTTTGCAAGAAACTGCCATACTGTCTTCCAAAGGGGCTGTAATATTTTGTATTCCCACCAGCAGTATAGGAGTGACCCAGTTTCTTCACAACCTCACCAACATTTGGTGGTGTTGATACATGTTCAAAATGTAGCTGTTATAATAGATTTGTAGTGATAAATCATTGATATTTCAGTATACATTTCCCCAATGGCTAATAATGTTAAACATCTTTTATGTATTTATTTGCCATCTTTACATGTTCTTATGCATAATGTCTCTTCATATCTTTTGATAAGTTTCCTTTTCAAATGTTTTTTTACTGTGGAATCTTGAGAGTACTTTGTATGTTCCATATTATTCTTACTTTTGTGCTTGTCTTTTGTTTTATTAACCAGGTCTATTGACAGCAAAATTTTTAATATTGATGAGGTCAGATTTATAAATTTGATCTCTTGTGAATCTATTTTTAGTGTCATGTACAATAACTCTGTATCTAAGCCTAGTTCCCAAGATTTTCTCCTGTTTTTTCTTCTTAAAAGTATTATAGCTTTATGTTTTATATTTAAATCAATAATCTTTGAATCCATGATTCATAAAATTTTTACATGAGTGATATATATGTATACGCTCCTATTGATTTATGTATTCACCTATGGATAATGAATTGCTGTAGTGCATTTTGTTGAAAATGCCACCTGATCTATACTTTGTAAAACAAATCAGTTGGACATATATGTATGTATCTACTTATGAGTTATGTTAATCAATATGTCTGTCCCTCCAAGAACACCACACTCTTGACCATAGCTATGTAATAAGTGATAATATTAGTTAGTATGATTTTTCCAACTTTAGTCTTTTATTTCAAAATTCTGTTTTTTCACATATGTTTTAAGATAAGTCTCTCTATGTCTGTAATGAGAAAAACCCAGAATTGTATTAAAAACAAAAAGAAAAAAACTTCCCCCAAACTAGAAGGGAGCCAAGAGAGCAAAGAATGATTTGGATAAGTCCAGCTTGGTGGGTAGATGAGTTTATTGGTACTCACATACAAGGCACTCCTGGATTGCTTTAGAGACACAGTATCTGTCTGTAAGCTGCTTTAAAGCTAATTTTTGGGCTCTTTGCCTACTGTGTGTGTGATGGGACTGTTTTGCTTGGTGGATTCTCAGATATTCTCTGGTATGTTTGGATTCTCAGAGACACCTGCTCCTAGCTGAGCACCATGGCCTTGGCTCATTTCTCAGCCTTTAGGGTCCAGGCAGCAGACATGTACCCTTTAGTAACCAAGTCAGGCACCCATCAAACTACAGTGTCTACAAAAGAAACACTTTGGTGATTGGTAGGAATTGCAGCAGAATCGACATCTTCTGTTAAATATTCTAATCCATGAATATGGTATGCATCTACATGTATATTTCAGTCGTGCAATATATTTCAGACCCAACTGTATGTAATTAAAAAGCCTTTGCCTGGCACGCCTCATGAGGGAAAGTTATTCTTCTCACATCAGGCCTGGTGCACAGCCAATGTGTTGCAGTCTCTGAAAAGGGTTGCAGTCAAGATTTAGACCTCTCTAGCATATTTGCACTCTGAGTCCAGAAACTTTTCTTTTTTTTTTTATTTTTACGTAGGGCACTCAACAACTGCCTTCCTCATGTTTCTGTTGAGGCCTTTACCTTGGAGGAGGAGTAGAAAATCTTGCAGATAATTTTATCCACTCCAACTCAGTATTCAGTACTTTTCTACTCCTAGCTTTCTTCCCCTTTCTTTCTCCTGTCCCTAAGGTTCATAAAAGTACAGGAACCTTTTGATCAATACTCCAGCAAAAGTTAGATGAACCCCCACATCTGTGCTGATCTACCTTAACCTCGACTATCACTCCATTACAAAATGGAGCACACGACAGCCCAGCTCTTTCCAGCTCAACTGAGTTCCAGATAGTTTCCACTTGTTTATTGTTACACATAGAAATGCAATTGATTTTTGTGTGGTCATCTATCCTGCAGCCTTGCTGAATACATTTGTTAGTTCTAGCATTTTCTGGTAGATATTTATATAAATTTTCTATGTAGACTGTCATGTCATCTACAAGTAGGTACAGTTTGATCCCTTTCTTTCTAAACTGTTTTATTCCTTTCTTTCTACTCTGTACGACTTTTTGTTTCATGTCTTTTTGCATTGACTAGAACTTCCATTGCAATGCTGAATAAGAGAAAAGAGTAACAAAGGGGACATCCTTGCTTTGTTGCAGATCTTAGAAGGAAATCATTCAGTCTTTCATCATAAAATATGAGCTATAGTTTTTTGTTAATAATCTCTATAAAGTAGGAAAGAATCTTTCCTGTGAACATAATTTGCTGAGTTTTGATTGTGAATATATGCTGAATTTTTGTCAAATAATTTTTATATGTCAATAGATATAATCATATAATTTATCTTTCTCTTCTTTATCCTATTGATCTAATCAATTAAATTTATTTATTATTAAACATTGAACCAGCTTTGCATATCTAAAATAAATATCACTTGATCATAGTATATAATTTTTGTAGACAACGCTGGAGTAGATGTCAAGATTTTTTTTTTTTTTTTTTTTTTTTTTTTTTTTTGAGACGGAGTCTCGCTCTGTCACCCAGGCTGGAGTGCAGTGGCCGGATCTCAGCTCACTGCAAGCTCCGCCTCCCGGGTTCACGCCATTCTCCTGCCTCAGCCTCCCCAGTAGCTGGGACTACAGGCGCCCGCCGCCACGCCCGGCTAAGTTTTTGTATTTTTAGTAGAGACGGGGTTTCACCGTGTTAGCCAGGATGGTCTCGATCTCCTGACCTCGTGATCCGCCCGTCTCGGCCTCCCAAAGTGCTGGGATTACAGGCTTGAGCCACCGCGCCCGGACTGGAGATTTTTTTTTTTTTTTGAGACGGAGTCTCGCTTTGTCGCCCAGACTGGAGTGCAGTGGTGTGATCTTGGCTTACTGCAAACTCTGCTTCTGGGGTTCATGCCATTCTCCTGCCTCAGCCTCCCGAGTAGCTGGGATTACAGGCACCCACCACCATGCCCTGCTAATTTTTGTATTTTTAGTAGAGACAGGGTTTCACTGTGTTGGCCAGGCTGGTCTCGAATTCCTGACCTCCTGATCCACCTGCCTCAGCCTCCCTAAGTGCTCAGATTACAGGCATGAGCCACCACGTCAGGCCATGCCAAGATTTTTTAAGGAGTTTTGTCTGAGTTTATAGGAAATATTATACTGTATTTTCTTTTTTGTGCATTTTCTTTGTCTGATTTGGTATCAGTCTTATACTGACCTCATCAAACAAATTGGAAAATGTTCCTATTTCTGTATTCTGGGAGACATTGTATAAAGTTAGCATTAATTCTAATTTAAGTGTTTGTTAGAACCATTGGTTAGTATTTAGAGAGTTTTTAATGATGAATTAAATAACTCTAATAAATATGGAAGATATACATTGTCTACTTCATATTAGTTTGAAATTAGGTAGCTTGTGAATTTTCACAAATTGATCCACTTCTTCAAAGTCATGAATTTATGAGTGAATATTATTGTCGGTATTCCTTATATTATTTTAACTGCTGCAGAATATGTAGTGATATCTCCTGTCTCATTCCTAATATTGGTTATTTATGTCTTCTCTTCTTTTGCATTTGTGAGTCTTGACAGAGGTTTAGCAAATTTATGGATTTTTAGAAAATTTTTGATGATTAAAATTTTTTTTGCTATTATTTTTCTGTTTCCAATTTCATTGATTTCTGTTTTCATCTAAATTAGTCGCATCTTTCTGTTTACTTTAGGTTTATTTTGCTTTTCTTCCTAGAAGTAAGACTATATGGCATTAGATTATTTAATTGCTACCTTTCTCCATTTATAATACCAAAATTACATAATTTGTTTTTCTGATGCTATCAGCATTGTTTTAGTTTAATTCTGCATATTTTAATATGTTACATTTTACTTTCATATTGTTCCATATATTTTCTAAAAAATTATTCTGATACTTCTTTCTTTACCTCTTTTTTTTCTCCCTAATGGTTTAAAGGGTTTGTTGTTTTTTGTGTTATCTTTCTGTTTTTGTTTCTAGTTTGATTCCATATGATAATAAGATACATTCTGTATTATTTCAATACTTTAATATTTTTATGGCCCAAGATATGTTCTAAATTGCTAAATGTTAAATGGATGCTTGGGAAAAAAAAGTATATATTTCTATTTTCAGGTGGAGCATTTTATATATTTCAATTAGGTACTGTTGTTTGATTGAGTTGTTCAGTTCTTCCATAACCTTGCTTATATTTATTCTGGTAGATTTCTGTTTCCTGTTTTTCTTTTCTTGGCTTTTGTTTTCTATGTCCTCTGTTTCTCTTTCCTTGGCTTCCTGCCAATTACTTAAACAGTTTTTAAAATTCTATATTAATCAATTAATTTTATGTTTAAATGTAATGTCCCATATTCTTATCCTACCAGTTGATCTGTATAGTACACATGTGTGGCTCACACTCTATATCTACTGGCATCAACATTTTACCAATTGGTGTAAAGTGTGGAAAAAGTACTTCCATTTATATCCCTATGTCTTCCTCACTTTCAATCTATCATAGAATTTTATTTCAGATGATATTATAATTTTTGTTTCAATCACTACTTAAATATAAGAAACTAATAAAAAGATAATGTGTATATTTCCACACGTTACTAGTATTTCTGATGTTGTTTTCCTTTTCCCAAATGCTTTCAATCTTTTTCTTTTATTATTTTTGTTATTTTTGAAGATATTCCTTTAGTCATTTATTGAGGGTAAGCTTTCTAGTGATAATTTATTTTAGGTTTCCTTTCTGTGAATATGCCTTTATTTACTATTTGTTTCTAAAGAATATTGGGTCAATTCTTTCTGGCCTCCATTATTTCAGGTGAAAAAGCTAAAGCCATTTATACTTTTTTTTCTTGTAAATAATGTGTAATTTCCCTGAGATTATCTTCAAGGTTTTTTTTGTTGTTGTTTTTTTTTTTGTTTTTTTTTTTTTGTTTTTTCCTGTGTTTAGGGAGTTTCAGAAATTAAATAAAGATATGTTTTGCAAATTATCTACAGGCTGTTCAGACAGGATAAATTACATTGATCTTTCAAGTTTGCTGATTCTACCCTCTGTAATTTTTACTTAATTACTAAACCCATGTAGTGAGTTTGTTTTTCATTTTAGTTATTGTATTTTTTAGTTCTCTATTTTCGACTTGAGTCTTTTTTACAACATATTATTTTTTACAACATATTATTTTATTTTTAAAATTTGTTTTAAGAGAATTTATTACTACGTGGTAAAGCATTTTTATGATGATAGATGAAAAATCCTTGTCAGCTTATTCCAACCTGATTCAATATAGCTGTTGTCAGTTTATTATTATTTTTTTCTCATTCCTGTTGTGACTCCTCTGTTTCTCTTATAATAAGTAATTTATGATTGCATCCTGGGCAATTTGAATATTAGATAAGACTCTGGATTCTATTCAATTTTCTTTTTAGCTGGCAGTTCTCCTTTTGAGGTGTGGTGGGATATCTAAATCTGTATACAGGTTCAACTTCCTCTGGGGCCCACTGATACTTTCCCAGCAAAAGTAAAGTTCCAAATGGTACTGCTTTTTGCAATAGGTAGGGTGAACATTTACTTTTCTCCATCCTTCTGATAACTTCAAAACAATAAAAGCAGTGCACAGCCTTGTTTCTTCCATGTGACGGTTATAAGGTCATCTCCCTTCTATGTTCTGCATGCTCTAGGGAGGGTTAAACAGAGGAAAAACTAACATTGCTGTATTGCTATGAGATCTGCATAGTAGCTCAGCTCTCCACTGGGTCCTACTGAACTCCTCTCACATGAGGGGATGGAAAAGAAATTAATTGCAGTTCCAAAAATCCCCACCTCCCACTACTTTATTTCTCACTGATCCCAAATGAAGGTAGAAGTTCAGCTTTCCAGTTGGCCTCCTGGCACAAGGAGGGAAGTGGTGAAGTAGAGTGGCGCCTACTTCTACATCATTCTGGGTTATTAAATCTTGTTTCTAATAGGAGGGGCAGAGGCTCAAATTTCACTGGATCCCACTGTCACTATCCTTGATGAGGGAAGAAAGGAATTGCTTGCTTCTGATAGGCAACAATTGGAAAATCAGCTGTGTTTCCATCTCTACTGATGCTGGCTTAACAAGGGATTAGAGTGCTTTCTGCCCCTGCCAGACAGGCAGAAAATGGTAGAGTAGCTCTCTATGTGGCCCTACCACTACTACATAATGAGGGAATAGGAGCAAATACATATGCTTTCCTTTGTCATGGTGTGCTAAAAGATCTCTCCTTTATTTAGTCTCATTTAAGCAACAGAGTGGGAGGAAGTTATTTTTCAATTGGTATTTGGCTGAAGTAGAATGCATGCTGCCAAAAAGTCTTGGTGTTAGGATACCCTTTTCCCAGCCCTTTGGCTAATAGAAACAGGTTTTTCTTGCATCTCTTTTTGTATATACCTTTGGAAGACCTAGATTATAAACTTTTACAGGACTCTTGTTAAGTCTATGTGGAAGTCAATAGTAAATCAAGGACACTCCATCTGGTGCCATTCTTCAAATTACAAGGCCCCTAGATTGCCCAACGTATTTTTTCTATTCATTAGAGTCATTCTATGCTTCCTTGTTGTGTTATGCCCAAGGCATCTATCCTTTTTTCAATTGTAATGTTGAGGAACAGAGAGAAATTAGGTCACACTATCTTGGCTGCAATCAGAAGTCCATACTGTTTTGTTAATTAATAAGAAGCAAATAAAAACAATATCTATTTTAATTCTCAAAACTAACTTCAGGTTGTGTTTTAAAATTAATTTGCTTCCAAGTCAGTATTAGACATTTAAGTTGTAACATGTTTTCTTTCTATATTAAACCATAAATCATTTTTTTCTGCATGTGGAAGGCATTTTCTACAAATTTAAAGTAAAAAAATATCTATGAAAATGACAGACATCTGCACTGTAGGTATTAAACAAGAATAGCATTATCGACATCTATCTACAAAAGATTTTTGAAACATGCTTAAACATGTAGTTGAGATAATTTATTGTTTATAATTTGAAATATATTTCAAATATTTAACAATGACCAGTTAAGCAATTAAGAGTCTTTTTGATTTTCAGTAGTCCTAGACATTACTGATTGTCCAGTTTCCCTAGTATCTTATTAGGCTTAAAATATTAATGAATGCAGTTTAGTAAATAAGCTTTGAATAGTCTAGGACTTTTAATATAATTTGAAAGTATTTAGCATAGAGATTGCCTATTATTGAAAGTATAATATTACTAGATTAAACATCAGATTTTACTATTAATCTACTAATATTCTGTGGTATTTGAAGAACTGGTAAATATGAACATTATACTTTTACAAATATTTTTAAAGTTATAATTGTTATTCATTACATACCAAGAAAGACCTGGTAATAAACTATATATTGAAAAATTAATATATTTTAATCTTTAAATAGCTAGATAATCATTGTTTTATTATATATCAGTAGCAAGAAGTTTTTAAACCCTTTATAAAAATATTCTGTAGTAGTAACGTATAAATTTTGGCAAAAATGAATATAATTAAATAAATAGAGCTGACAAAACTACTGCAGAACAAAATCATTGTTACACATATTTCCTGATGCGTATTTCCTTAAAGGAACTGTATACCATCTAGTGATTCAGTGACTAAATTACAACTTTAAATTCTGCATTTTTCTGCAAGAATCATCATCAGTCTATTATGAACAAGAACAACAATAATAATAACAAAAATGCTTCTTAAGTTTGAATTAGACATTTATCTTCAGTAAAACAACTTTCTGGAAAAAGTTCAAGTATTTAATTATTTCTGTTAATTTTTACCTTACAAAGAAAGGGGGAGAGGACCTTTTTCAATTATCGTAACTCTGTTATTTATGAGAAATACCTGTCTAAATGCTACAACACATACTCATTTTTTTAACATAAGTATAAATTATTTCAGGATTTTTATGTAATTGTAGCAGATATGTAATAGAAATAATTACCTAATAAATATGTTATGAATTGTAATACATATTTAATGTGCATATATATTTTCATGAGTTTTTGTTCCATGTAAATATATATTGGATAAACTGTATGTATTGAATATATATATATATTTTTAAGGAGAAATGCATTCTAGAGATCTACTGTACAATATGGTTAACAATATATTATATTCCTAAAACTGCTATGATAGATATAAAATCTCTGACTATAAAAATGATAACTATGTATTACATATGCTAATTAGCTAGATTAGTCATTCTGCAGTGTATATATATACTTCAAACATCATGTTTTGGTAAATGCATAAAATATCTGCTAATTAAAAACATGATTAATTTTTAAAAAGAAAATGTATCTAAAGAAAGGGGGTTGATACTTCAAAGTATAATTAGTGGGAATATTGCAGAAAATAAGGCAATGTAATGTCTTCTTACTTTTTTTTTTCCTTTATGCAGTTTAAGAACATATTCTACATTGACTGACAGAGATACATATAGTTAAACTGTTCAGATTTCCTTATGGTTTATTCAACAATTATTCAGAACCTGAGATTTCTTCTTTACTTCTTGCTCTAAATGACTTTGAAAATATTTCTGAATCCACAGTTTCCATACATTGTACATTCCTTAAATTCACAATGTAATCCCAGCATTCTCACATTCAGTAAATTATCTTTAAAAATCAAATTCGACAAGGATAGTTACTCAATCTCAGGCTCTCCACCTCAAAAATACCCCTGCATCTTCATTCATTTTGTGTCTCTAACACCAAAAGGAAGTATGCTTCCTTTTCTTTCTTTCCAAAATTACCATCTTTCTATATTCCATTTCCTCCTTAAGTCTCTAAATTTTAGCTCTTTAAAGTGTCCCCATTCTCCGGTGTAGCATTAACCTTTGTCTTTTTAACACCTTAATTTGGATTCAATCTTTATAAAGGCAATAAGAACACAAAATAATGCCATCTCCTTGATCATGGTACCCAGTGGTTTCTCCATTTTCTCCCAATCTATTCTACACATTATTTGTAATTAAATTATTTCTGATAAGCAATATTAACCACATTATAAAACCATTTGATTTTGAATTTTTATTTTAATTTTATGAGTTTTTGTTTTCAACTTAAACCAAATAGACTTACTCAGGAGATTTCAGCTTTTATCTGTATTTCCTTCTTTCTGTTTATCCTTCCAATCCAAGTTTTATAATTTTTAAAATGTATTAATCATATTTCACTTTAAAAAGAATACTTTAAATAGAATACTATGCACAATGGTCTCCACATTGATGTTTTTACTTTAAAAGTTTTAACCTATTGTTGAAAATGTAGGTAGAGGAGGAAAAATTATTCCTCTGTCTTCGTAAGTTTTTTGGTTGGTCTAAGAATTAAACTAACGTAAGACAGATTGACAGGAGAAAAACATGCAGATTTTATTTAATAAAATGTTATATGTACATGGGAGTCTTCACAGGAATATGTAAACGCAGGAAGTGGCTACGACTAACTGCTTATATACCTAATTGAACAAAAAAATGGCAATTGTAGAAATGTAACTAGGAAAATAAGGGTTAGTTTAACAAGCTTTGTACAGATTTCTTTCCACCTTGACTCATCTCTGGTGATAAGAACATTTCTTTTCTTCTTGCATAGGGAGGACATGTTTTACATTGGAATTTCATGATTTGTTTTTAGGATGAAAAGAGGAGATCAGAGTGCCCTTCTTGTACCTAATGCTTTTCAAGTAACTTTAGCTCAAAATAAATAGGCCCAAGCAGCATAGTTTAAGGTGGATGTGCTGAAATCCTTCATTATCATAGTAAAGGGTTTCTCAAATTTGACATTCTGAGCTCGATAACTCTTTGTTTTGGGAGGGGGCTCTTCTGTATATTATAGGAAGATTAACAACATTCCTGCCTTCTGTAATCTAGATGTCAGTAGGACTCACTAGTTGTGACAATTAAAAGTCCCCCAGACAGGTCTCTGGGGGTGATCAAAATCAGAATTAAAAATCATTTCTGTTAGTCTATTTTTATACTGCTATAAAGAACTCCCTGAGACTGGGTAATTTATAAAAGACAGAGGTTTAATTGACTCACAGTTCCACATGGCTGGGAAGGCCTCAGGAAACTTACAATCATGGTGGAAGGTGAAGGAGAAGCAAGGCACCTCCATCACAAGGCGGCAGGAAGGAGAAGTGCCCAGCAAAGGGGTAAGAGCCCCTTATAACACCATCAGATCTCTTGAGAGCCCATTCACTATCACGAGAACAGTATGGAGGAAACCATCCCCATAATTCAACTACTTCCACCTGAACTCTCCCTTGATGTGTGGGGATTATGGGAATTACAACTCAAGATGAGATTTGAGTAGAGAGAAAAAGTCTAACCATCTCATCACTGCCACAGTAATATGTAGAAATATTTTTCATTTATTTTTACATCACCATAGTACTTGTTCATGGGAATATACCACTGTCTTTTCTTAGTGAACATTTGCTTTCCTTCTTCTGTTATTACTAATAGTACTACAATTAAATACCTGATGATATTTTAACAAGATAGTTTTGGAATTGATTTTTACAAGTGAATTTACTAAAGCAAAAAAGTAACTGCAATTTTCTAGATATTGCCAAAATACTCTTCATTCTACATTCCTTCCAATCAAATTCCCACCAAATTTTGAATGCTGTAGCTTTCTTTACAAAATAAGTGATTCCTCAAGTAATTAAAAATAAAGATTCTTTATCCAGATTAATTTCTTTTCTTTCTCATCATACTTTGTTGAATATAACATTTATTTTAATATTTCAATATTATCATTGTTCAAATTTCAGATAATTACTAAAAATATACGATTAAAATCAATGTTAAAATAGAAAATCAGTTTAGTTCTAAAAAGGAAAAAATAGCTGGGGAAACTAAACAAAATAAAGAGTACTCATACCAATATTTTACTATCATAGAATACCTCTCATTACATTTATTTTGTAGTTACTTATCTACTACCCCACTTATCTATTCCTTTGTGCTTTTTGTAACAAAGAGAAAATGATATTCCAAATACTGAAAGTATATACATAAAAACTAACAAGATCTAGGCAGAAATTTGTACCATAGAAAACCTACATAGTTGTAATTTGAATCTTTCAATGTATTATGCGCTCATGTCTTAGTTTAAGTTTTTCATTACACTTTTAAAATTATAAAATCGTGTCTCTGGGAGGGGATGTTTGGGATTTTTACCATATGATCACATTCGATGAAAATTTTACTAACTCATTTACATAGGATGGTTTTAATGCAGGTAGCATGCTGCGGGGTCAAGCCCAGTACTTTCTTTTTAACATATAATCAAATACATTTCAAAAGAAATTAAAATTGTTCTCACACTTTTAAAACAAAATAAAGCAAGATATTGATTCTCTAACACAAATATTGCTTAAGATTTGCTTTCTATAGATAGATTTTGGCATCTGTTTTTCTTGTGAAAATGAGTGGAAATATCTTTATGCATACTATGAGACAATTAGACTTCTGAAAGTCTTAAAAGTATATAGCTATTAACCATTATTAACTTCTTGATAATTTTGGGCAAAGTTAATAATCACTTTTACTCTCTAGGTCTTTGTAGAGGTTGATGTTTTAACTAATATAAATCTAAACAGAAAAACGTAACCTACCCTAGGTATTTTAAAATAACAGTATCAGTAAGATAAATTAGTAATGCGGGATGAAAGAGGTGGCAAGACACATAGAGAATGGTTAGGATGCCTCTATATTAGCAACAAGGAGACAGCTGCCAATTACAAGGCTGAAGCATCAATGGGAGAAGGAGATAGAACCTAACCAAAGAAAACTGGACCTTTTAGGCCTAGGACGATATCCAAATAAGAGGTTGGAACTGTGTAGGAAAATGATTTCCATTGGAATCCAGAAACATAGAAGATAAAGTTGCTGCTGTAGATGTCAGAGATATGGAAGACAGAATGAATACTCTTGATTTTCCTCTCATCCACCTCTCTACCTGTCAATGTCCAACCAATGCATTCTTTATGCTAATCTCAGATGGAATCTGCAGAGACCAACCTCCTTCTTATTTGGAGTGATATCCAGAAACTGTGAGAAAAATAGGCAAATGACCTAAACAAAATTCCTTATTATTCTTGTCATTAATGTTTCTGCCATTTATTAGCAGAAGACCTTTAAGTAATTGAGGTCCAGCTTGATTTTTGCTTTTCTTGTGTGGCTCACAGTGTTATTGCATTTTATTTATTTATTCTTTCTTACTATGATTTATCATATTATCACTGTGCAATATAATTCCATGGTAGCAAAGATTATCTTTTTGTTTAGTCCATGGTTGTAACCCCAGTACTTGAAAAAAGCCAGGGTCATAGTAGTCAGTCAATACAATGCAATAAATAAATGAATGGATGAATAAATTTCAATGTATTAGAGAACAAAACCATGGGCAAAATATAACAATCTGGAATGTACGCTAAGGTCACTATTATTCTAGCTGGTTTTGTTCCTTATTTAAAATTTAGAACCCATATTCCAAAGAGGATGAACTTCCAGTGATCAGAAGATTAGTATTACGTGTATATATCTCAACATTTTGAATACCAAATAATATTTGATTTTTATAAGTAAATCATCATAAATATATCATCTATCAAAATTTATCAAAATTATTTTTAAAGTAATAGATGTGTACAGTTGTCTCTTCATTCTGCTGATTATTTCCTTTACTGTTTGCACAGCATTTTAGCTTGAATTATCCAATTTATCTATTTTTGCTTTTGCTGCCTGTGCTTTTGAGGTCATATTAAACATTTTTTTTTTGCCCAGACCAATGTCATGCAGCTGTCCCTCTATGTTTTCTTTTAGTGTATTGCAGTTTCAGATTGTATGAATCAAATTTATAATGTATATTTTTATTGTTTTCTGTATTACAAAAAAAATTTGGTTCAATTTAAAATCTTAATATTATATACAATCCTCAAGTAGCTGAGTAACCAACAGATGATCTGTAAGTTCCCTGATTATGCTTATTCTAAATTATGATAGAAAGATAATTAAATGTATTGTATTGTGAAATATATGCTGAATATAACAGAAAGCTTCTCTAAATAGATTTATAGGTTATGCCAGAAAGGTTAAAGAGAGACACATAGAGAAAATGTAATATTTTCTAAATGCTTCATGTAAAACATATAGAATAAATAACAAATTAATCTTTATGTTACTGAATTTACAGCAGATAATGTGGTACTATTTTGACAGAGGAAGATTAGTAAAAGATTTACTGTAGTATGTCCTCAGAAGTGATATGTGTACTTAACATAATTGTGTCAACTATGCTTAATCAAGTCAGAGAGTCATGTTTGAATTCTCTGATTAAGTAAAGCTATAGCCTAGGAAGCCAAGTTTGGTTTTACTGTCCATGACAACAAGATATAAGTAAATTTTAGAGTTTAGTCAGTACTAATGTGATGAGAAATTAAAATGTATGTGTTTATATCAAATTTGAATGCATCCACAGAGATATTCCTATCACTAACTCAGCTTAATTTGTTCAGGTTAAAATTTTAAGTTCATTAGGTCAAAGGATAATCTATGAATTTTACACTATCTAAAAATAATTACTGATAATAATTCAGTTGTCCTTTAGGCAAAAACTTAGTTCTCATATTCATGAAATTGACATTTTATTTTCTATTCTTGTTTGTAAGAAGGCAGATGACTTCCTGGCTCATGTTCTTATATGAAAAAATGAACAAGTTACAAGGTAAATCAAACAATATTCTTTAAAAATGAGTCATTTTAATCTGACTGAAAACTTATGTTGGCTTTATAGAAAAAAATACATGTATAACAAACAATCAATTCGATCATCTAAAGAAAGATGTTGGGGGTAGTTGAAGAATTTAAAATATTTATAATCTGATACAGCAATTCAAACTCTACGAAGTCACCATAAAAACTGTAATAGACTTCAAGAATAAGTTGGCAATGTTATTCATTATTATTTTATTTAGAGTGAATATGCACTTTTATTTTCAAAACTTTCTCAATATGTATTATAACATCCATTGTTACCCAATTTATAATAAGACTTTTAAAAATGCAAATCAGTTTAATGCCCAAATGGAGAAACTTAGTTTTAAAATTTTTAATAATTTTTTTAGGGAATACAAAGCAGCCATTAAAATATATTAAAATATGAATATAGGCTAAATTATTTTTAATACATGTGTACATATACAATGAAAAGCCTAGAGAGTGTTTTTAAAAGTGCAAAAGTACAAATTGTAATTAATTAGTAATGGTAAAATTATTAAGCCATTTTTTACCAGTATGGATTTTCTATTTTTTTACATTCCATGTTTAGTATTTTCTTAAAAGAAAACAACTAATAATTTTTAGAAAAAGAGAAATAGAAGACTTTCAAAATATTTACTCTATAAATTGTTATATTAATAGATAGACTTAGTAATAGTTTATGAAAAATAAACTTTGATAAAAGTTAATAGAAAATTATTATCCATTTTGAGTTGGTGACATCAGTATTGAATTACTGGTGCTAATTAATGTTAATGTTAACTCATCCAATGCTAATTTATTTAATACATTTTAGGCCCACTTTACCAAACCAGGAAAAATTAGCAGATCAAAGAACAATGAGCAAAAGACCTTTTGTCTTCAAGTTATTCATGATAGAATGGAGAAGCAGATATCTTAAAATACTTTATGTACATGGTACAAATAAGTAACCATTGTAGGGTAAGAGAGCTTGATTCTGATATAAGATTTTGAAAGACATCATGATTGAGTTAATATTTAATCTATAACCTCAAGCTATGGAATCCCAAGGAATAAGGACAATTTCATGTGGAGAAAACAGCTTGGGCATAGTTATAGAAAAGTTCAAGGTAAATTCAAGAAATTATGAGTATTTGAAATATAGACTATGTGTGCAGGATATAGGAAGAAAAACATTTGGCAAAGTGAGTGTTTATGAGATTGCAGGGAATGCTAAATTTATACCAATGATTGTGTAAAGGAAGATCTGGACACTGGAACTTGGTTAGTAGACAATAATATTAATAGAACTGATCAAATGAAGATTGATCACCTTAGCTGTATAGAATGATAGAAGCTAAAAGCAAGTATGCTGCATGGCGTGCCATTTTAGATGTTTAGCAAGAGTTAATAGGACTCTAGGAGAGTAGAAATAAAAGGGAAGCTTTTGTTTTTTGAGACAATGAATAGATGGATTGAGATTTTGTTAACAGTCTGGAGTTTGGAGACTCAGAGACAAAGAAAAACTAAAACTGACTTCTAGCTTTCAGGTTTAAAAAGGGTCTCACGAAAATGTAGGTATAATTTATGTCTCAAATCACAAGGATGAGACTGGATTTTAAAGGAAAGACACTTAGAAACTTGCCACAAGAGTGAGATGATTGAAGACATAAAACTACAATAAGCGTATTATAGATTGACAAATGCAGAAGCAAGATAGCTGTGATGAAAATAATAGTGACCGAATTTTAGAATAAATTGTATACATGACTTACTGCCCCCTAAATAAATCTGAAATCTTTGCTTTCTATTTCTCTGCTTTCAAACTTTAGAAACTTCTTGAGTAAAATTAAATAAAATTGATCAGATTGTTAACTCCAATTAAAGATTTATTTAAAAATACTTAATGCCATATTTTCATGTGATAATTGTCTCTAACACCAATTATTATAATAATTAGTGTCAAGTTATATTTGTCTTCACTTGGAATGCTACATTGTATACTTCAAACACATTTTCATTAGTTTGTGAGTTTCAATGTACACAACTAATAGAGAAGATGATATCATCCACTCCTACAGGAATAGAATGACTCACTACTTCTGGTTACTAAATTTTTCATGAGTCAGAATGCTAATAGAGGAGTGAGCAAATGAAACATTGTTTGAACTTTAGAGCTCTTAATTTCACTGCAGTTTGCACTACCTTCTGTTTGAGCCTAAGAAACGTGTCTGTGAGATATCTCTAGGTTATTTCCCCTAGAAATTAAAAAATTCTTATGTAAGTAAAGTTGTGTTTAATTTTTTTTGATTTCACTAAAATTGTCCTGCTGACCTTTACATTCAGAAAGTTTCTAGGTTTTTCTTTGCTTGTGCTTGTTCATTTTATAAACTCTTGGTGACCATAATCACATTTTCTACCTGATTGCCAGTGTCATAAAAATTGGATTTATTAAATGTAAACATTTCAATATGTCTGTAATTTTATATGCTTACAATATTTTATGTATGTGTCTTGTAGATTTTCTAGCATCTATTTAAAGTTCCACTTTTTAGTGGTAAAAACACAAGGATGAGGATTGCTTATTATACATTTAAAAGTTCTTTCATAAATATAATATATTTTAACAATGGATATATTTTCACAGAATATAGTCTAAGTTGCATTTCAATAATAATTATTTTGCCAGCACTGGACTAACTGCCAAGACCCCAGGCTTCAGGCCAAATTCAGCACTTTGCCAGCAGTCCTAGTCATATGGACAATACCTATAGACTCAGCGTCCAGGCAGGTTCTTTATCCCCAGGTTTGAGGCCAGTCCCAGATTCCACACCACCCAAGAACCAGGTTAGCCACACAACCTCAGGCTTCGTGCTTGCCCCAGCCTTAGGTGGACACCCTCACCCTAATACAACAAGCTTTTACCTGTGAACACAGGCCCTAGACCTGCTCAGTGCCTGGCAAGTATCTGCAGCTCCACTCTCCAGGCTGCCCCTGTAGCCTTATACTCCAGCAGATCCATGGTCTAGGCTCATTCTAGCAGACCCCAGTTCTAGGGTAGTCCCCATGAAAATAAGTTATGGGACAGCCCCTATGGCCATAGGACTCAGGCCATTCCTCCCAGACCTAGCCTCTAGGCCATCACCTACATACCCAGCCTCCAAGAAGGCCCTGATAGACCCATGCTTCAGGCCTATTTTCATGGCCCCAGGCATCAAGTCAACCCCCATGGCTGTAGACACCATGCCCATTACCCACAATCCTAGGGTCTGAACTGGACCCTGCAGGCCTAAGCTTTATACCTGCCCCAACCTCAAGCTGGCCTCATGCTGCAGGCTGGTCCCCATGGCCCCAGGTTCCCACAGACCCAGGGTTCAGGTCTACTCTAGTAGACCCTGAGTACATGCTCATTCTAAGACCCTGGTGTCAAGCTGACCTTCATGTACTCAGGTTCCAGGATCACTTCTCCATACCCAGACTCTATGCCATTCCTCATACACTCAGCATCCAGGCCCAGCCCAATGGCTTCAGTATTCAGGTAACTGTAGCACCAGGTCAGCCCCATGGGAATTCCAGATCCATCCCAGAGGACCCAGGTGCCAGGTCAATCCCAGTGTCTGGTTGGCCCTTACACACTCTTATTGTTAATAATAACTACAACAATTTATTAAGATGTATATAGTATAGGCCGGGCGCAGTGGCTCACACCTGTAATCCCAGCATTTTGGGAGGCTGAGGCGGGTGGATCACGAACTCAGGAGAGCGAGACCATCCTGGCCAACCTGGTGAAACCCCATCTCTACTGAAAATACAAAAATTAGCTGAGCCTGGTGGCATATGCCTGTTCTTTCAGCTACTCAGGAGGCCGAGACAGAGAATAGTTTGAACTAAGAGGTCAAAGTTGCAGTGAGCCGAGATCGCTCCACTGCACTCCAGCTTGGTGACAGAGCAAGGCTCTGTCAAAAAAAAAAAAAAAGATATATGTATATAATATAAAAAGATGTAAGTTGTGACATCAAAAACATGAAAAGGGTGGAATAAATTGGAAAAAAGGTGTAGAGTTTTTTTAATGCAAATTTAAGTTGAAATCAACTTTATAAAGCCTGTTATAACTCTCCAATTTATGTCAGTCTCATGGTAACCATTAAGCAAAAAGCTATAGTAGTACACAAAAGAAAAACAGTAAACAATTAAAGCACACCACTAAAGAAAATCATCTGATCACAAAGGAAGACAGCAGGAAAGGATGAAAGAAAAAAGGAAATACAATATGGTTATAATATTTGAAAAAATTAGGCAAATGAACACATCAGTAAATCTCAGAAGACAGATTAGATCAATTTTCTTTTGTGACAACAATGTTATGTAACTGGTAATGAATAATGAAAGGAATGTCTGAAAATTCATAAATATTTAGAAATTAAACACATGCTTCTGTACAACCAGTGGTAAGAAGTTAAAAAGGAAATTTAAAACTATGTGGAGGCAAATTAAAAGAAAAGGCAAGATACTGAAACTTATAGAATATAGATAAAGTAGTTTTAAAAGAAACGTTTATAACAATAAATTCCTGTATCAAAAACAAAAAATTCAAATAAATAACCTGTGGTTACACTTCAAGGAAATAAAAAGAAGTGAATAAACTGAGCCCAAAGATAGTAGATGTAAAAAGAAACAAAGATCAAAGCAGAAATAAATAAAGACCAGAAAAACAATAGAAAAGATTAGTGAAATTAATAGTTGGCTTTTGAAAAGAAAAAAAATAACAAATATTTAGCTAGACTAAGGAAAAAAGAAAGAAGACTCAAATACTGTAAAATCAGAAATGAGAGAGGCGACATTAGAGCTGAAATCAGAAAGATAGAATGGATTAAAGAGATTACTGTGAGCAATATATGCCAGTAAATTGGATAACATAGAATAAATAGATGAATTCCTAGACAGACAAAACCTACCAGGACTGAACTATAAAGAAATAGAAAATCTGGACAACACTATAAAACAATTTAATCAATAATAAAATGAATCCCATTTTATTACATGAGCCAATATGCCTGATGGTATTAAAGGTGCAAAAATCCTCAACAAACTGTTAGCAACATCATATTAAAAGAATTATTTGCCAAGATCAAGTAAGATTTATCTCTGGGATGCAAGGATAGTTCAATATTCAAAAATCAATAAATGTGATACACCACATTAACAAAATGAAGGATAAAATATATAATCACCTCAATATATCAGAAAAAAAGTATTTGCCAAAGTTCAACATGCTTTTATGATAAAACCTCTTAAGATTTAAATATAGATGGAATGTACTTTGATATAATAAAAGCCATATATAAAATTTTACTGCTAATATTAAACTCAAAATAGCTGAAATCTTTTCCTCTAGAATCAGGAGCAAGACAATCATGTCTACTCTTGTCACTTCTCTTGAATAAAGTACTGGTAGTCCTAGGCAGAACAATTAAGCAAGAAGAAATAATAGGCATTCAAAAGTTAAATTATCTTTGTTTGCAGATGACATGATCTTACATGTAAAAATCCCCAAAGACTCCATTAGAAAACTTCTGCAAATAATAAAGAAATACAGTAAAGTTGCACATTGCAAAACCAGCTTACAAAAATCAGTAGCACTTCTAGAAACCAGCAACCAACTCTGTGAAAAAAATTTCAAGAAAAAGAGTTCCACTTACAATAGTTTAAAAAATAAAATACTTAAGAATTAATTTAACCATGGAAGTGAAAAACATATATACTAAAAACTATAAAACATTGATAAATTGAAGAAGACACAAACAAATGGAAAAAGAGCCTATGTTCATGGGTTGGAAGAATTCATGTTAAAGTGAACATACTACTAAAAGTGATCTACAGATTCAATCTAATCTGTATCAAAATTCAAATGATATTTTTCACAGAAACAGGAAAATATTATCCCAAAATTTGTATAGAACCACATAAGATGCAGAACACTGAAACAAATTTTGATTACAAAGAATAAAACTGGAGACATCACACTACCTGGCTTCAAAATATATTACAGAGCTATAGTAATAAAAATAGCATGGTACTGGCATAAAAACAGAAACCTAGATCAATGGAGCAGAATAAAGAGTTCAGAAATACATTTATGTATTTATGCTTAATTGTTTTTTGACAGAAGTGCCAAGAATAAACGAGTGAAGAATAATTTTTGCAATAAATGGTACTGAGAAAACTGCACATCCATATGCAGAAATCTGCAATTGGACTCATCTAATATCATATACAAAAAGTAACTCAAAATGCATTAAAGACTTAAATGTGAGACCTTATTCTATAAAACTACTCAGTAAAGTTTTCCATGGCATTGACCTACACAATTATTTTTTGGATATGACCTTAAAATCACAAGTAACAAAAAGAAAACTAGATAAATGAAATTACATCAAACTAAAAATCTTCTACAGAACAAAGGAAACCAACAAACATAAAACACAGTAAAGAGACAACCTAAGAAATGTAAGAAAATATTTGAAAATAATACATCATACAAAAAATTAATATCTTAAGGAGACAAATACATTGTATTAACATTACACGGAACCTAACCAAAATGTTGCAATGTGATATTTAAAATGACACTAACTTAATATGGATAAACTTATATACTATATTATGTAATCACTAAGTATTTGGCTTTTCAATTATGTCGAATTACTATATTTATCTTTACTGAAACCATATCAATGACAGACTCATGATTTTCAGGGTTTGTGGTCAGTTATTACATCTTCCTTAATTGCTAATAACAAAATTTCTTTAAATTACATATTACTTTTTATCAAAATTAAATAAAAAAATAGTGTGTTATGGTATTGTAAATTTTATCAATTTATCTCTAAGAATTTTTAATTCTATTACAAGGTTAGGTTTAGTTTTGGCAACCACATTTAAGCCTTGGGTTCAGTTTTGCTTGAAAACAATGATATCCCTTATTCTCTCATGGTATATTAAAAATAAATCATATTTGAATTTTATTGATTACTTTTAACGTAAGTTTATTTGGGTTAGACATTCAGGAACTATAGGAGACATAATTTTCCCAAGTATTTATGTTCGAATGTATACCAGGTGGGAAAAAAAGTGTAATTTGTTATCTCTAGTCTTTCAATTCATATGAGCACATATTTAGAAAAACAATTGGTTCAATGATTATTAGACCACCAATCTTAAAATAGTAGCTTAAATAGCCAAGTACTTACTGGATGTAGAATGAGTAATAGGTATTTATTTAAATATTATTTCCATTAGCTTGGGGTGAAAAAAGAAGCGATTACCTATACTATGTCACACATTTAACAACTCTAAGTTTTATTTTGAAACATTGAAAATTAAACAAATACTGATATAGGTGTACTTTTCTATTTTCCGTGAGTCAATACAGATCATAGAGCTGTTGTGCTGATGAAAACAGTAGGCTTTCTTAGCCACCTAAAGCACATAATTCTTCAGAGAAGAGAGAAATACCACTGCATAGTAGTACAGTATCACCTTTCACTTTGGGTATAAATTGTTATTTCTTAACTAAACAATAGATAATAAAATAATGCTTTATAGAAATTACAGTAAATTATATTGTACACTTTCATAATGTAGTAATTTACAAAGGTAGATTAAGTCGTTTACTTAGTGCTCTGTCAGGTTGATAGTGCTATATATGTACATATGTTTCAAGGCAGCAAACACATTAATTGATATGGTAAGTGAATCCATTCTCAGAGAAACACAGCATGGCATGTTAATATTAAAGTATATTTATTCTAGTCTGCATCTGTGACTGTTTTCTTGAATATGTTTTTATCCACATAAGTAATATATTCAGATTTCATAAAACAAAATGTCTTTTTTATCATTTATCCCTCTGTGTGTCTATGAAATAGAATAACAGGGCTGTTTTAAAATTCGGAGTTTTAAAACTGATGAATAACATTATCTAGTTTTTAAAACTTATAGTTTATCTCAATAACCCCTTTTTAAATATATTTTTATGCATGAAAAATTATGATGAGAATTCTTGAATTATATTTAAAAAAGAAAATTACACATATCATAGGTTAACAAAGAAAGTAATTTAAAGTTAAATTAAATAAAAGGTGAATAAATGTAGTTAATAATTCTCCTCATAGATTAGCAATAAAAAGTTAAGTGACAAGGTGATAGAAGATCAAATTATTCATTTTAAAATGTTAAAAATAAGATGGTCTGTGTGACAAGGAAAATGCACTTTAAATATAGCAACTCTGATAAAAGAAAAATTGGATTATGACAATGAGAAAAACTCATCATATTTTTTTCTTCAGAGGAATACTCTGAAATTACTATACCTTCTAGTTCCAGAACATTTTTATCATGCCAAATGGCAAATCTTACCTACTAAGCAGTCACTCTCCATTTGCCTCTACCTTGATGCTCTGGCAACTAATAATCTATTGTTTTTTTGTCTCTATGAATGTACCTCTTCTGACTATTTCATGTCAATGGAATGATACAATATGTGACCTTAGAGTTTTAGGTGCTTTAAGTTAGCATAACATTTTCAGGGTCCATCACGTTGTAGCAGGTAGTAATTCTTCACTCCATTTTATTGCTGAATATGAATATAGATATGTTACATTTTGTTTATTCATTTATCAGTTGATGGATAGTAGGGTTATTAATACATTTTGGCTATTGTGCAAAGTGCAGCTAAGACAATTATTGTAAAAGTAGAAACTCAAAAGTTTGCATTTTTTAAAATGTATACTTGTAGAAGAATTGCAGGGTTATATGGTAGTTCTATGTTCCATTTCTTGCGAAGCCACCAAACCGTTTTTAGAGTGCCTACACCATTTTAGATTTTCGCCAACAATATATAAAGTTTCCAATTACTCCACATCCTCTCTGCCAACATGTCTTATTTTCTGTCTTTCTTTTGTTGTTGTTTGTTTTAATTTTTTTTTTAAATGACAGCCATCCTAGTGGATGTGACATGCTATCTCATTGTGGTTTAAAATGCATTTTCTTAATTATTAATGGTGTTGACCATCTTCATATGCTCGCTAGTCAGTTGCTTTTTTTTTTTTTTTTTTTTGGTAGAAATTCAAAGTCCTTCGACCATTTACCGATTAGGTTGTTCGTCTCTTTGTTGTTGAGTTGCAGGCGTTCTTCATGTATTCTAGATACTAGACTCCGATCAGATATATGATTTGCAAATATTTTCTCTCATTTTGTGAGTCATGTTCTCTTTTGATAGAGTTATTTGATTCACAAACATTTTTAATTTAGATGTTGCCCAATTTAGAGGTTTTCTCTGTTGATTGTGCTTTAGTGTCATATCTAAAACTCCATTACCAAATCCAAGGTCACATACACTTAACCTTATATTTTTGTTCTAAGAGGTTTAGTTTTATCTCTTACATTTCAGTTGTTATTGAGTTTTGTGCATGCTGTGAGACAAGTTATTTTCGTTCTTTTGCATGTGGAAATCTAGTTGTACTAGCATCATTTGTTGAAGAGACTATTATTATCCCATTGAATAATCTTCACTCCCTTTTTGAAAATCAATTGACTGTAGATGTATTAATTTACTTCGGTAATCTGCATTCAATTCCATTATTCTCAATATCTATTCTTATGCCAGTGCTAGATTATTTCAATTACTGTAACTTTATAGTGACTTTTGTAATCAGGATGTGTGAATTCTCCAACTTTGCTCCTTTATTTCAAGATTTTTCTATTAAGAGTCATCTGTAATTTTATGAATTTGCAAGGATCAGCTTTTCCATCTATGAATAAAGGTCTATAAGGATGTTGATAGTTATTGAATTAAATCTATAGATGCCTTGAGGAATATTACCATCTTAAAATATTAAGCCCTGTAATCCGAAAACATAGTGTGTCCTTTTATGTATTAGTCTTAAGTGTCTTTCAAGAATTTATTTTCATTTCAGTGTAAAAGTTTTAGAGCACCTTGGCTAAACCTATTTCTAAGTATTTTATTCTTTTTAAAATCTGTTATAAATCGAATTGTTTTATTAATTTTAGTTTCAGATTATTCATTGGTAGTGTATGAGAGTACAACTATTTTTGTCTATGAATCTTGCATTCAACTAGCTTGAAGAAATCATTTATTATCTCTAATGTGGTTTTTTGGTGGAGTGTATAGAATTTTCTAGATATAAGATCACTTCGTGTAGTACTCAAAGTTTTACTTATTCATTTCTGATTTGGATGGATTTTATTTATGTTTTTGTCTCATTACTTTAGCAATAATTTCTAGTACTGTGTTGAATAGAAGTGGTAAAAGTGGGCATTACTATCTTGTTCCTGATCTTAGGAGATATATTACTTTTCTAGGACTGCTGTAACAAACTACTGAATTAAAACAACAAAAGTTTACTCCCACACAGTTTGGGAGGCTAGGAGCCTAAAATCAAGGTATCAACATGCACTCTGTCCTACCTCCAAAATTTGCTAGCAAACTTTGACATTCTTTAGCCTGCTGCTTATTAGCTCCAGTCTCCACCTTGCTTATCACGTGTCCTCCCTTTGTCTAAGTCTTCACATGGCGTTATCCTTTCTGTGTATATCTGTGTGTCTCTTCTCCCCTTTCTATATGGACACACCAGTCATATTAGATCAAGGGCCTTCTTACCACATTTTAGCTTGTATCTTTCCAATTAAGGTCACATTCACAGATGCTAGTGGTGAGGTCATCATCATATCTTTTTCAGGAATGTAAGGCAAACTCACAAAAAGAAGAAAGCTCTATGACTTTTATTATAAAATACGTTAGCTGTGGGCTTTCTCTATTTGTTCCTTATCATGTTAAGAATGTTTCCTTCTATTTTCAGTTTGTTGAGTGTTTTTCTCTTGGAAAGGTGTAAGATGTCATACTTTTTATTTTTGCATCAATAGAGGTAACAATGTGTTTTGTTTTTCCTTTCATTTTGTTAGTGTGGTCTATTACATTGATTAGTTTCCTTGTGTTGAACCACCTCCTGTATTCTTGGGATAAATACCACTTGGTCATACTGTGTATACCTATTAACATACTTCTAAATTAAGTTTTCTAGTATTAATTGTGCATCTGTATTAATAAGGGATAGTAATCTTTAATTATAGTTTACTGTGATGTCTGTCCAGTCTTGGTATCAGAGTAATACTGACCTCATAGAATGCATGATGAAATACTCACTCTTATTCTGTTTTTTAGAAGAGTAGTAGTGCAAAATGTTGGTCTTAACTCCTCTTTAAATGTTGATAAAATTGACCAATGAAGTCATCTCCTTCTGGATTTTCCTTTACTGGGAGTTTTGATTACCAATTCAATTATTTTACATGATATAGGTATTGTCATATTTACTATTTATTCATGAGTCATTCCTATTTATGTATTTCTATATAGTTTTACTTTCATCCAAGCTATCTGATTTGTTGGTGTATAATTATAATTATTAACAGTATTCGCTTATAAATCAAAAACACCATTTTAAGCTCCCTAATTGACTGAATGAACCCCATTCTTGGCAAGAAAATCTCCCCCCAAAACTGAAAAACTAGTTAAGGTCATGACAGGAAGGGGGTTGTGTCAGACAAGTCTCATTATACCTATGTCCCTTGGGTGTTTAGACACAACAGACCAGCATTAACATTAAAGCAGAGACTCTTTGTAGTAATGGGATACTAAATTTCAACCTGACTCTGGTACAGCATCATATGACAGAGAGTAGGCCCTGAATAAAAATCAAATTATTTTATCCCAAAATATATTTATTTGACATATTTTGAAATGACTTTGCAAAGCTGTCTCATGTGGGGGAAATTTACGTTCTGAAGGAGGTATTGACAGCTATTAATTTCTCTCTAAGCACTGTTTTCTCTACATCCAATATGATTTGGTGTGTGTTTTTGTTTTTGATCGTTTCATAGAAATTTCTAATCTTGTTAATGAATTCTGCCTTAACACATTGGTTGTTATAAAATGTGTTGTTTAATTTCTACATTTGTGAGTTTATTCAGTGTTCCTTCTTGGTATCAGTCCTGGAGTCCTGTACAACCAGGGACTCCAATGTCTGAGGGCAGGAGAAGATGGATGTCCTAGCTTAAGGAGAAAGATAATTTGAACTTTCTTTGTCTTTTTGTTCTATGTGGACCTGCAATGGATCAGATGATAGCTATGAACATTGTGAGAGCAATTTTCTTTACTCAGTCTACTGTTTTAAATGCAAATTTCTTTTGGGAACGTCCTAACTAACACACTAAAAAATAATGTTTTACAAGCTATCTGAATACCCCTTATCCCAGTCAATTTAATAACTACTGCTATTGGGTATAGAGTGTTATCTTTTATTTTTATTTATTTATTTATTTATTTTTGAGACGGAGTCTCGCTCTGTCACCCAGGCTGGAGTGCTGTGGCCGGATCTCAGCTCACTGCAAGCTCCGCCTCCCGGGTTCCCGCCATTCTCCTGCCTCAGCCTCCCGAGTAGCCGGGACTACAGGCGCCCGCCACCTCGCCCGGCTAGTTTTTTTTTTTGTATTTTTTAGTAGAGACGGGGTTTCACCGTGTTCGCCAGGATGGTCTCGATCTCCTGACCTCGTGATCCGCCCGTCTCGGCCTCCCAAAGTGCTGGGATTACAGGCTTGAGCCACCGCGCCCGGCGAGTGTTATGTTTTAAATAGATGTCTGGTAGACAGGTTGATTTATAGTGTTGTTTAAATTCTGTATTTTGTTCTTGAACTTCAGTCTAGTTATTCTATCCATTATTGAAAGTAGGATACTGAAGTCTCCAACCATTATTTTGCAATAGCCTTTTCTCTCCCTTAAATTCTGTCAATCTTTGATTCATATATTGTGTGGCTCTATTCATAAATATGTAAATGTTTATAATGTTTACATCTTCTTCATAGATTGACTTTCTTTGTCAATATATAATATTCTTCCTTGTGTTTTATAACAAATTTTGACTTAAAGTCTATTTGGTTTTATATTAGTATATCTGACCCAGCTTACTTTAGGTCAATATTTGTGTAGAATATCTTTTCACTTTCAATTTCTATGTATTTGTGTTTTTGTATCTAAAGTAAGTTTCTTGTAGACAGTGTATAGCTGGAATTTTTAAAATTAATTTGGCTAATGGGGACAATGGAGACAAGATACTTGCCTCTATTGTCTGAACAAGTTTTTGAAAGGTTGGTGTCCTTTATTTTATAAATACTAGAATGCATTAGTAAAAACAGTCTTGTATTTTTCTTTGTGCAAATGTATTTGACAGCATATTTTGTCTTTAGTAAAGATAACGTTATTCACATTTTCTATATTTTATTATTCCAGCTCTGGTAAGTTTACATTTTAAGAAATTGCCCATTTCATCTACATGGTCTAATTTGTTGGCCTCAAGTTACTCATAATAAATCCTGATAATGTGTTTCATTTTTATATGACCTGTAGTGATAAACACCAACATTATTTGTTTCTTCTTTTTTAATGATAATTTTTAACTAGAATTTTAAAGAAATAAATGTGTTCACTTCTTCAAAGGACCAAGGTACAACTTTATTAATTTTATTATTGCTAGTTATGTTTTCTAATTTATTAATTTCTGCTCTTACCTTTATTTTTATTATTTGTTCCATTCTACATATCTTGATATCTTTGCTCTTTTTTTGTAACTTTTTAAAGGCAGAAGGCCATTAATTTTAAACCATTCTTTTTAACATTTAATGCTACAAATTTCTATGTACTGCTATTGCTATGTTGATCCTTTTTGATATGTTTTGTTTTATTTTCCATTAATTCTGAAATATCTTCTAATTTCTCTTACAATAATTTTTATTGGGTTTTTTTTTACTAGCGTGCTGCCTAATTCTCAAATACTCAGGATAATATAGATAGCTTTTGTTATTGAACTTTAATTAACTTCTATTTAAATATAGACTATAATCTTTATGGTTGCAATTATTTTAAATTAACTAGACTTGTTTTACATGAGGTCTACTTTGTTGAATTTACCATGTACACTTGATAAGAGGTCATGTTTGCTTTTGTTGAATAGTTTTTCATTTATTTAAGTTCAGTAAAGATGGTTGAATACTCTTTGTCAGATTTTTAAAGTATTTACAATTTTATTTGGCAGTTCTATAAATTACTAATAGAGAAGTGTTAAATCCTGCCACTATGTTTACTTAATGGTCTGTTTTTCCTTCAGTATACCTTGCTTATTTTTAAAATCTGCTATTTGTTTATACCCCAGAGTGATTATGTCTTTCTGACAAGCTGAATTTTTATAATTGTAAAATACTCTTATCTCTGGCAGTTTGTTTTGTTTTGAATTAGAATTCAAAATGTAATTCAAATTATAATTATATATGAGATTCTGCTTTTATACTTCCTCTTTGCATAGTATATATTTGGCATTCCCTTTAACTGCAGCCTATTTTCCTTTTTATGTATATTTTAAGTTCTTCTCTTTACACAGAATAGATCCATGTCTTGCTTTCCTTTTAAAAAATTACTAAATATCTGTCTTTTGAAGTTTCACTTGTATGTTTAATTCATTAACACATAATATAACTTTTGACGTGCTTGGATTTAGATCTATTATTTTATTGCTTATTTTCTGTTTATTTCCTCTAATTTGTGTTTCTTTGTTTTTCATTTTCTACCCTTTTCTGTTGTTTTTAGAATCAAATTTTTAACTATCTATGGGGATTCCTCTGCATATATTTTTGTAATAATATTTTAGTGGCTAATTTAGGGATTAAAGTAAGCATTCTAGAATTTTTATAATCTATAGTTAATATTGTCCCAGTTTATGTAAAGTTTAAAACCTTTTGTACTCTGTAGGCCTATTAATCTGTTTCTCATCTTTTATTCTAGAGTTATTATATGTATTAAGTATGTATACAGTATATTTCTCACAGTACAATGCTAATTTTATTCTTAGTCATATATATAATAGAAATGAAAAAAGTTTTATTTTGCCCACATATTTAACATTATTTCTGCTCTTCATTTCTTTCTGAACATCTGAATGTCCATCTTATTTTATTTTATTTTCACCTGAAGAAATACCCTTACCATGTTTTAACAGAAGCTACTAAAATAATCTTTATGTTTTATTTACTATAAACTCAGTATTTTTAAGGTCTTATGCTTATAATCAAGTGTTCTACAATTCAATAATGTATTCAATATTTTAATACTTTTCTGGCAGTCTTTATTTTAATTGTTATTATATTTTGCTAGTAATTTTTCCAGTAATGTGAAATGCCGTGCGATTCAATATTTGTCTATATTCTTCAAAACAAATGCACAGGTGAGCATACAAATTGCTAGTAAGAAGCCACCATATTCCATCTCTAATAATATGCACTGCTTATATGATTTACAAACTTGTAATTGCAACTGTTAACAAAGTCATAAATTGATTACATAAGTCATACATATTAACAGGTACACAGTGTTACAAGTATCAGATATTATTCATTTTAATTTTTTTGATTAAAAACTTTTCTTTCCACAGAGTGGAAATAGATTTTTCTTAAATTTTGCCAAACCATATCCATAACCAACCTATGGTTGCAATAAAACTGTTATTTGACCGGCAGAGATGCCTCCCAATAAATTAATACTCCTAATAAGTTCATTGTCATTAAACTGATATGTGATTTTGTCATTCCACTCTTATTAAATTCTACAAACTATATTAATTAAGCTAAAATCTCTTTTAGCCTTAACATTAATTGTAAATGTATGTGATTTTATTTTTATAATGGCTGTGTTTAATAACTTGCTCACAATATTTCTCCAAATTTAACTATCAGGTTTTGTGAGTTAGTAAAAGCTATGTCCACACTGCTGCGTGTAGATCACCTTACAAATAGGATCCAAGAAAAAAGAAAATCGAAAAAATTCATTTTTCTATATCTATTTTATTCCTGTCTTCTATATCTCTTTATTCTCTTTTCAATTATAATAATATTCTGAAGAATAACTTTCTATAGTTCTATAGAAAATATTTCTATCAGTTTCATTTTCTACCTATTTCTATAATTTGCTTTATCCTTGTTTTCCATGAACATGATTAAAAATAATCATTCGCAGCTACCAGGTATGATCTAAAAGAACAGCAATTTTTCTTTATATGAGTGGCTTATAGAATATCTGTTTATAACTTTATTTTAAAATACCATCACAGCATTTCTTTTTTACATATAACTAGCTGTTTTAATCCAATCAATTTTAATAGAATTTTAATTCAATTGAATATTAATGTTCTGCCTACTATGTGGTCATTAGTGATATAGTGATAAAAGGAACTCACATGGTCTTTGCCCTCATGAGATGTATAAGTGGATAAATCATTCTTTTACCAATAACCAGAAGTGTGTTGAATATGAGAATGTTTTTTTGAGTTTGAATTATTTCTTTCTTTTTTTTTTTGTTATTATACTTTAAGTTCTAGGGTACATGTGCATAACGTGCAGGTTTGTTACATATGTATACTTGTGCCATGTTGGCGTGCTGCACCCATCAACTCGTCAGCACCCATCAACTCGTCATTTACGTCAGGTATAACTCCCAATGCAATCCCTCCCCCCTCCCCCCTCCCCATGATGGGCCCCAGGGTATGATGTTCCCCTTCCTGAGTCCAAGTGATCTCATTGTTCAGTTCCCACCTATGAGTGAGAACATGTGGTGTTTGGTTTTCTGTTCTTGCGATAGTTTGCTGAGAATGATGGTTTCCAGCTGCATCCATGTCCCTACAAAGGACACAAACTCATCCTTTTTTATGGCTGCATAGTATTCTATGGTGTATATGTGCCACATTTTCTTAATCCAGTCTGTCACTGATGGACATTTAGAAAAATTTTTTAAAGTACCATGGCAATAGCAAATAAGCTTTATTTAGTCAAAGATGTCAAAGGCTTATTTACGGAAGTAAAACATAACTGAAATTTAACAGGTAATGAGGCCGTTAGATAGGAAAGTAACAGAGAAAGACGGCAGCTAACTTAATGATGAGGGGTACATGAAGAGCTGGAGGGGCCATAAGTAGTACAAGTCAATAACAGCCGAGAAAAGCAGTAAGAATAGACAAAACAATAACCTTAGTTCTGCAGGAGCCTTCAACTCTTTCTTTTTGCCATTCTTTAAATATCTCCCCTGAAATAAATGCGCACACACACACGCACACACACACACGCACACACACACACGCACACACATTTAGATTATGGAAATGTATCAAAATGGAGAAATAATTGATCCTGGGAAAAATTAAAGAGATGAGAAAATTTGGTTAAAAAAGTATTTTCTCTCTTCATATTTCATTAAAAATATCATGCCATACTTGTATCTTTTGTCCCTATAGTGCTCCAGGTTCCTAGTTCAAAAGTACAAATTTCCTATAAGACACAATTCATTTATTGCTTTTTAGAAATGCAGTTCAAATTTGTTTAATAGTGAATGTACATGTGATAAACTAGCTCAATATGCACCAAATCCTTTTTTTCTCCTTTTGCACCTTGGCCTTTCTGAATCATTTTGCATCAAGGTGGCATCAAACAATTGAGTTCTGACATTTAAATGTGTGCCAAAATGATGTACACAACTTCCAGGCTGGTCATTAACATTGCCCATGAAGAGACTTACCATGGTTGTTTTTTTCTCTTGCCTCTGTCCAATGTAGAGGGTTTGATGGAGGATTTTGGTGTCCTTAGTGATGGTAGAACTATTAACTAAAAGGAGCCTGTGTTCCTGCTTATTGAGCAGAGTTCCTCAACAATGTACACTGGGCTATAATGTAAGTGAGAAACAAAATTTTGATGTATGAAAGTAGTAATCTTTAGTCAGTACTTGTTATAGGAGGGAACATTCTTGGAAAATACTATTTATGTAATGTATATATGTATATATGTTATATATGTAACAGATGTTAAAATCATGGTAGAGGTAATATAGACTAAATTTTAAAAATTATTCATCTCTGTAGATGGAGAGAGTAAAATAGATTGGGGAGGAATGCAGGAGTATACTTACCTTTATTAGCAAACATGACTAAACATGATTACTTTGATTCTAATGAGTATATGGTGTCCTTTTTCTTCTACGTATATTATTTTATTTCTGCTTTAGAATAATTTCATAACAGGTCATTTATGTGGATAACATAACAAGAAAATGATGAGCATCTAAATAGAGAAATGGACAAACAACTTGCGAAAGTGTCACCAAATGAGAAATTCCAAGAACAATAATATAAAAATATGAGATTTCTCATTGCTTATCGAGGCAATGTAATTGAAAAAAAAGCAAGCAAATGTGTTTTAGTAGGATAACTGCATATATTGACGAATGTATTAGAAAGTGCTTACAAGATGGGTAATGTACTGCATTGGTCATATTGATCATGTATGAGCATTTCTACACATTTTAAAATTGCTTCGGTCCTATGTACCAAATTTCAAATGAGAAAATTGTTTGACACATCAATTCTGTGCTTACAAATTAATTCTAAAATAATCACCTGTGTAGATATATACAAAAGAAGTATATTCTCATAAAAAATAAATAAGAAAGAGTAAACAACATTAATAATTACAATTGTGGATTTCTTAAACTCATTATCATATATGTGTAGCAATTATGAAATAAGAAGTTTATCTAAAGATTTTTTAAATGATAACATATTTATTGTTATGTTATACATATCTAGGACGTATATTTAAACTAAAAAACAAGTGAAAATTCAGCATATAAAATGATATGCTTTTTATTTAATAACAAGGTATTTTTCTTGTTTCTGTATATGCATACAGATACATATAATTTAACATAGAAGCATATATCAAAATGAAAATGTGAGATTTTAAGAAATATTGCAGGTGATCTTTATTTTCTTTAATATACTCCTCTGTGTTAATTTCTATATGTTGCTCTTAGTTTCACAAAATGTGATGATAAAATCATAAAAGACATAATGTAAATACGTATGCTTTCTTTTAGAATATAGTGTGAAGAATCTTAACAAGTATATCATTAATAAATGGGTTAAGTAATTCTAAGATCACTATCATACATGAATCATTTTAGATTAATAGAATGTCTTTTGAGTGGTGAAGATTCTGCAATGGTGAATATGTAATTAAAATGGTTCAATGGGATTATAGTGTATACAAACCAAAAGAAAGAAGAACATATACATACAGAAAGAAAGTGCATAATTCTATGAAGAAATAGCAACATTTGATTTAAACAACTTTACAGCCATTTTTGCCATGTATTCTCTGTGAAAACCAGGATAATTCCGGAAACGTATTAAAGGGAAAAAAATGTCTAAGACCAACTGGTGAAATAAGAAAAGAAATTAACCCAGAATAGTCTACATATGCTGTGTTATCTATCAGTAAGAATGTAAAGTAAGTGGCATTTAAAAAGTAATTTACTTCCTTTAAAAAATTCAGCAGTTTCACATCACAACAAATTACAGAATATGCTGCAATACAGTGTATCTCATAATGTTTTTGTAACTCTTCAGGGTGAAACATAAAAATACTTTATTCTCAGCAATCTAAAAGTGACCACATTCCAAAAGTGTTATGTGCAATCATATGAATAATACTTTTTAAATAAAGTACTCCAATGTTCTAGTATGTAATAAACTTGCATCCCCATTGGCTAGTATTCACTTGCTACTCAACTAAGAGATCTGAATGAAAAATGCCTTTTTTATGTATTAACCAAGTAATATAAGTTTTGTAGGACAAATTTTAAAGAAATTGTATTTTAGAAATTTTACACATCCCTTCGACAATGATAATAAAAGTAGACAATCTCATAACAGTGCGCAGTTTTTCTCATTTTTGCTATCTTTTCTCATGAAACACTGTTCTACAAAGATAACATAGCTATAATTACTATATAACTCTATGGCAAAATCAAAACTTCTACTACACCCCAAATGCAAATATAGTATAAAGAATCTTCCAATAAAACTATTGACAAAAGTGTAAATGCATGACTTAGTCTTAATAGCTTTCGTGTAAGTAAAGCATTATCTCCTGGGAACACCAAATGCTAGAAAGGAATGAGATCTGTAATACTGTATTTATTGCTTAAAGTGCTGATGGAGAATTGAACTGCTGTTTCCACAAATTTCTATTCTTCCATCATTCAGTACATTTTAGAACTTCTTTAGTGCTTAAGAGGCATTAGCTAATCATTACACTCAATAACTTAAGTTTTTATCCCTTTTTACACAACTAAAAGAAAGTGGGTATGTGGTTTTCCTCTGCCAGCACCGTAAGTGAGCATAAGACCAAGTTAGAAGCATCTTATGTCTTTGATATGATTTAGATGTATTTTCTAAAATAATGTACACAAGGGAGTTACTGATGGAGATCAAGGAGAAGGGCCGGGCATTGGAGGTGGGAAAAAGTCCAAAGACACACTTGACCTGGTCATTAAAAATGATGCATCATTTCTCAGTAACATTTCACCATGCCTCTCCTCTATGATCAATAAACACAGTTAGGAATTGGGGAAAGTAGGCACAATAACTTATCTAGAGAAGAAAAATTATTTTAAAGTACATGCTAGAAATGAGCTATATTTTCCACAGGCAGGAGTATATAACAATGTCTTTCGATGCTGGTTGCAGGGACACTTATAATCACCTAGGCTTGGATACATGACAAAACAAATTAATTTAGGATTGATATCATCCTATTTTATGATCCTAGCTCTCTGATTACCTATTTCCCATCACATTATGGTTCCTAATAATTTTCTTAAGACTTTGAAAGACAGATTATACAATTTGACCATATTATTTTGGATCTATGATAATATTTTTCTACAGTCATCCCTCCTAATTCATGTGACCAGGTCTATGAACAACTGCAGTGTTTAGTAGTTTTGAAAGAGGGAACATTTTGCAGGACTCAATTTCTGTCCATCTTCACTTCTCGTGTTAGAGTGGGTAAGACACAACATGCGTAGAAAGTGAAAAATTATTTTTCTGACGTTTTGCTGTGTCTTAGCTTGTCCATTAACACGCGCTTTAATGGAGAGAATACTTGTTCTGAAGTCAAGCTATTTGCACAAAATTGTGACTCAATCATTTATTGCATGGATACTCTTGGAAAAATTAGTTAAATCTGTTTGGTTTCCCATTACTCACATGAAAAATATGCTAGTAAGTACATTACTTGCTGTGCAAATTAAATCAGTTTTAAATATAAATTGTTTAGAATATTGCTTATCATATTGTAAGCTCTTCCTAAATAATTGTCAATGTTATCAGTAGTATAATTATTTCAATTAACTTACTCTTATTAAATCAATATTTTCCCTGTTCTTTCTAGTTGAGATTTTGATATCTTTTTACAAATCAAGCAAATGTCATGCCCAGGAAAAGGTCCAGACTGCAATATTAAAAAAAAAAAAAAAATTCCAGTTTTGCTTCTAATTTACTACTTTACCATAAATAAGCCATTTTGACGACTCTAGTTTGTTCTTATAATATGTGAACATTAACTGTGTTTTCATAACTCCCTTCAGGTCTAAAATTGTGTGAGTCAAAGGCATAATTTTGGGTTAGAACTGACCAAAGGTTTTAATACATCTAGATCAATATTATGTTCTGAAATAATTCGCATATCAAATACCTATTTTGCGTCACAAATGTCACATTGAGTTTTAAATCTTTTTAATGTTAAAATACAATATGCATGTTATTTTTTTTTTTTTTTTTTTTTTTTTTTTTTTTTTTTTTTTTTTTTTTGAGACGGAGTCTCGCGCTGTGTCACCCAGGCTGGAGTGCAGTGGCGCGATCTCGGCTCACTGCAAGCTCCGCCTCCCAGGTTCAGGCCATTCTCCTGCCTCAGCCTCCGAGTAGCTGGGACTACAGGCGCCCGCCACCACGCCCGGCTAGTTTTTTGTATTTTTAGTAGAGACGGGGTTTCACCATGTTAGCCAGGATGGTCTCGATCTCCTGACCTCGTGATCCGCCCGCCTTGGCCTCCCAAAGTGCTGGGATTACAGGCTTGAGCCACCGCGCCCGGCCGCATGTTATTTTTAAAACATGAAAGGTTCTGTACATATTCTTGGCTAGTCTTCCACCCATAGACTCATTGAAATATATGCTCGTGAGTTAATGATGCCTCCTCCAAATATTCTTGGAATTCAACTTTTAAATTGTGTTAAAAACACATTTTAGTAGTGGCATAAAGTAACTGTTTTTCTTGGGACTTTTTTTGAGAGATTCCAAGACATAATTGGTAAATAATGCAGATAATCAAACATACGGAGGTTGTCTAAATAAAAATAATACATGCTGACAAAAAGCAATAAATATTATTTGTGTGTGTGTAACTTATATTTGATTCTAAAAGCAATTTCAAAAGATCATTTGGAAAAAAATAGGGAAAAACCTACTTAATGTTTTACCTGTAAAAATTTTCAATATTTAAAAGGTTAGCAAATTATTTCTCACCAACTGCCAGAATGAGGGAATAAACATCATCCCTTTTTGTTACCCCCATTATGGAGCATAGATTAATGAAGACATGATGATAAATTAGTTGTACATTGTCCATATAGTAGGATCTCTCTCCACATAGAAGAAAATTAAAATTATTTACTAAATGTATGTGATTGATTTCTTGAAACTATCATATAGATGATAGTCATGTGTCACTTCGTGACTGCACTATGGCCTATTACTCCTAGGCTACACACCTGTACAGCATGTTACTGTGCTGAATATCATAGACAATTGTAATACAATGGTAATATTTATGTTTGCAAACATATCTAAACATAGAAAATGTATAGTAAAAATACAATATTATAATCTTGTGGTACCACCATTATATATGCAATTTATTGTTGACCGAAATGAGATATTTCTTCATAGATCTTTCATGCTTCTGTATATCTTACAGGATGTGCCTGGAATGCAAGGCCCAGACAACTCTTTACCTGGTTGATTCTTAGGTCTGAATTCCCAGTGAACAACCTTGAGGAATAAGGTAACATCTCCCTCTGGGACAAAGAGCAAGCTTGCTTCCTCCTAACTATAAAAGTGATGAATTCCCAAAGCTCAGTACTCTTCAGCTGTAATACAAACTCAGTGCAGATGCAGTGTTTATTTGAATCCATACTGCTTTCTCCCTGTGGGACTTTCAGGGAACCAAACTGATACAAACATGCTCATTTACCTGGTACTGCCTATACTGTGAATATTTATAATCATTTATCTCGGAACTAGGAGCCTTTTGTCTTCTGCCAGGATCTATGATACTAAGAGGATAACTTATTAACTTGTAAAGAGGCTAACATATAATATCAGACCTGAAAAACTTGCTGTTTTATGAATTTTTTTCTGTGAGACTTCAGAAATAATATTTTAACATTTTATAATGTTATCCATGATATGCCTCTATGTTTAATACAGTTTATGGCTCTAGCTTATTAGACTTATTCAAAAAACAAGGTAAGTACTAGGAAGTCATATAAAATTATTACCAACCATTATATAGCTTTAAGTAAAATATTTCATTTTATAATTATTCTAAATTGTTATCTCTTTTTCATGATGAATTTTGGAGACTATCAGTGCAGGTAGAAGCATATTTTTTGATAAAGGCTTTCTCCACATGACATTTAATAATGATGTAAATATTACTTTATTTGTAGATTTAGCCTCAGGGCTCTGTTTATATGATGGTAATTTATCTAGCCTCTTTAATAAAATTAATTAAATAATCTGTCTGGTATCTTGTTTAACTGGTCCTGTAATAAGTTTTAAAACTATGTAAGGATTAATACAACTGTTTTAAAGATAAGAGTTCAAGAAATATGAGGACTTAAACAAAGAAAATTAGCTGTATTTAAAATATGAAAATTTGCATTTTATAGACTAACTTAAAATATTCCTAAAATTTCAAACTGGGTTTTATTGCTTCCCTTGTATGATGAATATTAAAGAGTAACTTAAAACTTTATGCATATCAGTTTTCTATAAGGCTAATCTGATTAATATGCAAGACATGAAGTGCATACCATATTTTATGTGAATATTCATGAAGAATAATCAATGGAGGCACATCAAGTAAGTAGACTACCTATGTCAAGTTTTTCTCTTTTTAAGAAGTGTACACAAACCACTTCTATTATTACCAATCTTAAAGCATTTAAATGCCAAGATACAGTCCTCAATGTAGGGCTCATGCATTAAAGTGGCAGGAAAGTAAGGAAATAACAGACCTCAAAAACCCGTTACACAATCCAATTTCAAGATATTAAAATGAATCCAGTTTTAGAAGTAACCATTTCCATTACCATACTTCAAAACTATACTGCAAATATTTCTCTGTGAATTACAATTAGGTTTACAAATATATATGAAACTAAATAATAGCTCCTTAGATATCTATAGCCTAAGTAATAAATTACATTATTATTCTGGTTATACTCTGATAAATATTCCTTTACTCTGACTAATGATTTGAAAAGATAATAAGCATAGCAATGATGCATAGCAGTTCTCCTCTTTCATGTAACGTGGGTGTGGAATGTACATTTAAGGGTACCTAGTTGAATGTAGTCTTCCGTTACATAGTTGAACAAATGGTGAACTGATTTTTAATGCTATGGAAACACTGTCAAATGGTAAAAATTTCATGAAAAGAGCTGGAGCTATGTGTTTGCAAAGACTTTTGTTATATTATTTCATTTCATTTTATAATAGTTAACCATATGAAATATGTACATAATAAATGGTAGATAAATTTAAGTTATGGATAAGTTAAAGTTATAAAATCATAAATTAGCATTATTTAATTAAGGAATCATCTTCAAGGACACCCTGAATCATAAAATTCAGACAGGTGCAAAAAAAATCTTTAGGTACATATATAAATGGCTACACAAATCACCACTAGTGAGAAGCATGCCAAAACCTGCATTGTCTTTGATGAGTCACAAAAATATGGGGAAAAGACTTAATTAATGTCAACTATAAAAGTTACTTAGCTGTAAAATTTTGAAATGTTAAAAAAAAAGGACATATTTTTCCCCAACGACTTGAGTGAAAAACAAATCTCATCCCTTTTAGTTGTACCTATTGTAGAGCATAACATGAACCCAGTTAGGATGCAGATAGACTAAGAATATGGGCAAGATCACAGACACATAAGTCTGTAGAAAACCTGATAATCATAGTAATAAAACTTTATATAAAGTTTACATCTCTATCTTAAAATGTAAAGGACTTCGTATATTTTATTTGATGACTTTTTGAAGAAAGAGTACAAAGCAAACTAAATGAATACCGGTTTGTTGGTAAAGGGAAGGTACTGCTACACTTTGACCAAAGAAATTACTAATTAATTAATTAAAATAATAACCCTAAATGCTAGTCACAAGATTTACTAGTGTAATAAATAAATCTCATGTGAACATTGCAGCTCTTCATTGATGATGAATTACTGTGTGGTGTATTGTTTGTCATTGTTTATTTGTTTATTGCTTGCTTACCTTGAATATAGAAAGAAAAATATTGAACACATCCTTATCTCTGAATCTCACTCCAGTCTCCATGGCACTCAGGTCCCTAAGATCTGTTATTGAATTAAAATATTCACCGCACCATCCAGATGTTTTGTTCCCACAATTCCAAGAATCAACTGTTTTCAAGGTTTCAATTCTTAAAATTTCAGATAAACAGTCACTCTGTTTAAAGGATCAGGAGACTGAACTAATTTGTTTCTGAAGCCTATTGTTACTGAGTGAAAAAAGATTGGTATGACTACTATAAAAGATTCTGACAGGGTAAAAAGATGGTCTCCACTAAAAAACTTTTTCTATGCAGTAGTTTGTTTATTTTTCTCCAAGCAAGAAAAGGAGGCTCTATATAATTGTTTACTAAATGAATCTCTTCCTCACAAATATAGCTGGTATTAGTTTATTTAGAGAAAACATTTTAATTCAATTTTTGAACAAGACAGGATCTCTTTTGAACATCACATTATCTCATCTTTTTTTTATTCCAATTACTCTGCTTCTTAGAGTTTTCTATTACTGTGCTTTCTGATCATAAAGATATGCATTGGTAACATTCAAAGATCTATTTAGAGATCACCAATCATGGTATTAAGTAATAACAGCTTTACAATATTTCTCTCTGAAGTGCTATATTCAAGCATAAATTCATTAAAAATATTAGCTTAAATCTCACTTTACAGAAGAAATGTCAAACCATTTGTTAATTAAGGGCCACTTAAGAAAACTAAATAAGCACAAAGTACCACAGTCTGCTGAAGGTGCATAAACATAACGACATGAAAGGAAAGAGCTAAAAACATTTATATATGACAGCAATTTGAAGCTTCCAGGAGAGTGCATTCCTATTAACTTAAGAAATAAGTCATCAGTAATCATGCTACATTACATACAAAGATATTTCAGGTTTTCTTTAAAAGAAAAAAGCTGACCTTGTTTTTTTTTTTTTTTTTTTTTTTTTTTTTTAAATGATGTCTACAGTTTACAATATTGTAATATTGATTAATACATTTGTCTCTTCTCCAATTTGTACTTGCCTACTTCTACATTCATAGCCCTTTAATTGTTCTAAATTAAAAGCAATGTATACAAAGGGAAATTGAGATTCTACTTTTGAAAAAAATTAATATCATACGATTTCTTTAACAATTGGGTTTTTGTTTTTTCTATTCAGTATGTACTACTATTCCTCAAGCAAAAATATCTAAAATTTTCTTAGAGGGATCTTTAGTCCTATGTGTCCTGTAATGTTAATAGAATTTGACTTACTAGATGCCCTCTCAAGGCTTAGCATGGCTGTCATGGATAAAATCATATTACCATAATATGTTATTAGCTGTATAAGTTAGGATCCCATTAGAGTACATAAGAGTTTGTTCATACACTGACTACTACAATCTTTACAACTTCAACCAAAGGGATTGCATCCTAAACCTAAATCTAAACCTCCTAACCCTGGAAGTAGAGGGGACTAGCCATGTGCAGTCTCCATAGATCACAGAACAAAGAGGTGGTTTTAAACAGATGTTCAAGTACTTTTAGTGGCTACATTCCCTGGACGAAATGCATATAAAATATTTAAAAAGTGACTCCCCCTGTTTCTCTCCAGACGGGGTTTACCATGGCACTCTTTCAGTAGCTACTTGACAGCCCGGCTTCTAACTAACTTGCATCAAGGATTTCAAGGGACGGTCAAAAAGTAGCCCTCTGGGAACCCATCACTTCCTGAGCCATTTCCCGAAGCTCACTTCAGCAATAACTTCATGTCTACCAATTCCTCCTGGAGGAATTTGACCATGCATAGAGTGCCCCAACATTTACAGCATTTACCCAAGGGACTGCATCCCAAAATGTCTAGCTATGGGAGCAGAAGGGTTTAGGCTTATGTGAGTCTCCCTAGCCTACAGAACAAATAGGTGATTTTAAATAGGTATGCAAACACTTCAAGGGTCTAGACTCCCTGAGAGCAGTGCAGAAAGGGGGCTGGAACATGAAGCTTCCATTTTACCTCCAGAAGGGTTTTGCTGCATTACCTTCCAGTAGATACTTGATAAACTGGACTCTAAATTGCATCAGGGATCTAACAGGGCAGAAAAGCAGTAGTTCTCATATAGCCTGAACAGAAACTTGGTACATACTAACTCTTTCCTCTAGCTCACCCCAGTGATAAATCCAAGTCTACTCATTCTTTCTGGGAGTAGTTTGTAGATATGCTGAGTGTCACAACTACATTCCTGATTCTCTCTCAACCACAGAATACAAAGAGGTAAACATGCAATGGGCTCATTCCCAGCAGCTCTCTCCCCAGGACCAGAGGGTACAGCCTGAAAGCTAGCACAAGCATTTGTCACAGAATCCCTCCCCAGCCTAGTTTAGAGAAAATGGCAGAACAACACTCAAACTCAGCTTCAACATGAAAATAGAAGAGACTGGAACAAATATCAAACACTTCAATATTTTTCTCTACATCTAGAGAGTGTACCTTCTACTTCGTTGATTGCAGGGTACTGACAGGATGCAGAACATCCTCATTTCTAGGGGACTACCAAAAACAGAGACAGCAGTCTGAACAAACACAGATTTGAGAGGCCAGATGAATTGATGAGATTCTTCTACACAGGTCCAGTCTGAAAAGACTTGGAGAGGCAGTTGTGATATCTAATGCATATAAACCAACACAAATAGTCAAAGAAACTGATATTATTTGGATGTTTTGTCCCCACTAAATCTCACGTTGAAATGTAACCCTCAATATTGAAGGTGGGTCCTAATGGAAGGTGTTTGGGTCATGGGGGCAAATTCCTCATGAATTGCTTGATGGCTTCCCTGTGGTAATGAGTTACCACATTATCTAATTGTTAAAAAGAGTCTGGGACCTCCCCTCTCTATTGCTCCCTCCTACCATGTGACATACCTGTTCCCCTACTGCCATGAGGAAAATAATCCTGAGGCCTTGCCAGAGGCCAAGCAGATGCTGATGCCATGCATATACAGCCAGCAGAACTGTGAGCCAAATAAACCTCTTTTCTTTGTCAATTGCCAAGCCTCGGCTATTCCTTTATAGCAATGAAAAAGGGACTACTCAGAAAATGAAGAAAGAGAAAAATATATCCTAAATAAAAGAACAAGATACATCTATAAAACTGACACCTAGTAAATTAGAGAAATGTGATTTCTTTAACAGAGAATTCAAAACAAAAATCATAAAGATACTGACTGAGGTAACGAGAGCAATAAAACAACAAACTTAGAACTTCAACATAAAGATAGAAACTATAAAAACAACAACAACAACAACAACAAAAAACAGAATCAGAAATTTGAAGAATACCAGAACAGAACTTAAAAATTCAACAGAAAGTATCAATTGCAGATTATATCAAGCAGAAGAAAGGATCAGTAAACTCCAAGCAGGTTACTGAAAAGCAGCCAATTTGAAGAGCAAAAAGAAAAAAAATAATAATATAAGAGACTTATGGAAAAATATTAAACAAATCAAATGATATACAAAAGCAGGGAAGGGGGCTTCAAGGTGACTGACTAGAAGCATTTAATGCCAACCTCCTCCACTTGGACCAAAGTACTGTATAGACAGTCACATTTCAAATATATTATCCAAGAGAGAACAACATAAAAGACAGGAAACCCCAAAAGTAGGGAAAGATATCTAGGTTGGATGGACTGGGAGCTGGGAGTGACTTTCCAACATGAGGAAAGGGTAAGTGAAGGACTTCAAGTGGCAGACATCCCCACTGTGGAATTGTGTAGCTCTGGCCACAAGAAAACCCTTTGGCTCTCCCACATCCTGAAATTCACTTAGGGAGATTCTAAGACACCATGGGATGAAATTGCTCCAGAGAAAGAGCTTGCACTTAGTCCCACAACCTTTCTGAGAACTAAGCAGTTACTGCAAGGCCCCAATTTTAGACTTAGCTTCTGGCAGAATACACACTGTCTTGGGGCCCAGTGGCATCAGGTCTGAGGTCTCAGGGAAATGCTGTCAGATTTCTCTGCAATAGCTAGTGCCAGAATATAACTGCCACTGGGATGGAGACTGGGATGCAAGTAGAGTGCAAGTTGCCACTAGGACTTGGCTTTTAGCTGATGGGAGCTCCTATAGCCAGGGTGTGGTTACAAGCTAAGTGTTGGCCACCACTACAGGGCTAGATGGAAGCCCTGACAGGACTGGGACATGAGAGGAATGAACAGTTCCCAAGCACTGGCCCAGGCTTTGCTACTGAAGATAGCCCCTGACTCTTTAGTGGCAGAGCTCCAGAACAGCTTCTACTGCTCCTCACCTGAGCATTCTGCCTGTAGCCTGAGGATTGTCCCACCCCCACCCACCATGGTAGATACCTGCTCTCACCACTGGGATTACTGAACATGAGCCTGCCCAGCCCAGCTTCACCCCCTCATTGTCCAACCCAATCCACCACCTTCAGTACCTGAGTGCTCCTCTTTCGGGCTCCAGCACCTGAGCACTCCTCCTGAGGGTAGGCATAAACTCCTAGCCACTACCATCTCAGCTGGCACCAATCAACAAGCACCACCTGTGGGCCTAGAGGCTGACCTGACTAGCCCATTGCAACCACTGTTGCCAACACAAAATGCTTGGGCCCCTAAGAATTCTTCTGCCACTGTTATTGCAATTGCACATGCCATACCAGCTACCAAGGGATGCAAGAATCTGCTTATCTACCTAGTCTTCTGTTGCCATTATCAGCACCCAAGTAACTCTCCTGCAGGAGCAAAGATTGTCCCACTGATAACTCCCAACAGAGGTACCAGTGTACACTGCCTTGAGACACAAAGGTAGGCACAATTAGCCCTTTGCTGCCACTACTGGGGCCTGAAAACTGAGCCACCTAGCTTCCCAGTCTACAGCACAACTTTACCACAGCCTCCACTAATAACTGCCTTGTAACCTACCAAGGAAATCACTTACACCACTTACACTGTTTACAGCGAAAGAAATAATACAGAGACCACAGTACTGCATACACAGAGAATCAAAGCCAAAATACCCTACCCAACAAACACTATGGATGATACATCTTCATGGATCCATTTCCTTCAGGAAGAAAAAGTCCTCCCTGATTAAAATAAATTGAAAAATAGGAACAAGCAACTCTTACACCATGTGCACAGATGTCAACATAAAGACACAGAGAGCATTAACAAGCAAGAAAATAGTGTACTTCCAAAAGAACACAATAATTTTTCAAAAACAGATGTGTATTAAGTCACTCTTGCATTGCTGTAAAGAAATACCTGAGATGCGGTAATTTACAAAGAAAAAAAAGATGTAATTGACTTGTAGTTCTGCAGGCTTTACAGGAAGCATGGTGCTGGCATCTGGTTGGCTTCTAGGGAGGCATCAGGAAGTGTACAATTGCAGCAGAAGGGGAAGGGGGAAGAGGCACATCACATAGAAAAAGCAGGAGCAAGAGAGAGAGAATAGGTAAGGGGAGATGCCACATGCTTTAAAATGACCAGATATTGTGAGAACTCACTATCACAAAGAAAGCACCAAACCATGAGGGATCCACTCCCAAGATCCAAACATCTTTCACCAAGCCCCACCTCCAGTGTTGGGAATTACAATTCAACATAACATTTGGATGGCATAAATATTCAAACTATGCCATTCTACTCTTGACCCCTCCCAAATCTCATGTCCTTTTCATATTGCAAAATATAATCTTGCCTTCCCAATATCCCCGTATAAGTGTTAACTCAATTCAGCATTAACTCAAAAGTCCAAAGTTTTATCTGAGAGAGACAAGGAAATTTCTTTATGCCTATGAGTCTGTAAAATCAAAAACAAACTGGTTACTTTTACAATGCAATGGGGGTACAGACACTGGGTGAATGTTTCCATTTGAAGAGGGAGAAATTGTCCAAAAGAAAGGAACTATAGGCCCCATGCAATTGTGAAACCAGTAGGGTAGTTATTAAATTGTAAAGCTCCAAAATAATCTCCTTTTACACCATGTCCCACATCCCAAGCATGCTGCTGCAAACTTCTGTGGCTTTTCAGGGTTTAGCCCCTGAGGCTTCTCTGAGGGGCTGGAGTTGAATGCTTTTGACTTTTCCAGATGCAGTGTGCAAGCTGTTAGGATATACCATTCTCAAGTCTGGAAAACAGTGGCCCTATTCTCACAGCTCCACTAGGCAGTGCCCCAGTGGGGACTCTGTGTGAGGCCCCCAGCCCTACATTTCCAGTCCACACTGCCCTAGTAGAGGTTCTCTGTGAGGGCTCCACCCCTGCAGCAGGGATCTGCCTGGACACCTGACTTTTCCATACATCCTCTGAAATCTAGGGAGAGGTTCCTCAGACTCCTTCACTTTTTCATTCCATGTGTCTGCAGGCCTAACACCATGTGGAAGCCACCAAGACTTATAGCTTGAAACTTCTGAAGCAGTAGCTCAAGCTTTATCTGGAATCCTCTGAACAGAGGCTGGAACTGGAGTGGCTAGGAAGCAAGTAGTAGTATCCTGAGGCCATGCAGGGCACTGGGGCCCTGGGCTTGGCCCCTAAAGCCATTATTTCCTTCTAGGCCTCTGGGCCTGTAATGGCAGGGGTTGCTGTGAAGGTCTCCAAAATGCCTTCCAGGCCCTTTTCCCATTGTCTTGAATATTACCAGTTGACTCCCTTTTAGTTACACAATATCTCTAGCAAGTGGTTTCTTCACAGCATTCTTGAATTCCTCTACTGAGAAAGCTTTTTCTTTCTCTAGTCATGACCAGGCTACAAATTTTTCTAATTTTTATACTCTGCTTCCCTTTTAAATATAAGTTCCAACTTTAAGTCATTCTTTTGCTCTTGCATTTGAGCATAGGATGTTAAAAGCAACCACGTTACTTCTTGAATGCTTTACTGCTTAGAGAACAAATGGCCAAACTATGTCTAGATCCTAATCAAAAAGAAAGTTTTGAAATGTCATAATAATACAAAATATTGATTTTTAAAAAGTTCAGTGCAGCATAAGAGAATTATGAAAAACAATATAAACAATCAGAAAAACAATCCAGGATATGAATGAGAAATTTAACAAGGAGAAAAACAAAGGTATGAAGAATACATGTCAAAAAACCAGAACACAGTTAACAATGCAACATGAACAAAACTTCACATATCAATAATAACTTTGAAAATAAACAGACTAAAATTTCCACTTAAAAAAGATAGGCTGGCTGAATGAATAAACAAATAAAATGAAAACCATGATCCAAAGCTATGCTGTTTACCAGAAATTCATCTTCCTAGTAAAGATGCATACAGACTGAATGCATGAATGGAATGAAAAAAGACATTTCACACACATGTAAACCAAAATTGAGCAGGAGTAGCTATCCTTACATTAGATACATTAGATAAAATGTACTTTAAGTCAAGAACAGTAAAAAAAGACAAAGCAGGATTTTATATAACAATAAAAATATAAATCAGCCAGAGTGTGTAACAAATCTAAATTTTCACAGAGCAAATGATTCATAAAGCAGAAATAAATAATAAATCACATCCATAAAGCAAATGTTAATAGATGTAAAGAGAGCAATGGACTGCAACACAATAATAATGGGAGACTTTAATTTCCCACTCTCAGAATTAGACAAATCATCTAGGCAGAAAATCTACCAAGAAACACTGGATTTAAGCTAAATTTTAAGCCAAATGAACCTAACAGCCATTTACAGAGCACTGTATCCAACAACTACAAAATGTATATTATTTTCTTCCACACATGGAACATTCTCCAGTATAGACCATATGTTAGTCCACAAAACAAGTCTCAATAAATATTTAAAAATATAAATTATCTTAAGTATCCTCTTGGATCACAAAGGAAAAAAAAAGTATAAGTAAATACCAAGAGGAAATTTAAAAACTATACCAACACATCAAAGTTAAACAACGTGCACCTAAATGACTATTGAGTCAATGATGAAATGAAGATAAAACTAAAAAACAAAAACAAAAACAAAAACAAAAGCAAAGAAAATAGCAATGGAAATACAACATACCAAACCTGTGGAATACAGCAAAAACAGTGCTAAGAGGAAAGTTTATAGCAATAAATGCCTCTACTAAAAAGTAGAAAAAAAATGCAAATTAACAACCTAACAGTGCACCTCAAGGAACCAGAAGAACAACAAAAAAACAAAACCCCGAAGAAGCAGAAGAAAAAAATTAATAAAAATTAGAGCATAACTAAATTAAATCCAGGCTAACAAAGTAATGCAAAGAACCAACAAACTCTAGGTTCTTTGAAAAGATAAACAAAATTGATAACCTGCTACCTAGAGGAACCAAGAGAGAACAGCAAAATAAATAAAAATCAGAAATGAAAAAGAAGATATTACAACTACTACCAAAGAAATATGAATGATTGTCAGAGAGTATTATGAACAACTGTACTCTGACAAATTGAAAAACCTAGAGAAAATGATACATTGCCAGAAACAATACAACCCACCAAGATTGATTCAGGAAAGAAATAGAAATCCTGAACAGACCAACAATGAGTAGTGAGACCGAATTAGTAATTAAAAGTAATCCAACAAGAAAAAGCCCAAGACTGGATATACTTATTGCCAATTTATACTAAAATTGTAAAGAATTAATACCAATCCTCCTCAAACTATTTCAAATAAATTTAGCAAGAGGAAATTCTCCGTATCTCATCTGAGAGACCAGCATTATCCTGATATCAAAACCAGACAAGAACAGAGGAAAAAAAGAAAACCACAGACCCATATTCCTGATGAACACAGATGCAAAAATTCTCAACAAATACTAGCAAACCAAACATCACAGCACATCAAAAAGATAATGCACCATGATCAAGTAGGATTTGTACCCAAGATATAAAGTGGGTTCAACATATACAAATCTTCACATCAACAGAATGAAAGACAAAAACCATATGATCATCACAACAAACAAGGGAAGAATATTTGATAAATTTAACATCCCTTCATAATAATAGCTCTCAACAGACTGGGAGTAGAAATAACATACCTCAAAACAATAAAGGCCATATCCAACAAACCCACAGTGAACATCATACTGAAGGGGGAAAACTTAAAACCTTTTCTCTAAGACCTGGAACAACACAAGGATGCTCACTTTCAGCACTCCCATTCAACAGTACTGGAAGTCCTAGCCAAGCAAATCAAGCAAGAGAAAGAAATAAAAGGCATCCAAATTGAAAAAAGATGAAGTTATATTATCCCTCTTTGTTGATAATAGGATCTTATATCTAAAAATACCTAGAGACTCTGCCAATAAATACTTAGATTTGGTAAATGAATTCAGTGAAGTTTCAAGATATAAAATCAATGTACAAAAATCAGTAGCATTTCTTTATATCCATAATGATCTAGTGGAAAAAGAAATCAAGAAGGTAATCTCATTTACATTAGCAACAACAACAACAAAACTATGAATAAACTTAATCAAGGAGGTGAAACGTTTCTACAAGAGAAACAACAAAATACTGATGAAATGAATTGAAGACACACACATATGATATATTTAATATATATAATATAGAATAAATGATATAATAAAACATTTCATGCTATGGATCAGGGGGATTAATATCCTTAAAATGGTCATACTGCCCAAAGCAATCTACAGATTAAATGCAATCCAGATTAAAATACCGATATTATTCATCACAAAATTAGAGAAGAAAATTCTAAAATTCATATGGAACCAAAAACGTGCTTGAATAGCCAAATTAATTTTGAAAAAAAAATAACAAAGCTGGAAGCATCACATTACCTGACTTGAAAGAATATCACAAGGGTATAGTAACAAAAACAGCATAGTATTGCCATAAAAATGGGCACTTTGACCAATGAAATGGGATAGTTATCCCAGAAATAAAGTCATCTATTTACAGCCAACTGATCCTTGATAAAGTGAACAAGAACTTATATTGGGGAGAGTACATGCTCTTCAATAAATGGTGCTGGAAAAATTGGATAGTTATATACAAAATAATAAGATTTGACTTCTATCTCTCAACATAAGAAAAATATCAACTAAAACTGGATTAACAACTGAAACATAAGATCTAAAATTATAAATATTGCAGAAGAAAATCTAGGGAAAACTCTCCTGTACATTGGGCTAGATACAGAATTTATGACTAAGATCTGAAAATCAAGGCAACAAAAATGAAAATAGACAAATGGGACTATATTAAGCTAAAAAGCTTCTGCACAGCAAATGAAACAATCCACAGAGTGAAGAGACAACTTGTTGAATTGGGGAAAATATTAACAAAATGTTTATATGACAGAAAAAAATGTATTATATTATGTGCAGAATATATAAGAAATTCAACAAGTCAATGGGCAAAAAAACCAAATAACTGTATTAAAAAGTGAGGAAAGACATGAACATATATTTTTCAAAAGAGGATATACAAGTATCGGACACACTATGAAAGAATGCACATCACCAATAAAACGCAAATCAAAAGCACAATGAGATGTCACCTCACATTAGTCAGAATAACTCTTATTAAAAAGAGAAAAATAACAGACGTTGGTGAGGATGCCAGGATAAATGAAGTCTTATACACTCTTGGTGGGAATGTAAACTACTATAGCCACTATAAAAAACAATATGGGGATTTTCCCAAAAAACAAAAATATAGTATTCTTCAACCCGGCAAAACAACTACTGTGTATCTACCCACAGGAAATTAAATCAATATATCAGAAGTAGATTTACACTTGCATGTTTATCCCAACGATATTCACAATAGCAAAAATATGGAATCGACCTAGGTTTTCATCAATAGATGAATGGATAAGGAAAATATGGTATGTATACATAATGGAATACTATCATCGTAGAAAAATAATGAAATTTTGTCTTTTGCAGTAATATGGATGACACTGGAGGTCAATATCTAAGTGAAATAACTCAGCTACAAACAGACAAATGTCACATGTTCTCAATTACATGTGGGACCTAGAAAAGTTGATCACTTGGAGGTAGAGAGTGGAAAGACAGATGATAGAGAATGGAAAGAATGAGTGCATTGGGGATGAAGAGACCTTCCTTAATGGGTACAAATATATAGAAAGGTAAAAAAAAATAAATCCAATATTCAGTAGGAGGGTAATGTGACTATATTTAACAGATATGTATGTAGTTGGGTGAGGGACACCCTACACACCATGATTTGATCACTACACATTATGTACACATAAAACAAATTATCATTTAGTTTAAAAAAATTGCAGACACACAAACTCTCACAATAAAAGCATAACCTTGCGAAAAGCTCATCACAACTTTACATGAAAAAATACTTCTGCAAGAACATCTGCCTAGCAACTCCTTATCCTAACTTGGATTGACATCACACTTATAGATCTTTGTAGCCAAAGATAATTTTCTCAAAACAATTGTAATCATCATCATTTCTCTTTAAAAATTGTCCCATTATTATTTCTTTCAAGACAGTTCTAATGATGATAAACTCATACAGTTTTTATTTTCTGGAGAAATTTTTTATACCACCATATTTTATAAATATAAGATTGCTGGGTATAGTGTTTTCAATTGGCTTGTTTCTCAGGGTTTTGATTATATCATCTCATTTCCTTCTGACCTTCAAGGTTCCTGCTGAGAAATCTGCTAATAGTTTTTGGAGATTCCCTTGTATGTGACTATTTGCTTTTCCCTTGCTGTACCCTTGACTTCCCTTATTGCATTTTCAACACTCATTCTTTGCCTAGCTTTTGACAATTTGATTATGTGTCTTGATCTGTGTCTCTGCACGCTCATCTTATTTGTTGTCTTTCAGGCTTCCTGGATCTGGATTTCAATCTGCCTCCCCAAACTTGGGAATATATCTACCATTATTCATTTGAATATGCTCTATGGCTCTTTCTCTCTTCTCCTGACAAGCTAATAATGCAAAATTAGTAGTTTTTTTTTTCTTTTTCTTTTTAGACATATGGCCTCACTTTGTCACCCAGACTGGAGTTCTGTGGTGCAATCACAGCTCACTGCAGCCTTGACCTCCTGGGCTCAAGCAATCCTCCAACCTCAGAGTCATGAGTAGCTGGGGCTACAGATGTGTACCACTGTACTTTGGCTAATTAAAGAAAAGTATATAGAAACAGGGTCTCATTATGTGGCTCAGGCTAACATAAGTTTGGTGTGGTGGGGGCCATTAAACAACAGCATTCAGCCCTGGCTTTCCAAAAGTCATGTATTTCTTACATGCAAAATACATTAATTTCGTCTTAATAGATTAAACATTGTTAACTTGCTCAGCATCAACTCAAAAGTCCGAAGTACAGAGTTATATATTGTGAGTATTATGGCACAATTCATTCTTAGTCATATTCCCTCAAGATGTGAGCCTGTGAAATAAAAATAAGTTATCTACTTTCAAAATACAATGGTGGGATAGGTTTAAGACATACATTCCCATTGCAAAATGGGCAAATAGGCAGAAGAAAGGAGTAAGCAGTCCCCGAGCAAGTCCAAAACCCAACATGGTGAATAACATTAAGTCTTAAAGTTGGAGAGTAATCTCCTTTGACTCCATGTCCTGTATCCTGGGCACATTGGAGTGTGGGTTGGCTACCCAAGTCCTTAGGAATTTCTGTCACTCTGGCTTTACTGGGCTTAGTCTACCCAGCACCTCTTGGATTAGAGTTTCACGCCTCCAACTCTCACCAGCTGGAATTGCATACTGGACTCTACAGTTCTGGGATCATGGAAGTAGCCTCACTCCTATGGTTCTACCAGCCGTTGTCCTAAAACAGAATCTCTGTGGTAACTCCAGCACTGCCATAGGCTTCTGCCTCAGCCACCAGGCTATCTGTGATACCCTTTGAAATCCAGGTGATGGTCGATATGCCCCCACAATTTTTGCATTCTGTGAGTAAGCAGACTTAACACCACGTGGATGCCACAAAAGCCTCTTGCTTGTGCCCTTTGGAGTAGTGGCTTGAGTTGCACCTGGGTCCACTTGAGCCATGGCTAAGGTAGCCAAGAGTGCTGTGCTGGAATGTGGGGAATGGAATTGTGAGACACTAATGGACAGGAAGTCCATGATGGGCACCAGGTCCATCACCATCCCCTGAAACAATTCTGCCTTTCTAGAGCTCTAGTCATGTTATGGGAGGGGAAGGCTTGAAGTTTTCTGAAATGCCTTTGAGGCTTTTCTCCCATTGCCTTGATGAATAGCACTTGGATTTCTTCAATGCAGGTTTATCTTTTTAGCAAACAGTCACTTGTCCACACACTTAGTTTGCTCTCTTAAATAAGCCTTTTAACTGTATGTAGCCAGTGTGTGACCTTCTCAAATCTTTCCATTCTGCTTCTCTTTTATTTATAAATTTCCTTTTCAGTCTTTTTGTTTTCTCTTTCACATCTCAGCATATATAATAAAACATCAGCACCTAGCAGCCTGAATGCTTTGCTGCTTAGATTTTTTTTTTCCCACCAGATATCCTAGTTCATTGCTCTTAACTTACACATTCCATAAAGCCCTTGAGGAGGAACACAATTCAGCCAAGGTCTTTGTTACTTTATAACATGGATGGCGTTTCCTGAAGTTTCCAATACCTTGTTTCTCATTTATATTTAAGACCTCATCAGAATGTTCTTTGCTGTTCATATTTCTATCAGTATTCTGATTACAACCACTTAAGTGATCTTTTAAGATGTTCTATATCTTCCCTACAGCATTTCCCTTTTTCTGAGTCCCCACAAAAATAAATTTTAACACTCAGTTCAGAGAAATAAAGGCTTTTTCTAGCCCACTCCCCCAAATTCTTCTACTCTCCACACATTACCTAGTTTCAAAGCCACTTCCTCATTTTTAAATACTTGTTATAGCAACAGCTCCACTTCTTGATACCAATTTTCTATCTTACTCTATTTTGTGCTGCTGTAACGGACTACTTGAGAATGGATAATTTATAAAGAAAAGAAACTTATTTTTCACAGTTCTGAAGCTCAGACATTCAAGATTATGACACTAACATCTTGTGAGGGTCATCCCATTATGGAAAGTGAGAGACCAGAAGAAAGCACACAAGATGGAAGGAGAGAAAACTGAGCTAAACTCAACGTGTTTATCCAAAGGCAATTTTGGGATAACTAACTCACTCTTTTGATGATGAAATTAATCCATGCATGAAGGCAGAGCCCTCATGATTTAATCACTGCTAAAAAGTTTCCACCTTTCAACACTGTTGCATTGTGGTTTAAGTTTCAACACAATTTTTAGAGGATGTGTTAAAACCATAGTATGTAGAGTTTGTGTATGTAATCAAAATTGAGTTGTTATTAACTTAAAATAGTCTTTTATAAGTATAAGATATTCTATGTAAGCTTCAGAATAATCACAAGGCAAAAGCTTATAATTCATACACAAAAGGCAAAAAGAAAGTATTGAAAGCATTTTACCATGGAATGTCTTCAAACCACAAAGGAGCAAAGCAAGTGAGTAAGAAAAAACAGATAAGTAAAACAACCTGCAAAGAATTAACAAAAGGACACTAGTAAGTCCTAACTTATCAACAATTAGTTTGAATGCAAATAAATTTAATTATTCAATCAAAAGGCATAGGCAGGCTGAATGGATTAAAGAAAAAACAAGATCCAACAGTATGCTGCCTACAAGAGACTTACCTCAGCTGAAAGGATGTTTATACTGAAAAGTAAAGGGATAAAAATTTATTCCATGCTAATGGAAACCAAAGAAAGTAGGAATCGCTCACACAAAATAGACTTTAGGGCAAAAACTGTAAAAGGAGATAAATGAGGTCATCATATTGTGATAAAGGGGTCAATTTATTGAAAGAGTGTAACAATTGGAAATATGTATAGCCCCAACATTAAAGCACCTAAATATCTAAAGCAGATGTTAGTAGATCTGAAGGGAGATATAGACTACAATACGATAATAGTAGCATTCATTCAACAGGAGACAGATGATTCAAATAAAATGAATAAGAATATACCAGATTTGAACTACACTGTAGACCAAATAGACTTGACAGACATGTACAGAACATACCATCCAACAGCAGCAAGATGTGCATTACTTTCAACTGCACACAGAACTATCTCCAGGATAGCTCATGTATTAAATCACTAATAAAAGTATTACAAAATTAAAGAAAATTGAAATTATATTATGTATCTCTCTGCCCATGATGATATGAAACTAGAAACAGTAACAAGAGAAATAAAGAAATAGTAATAAATATATGGAAAATAAAATGTATGCTTCAGAACTATTATTGCGTGAAAAGAAAAAATTAAAGGGAATTATTTTTAAATCTTAAATAAAAATGGAAACATAACATACCCAAACTTATGGGATACAGCCAAAGTAGTTTTAAGAGGGAAGAAGGAGATCTTGTATTCATGGATTAGAAGAATTAATAGATTGTTAAAAAGTTCATACTACCTAAAGTGATCTTACAATTCAGTGAAATCTCATCAAAATCAGCAAAATAAGGAACACTTATATGCTGTTGGTAGGAATGTAAATTAGTTCAGCTACTGTAGAAAGCAGTTTGGAAATTTCTCAAGTAACTTAAAACATAACTATCATTTGACCCAGGACTCCTATTACAGGATATCTACCCAAAGAAAAATAAATAATGCTACCAAAAAGACACATGTACTCATGTATTTACAATAGCACTATTCCCACTAGCAAAGACGTAGAATAAACCTAGGGGTCTATAAATGGTGGATTGGATTTAAAAAAATAAAGTGATACATGTATACCATACTATACAGCCATGAAAAAAAAAAAGCATGTCTTTTACAGCAACATGGATGCAACTAGAGGTCATTATCCTAAGCAACTTAATGCAGGAGAAGAAAACCAAACACAGGATACTCTTACATATAAGTGGGAACTAAACATTGGGTACACATGGACGTAAAGATAGGAATGATAGATGCTGGGGACTACTAGGTGGGGAAAAGGGGGTAAAGGACTGAAAAACTACCTATTGGGTACTATTCTCACTACCTGGGTGACAGGGTCATTCACATTTCAAACCTCAGCATAATGCACTATACCCATGTGACAAACCTGCACATGTATCCTCTCCCCACCACAATCTCAAATAAAAGTTAAAAGTATAACATTATGAAATTATAAAATTATAACAAAATTCAATATATATATATATATATGCATTGAGATGAAGTCTTGCTCTCTCACCAAGGCTGGAGTGCAATGGCCTAATCTCTGCTCACTGCAACTTCTGCCTCCCGGGTTCAAGTGATTTTTGTGTCTCAGCCTCCTGAGTAGCTGGGATTACAGGCACCCACCACCATGCCCAGCTAATTTTTGTATGTTTGGTAGAGACAGGGTTTCACCATGTTCGCCAGGCTGGTCTTGAACTCCTGACCTCAGGAGATCCACCCACCTTGCCCTCCCAAAATGCTGGGATTAAGGACATGAACCACCATACCCAGCACAAAGATTTTTAAAAAGACCAGAGACACATTTTCTTAATCCAGTCTGTCACTGATGGACATTTGGGTTGATTCCAAGTCTTTGCTATTGTGAATAGTGCCGCAATAAACATACACCATGGAATACTATGCAGCCATAAAAAAGGATGAGTTTGTGTCCTTTGTAGGGACATGGATGCAGCTGGAAACCATCATTCTTAGCAAACTATCACAAGAACAGAAAACCAAACACCGCATGTTCTCACTCATAGGTGGGAACTGAACAATGAGATCACTTGGACTCGGGAAGGGGAACATCACACACCGGGGCCTATCATGGGGAGGGGGGAGGGGGGAGGGATAGCATTGGAAGTTATACCTGATGTAAATGACGAGTTGATGGGTGCTGACGAGTTGATGGGTGCAGCACAACAACATGGCACAAGTATACATATGTAACAAACCTGCACGTTATGCACATGTACCCTAGAACTTAAAGTATATATATATAAAAAAAAAAAGACCAGAGAAACCCTAGTTGATATGCATACTACAACATATCTGAGCAGCTCTTCATGAAAAACAATGAAAATCTGAGGAAAATACCAGGTCGTTTAAGAAACATTATAACTAAATGAAATACAGTATCTTGGATGGGATGTTGAAAGAGAAAAAGGACATTAGGTAAAACAAACGAAATACAAAGTCTGGAATTTAGTTACTAATAATCTATCAATATCAGTTCATTAGTTGTGAGAAAGTACTACAAAATATGAGATATTGATATCAGGGGATATTGGATGTGAGTTATATTTGAACGCTCTATATTATCTTTGTAACTTTTTGTCAATCAAAAACTTGTCAAAGAGAAATGCATTAAATAACGTTTTTAAAATTTTAATAAATAATACCACATTTTGACATGTAATGGATGATGTCTAATCGCCAGGAAAAAAATATTATTCTTGGGATAATTGACATGGGTAGAAGAATTGGTAAAGCTTTATCTGTTCTCTGGCTCTGGCCACAAATTTTCAACCATCTTTCCAATTTCATAAATTAAGTACTTAGTCATAGCTGTCTCAAATAAACCAGAAATAAAATTTTAAGAGCAAAAAAAAATGTATTAAAAAAAAGTAACAATTTGAAATGTACTTATATAAGTAGGAATAAAAATTTAAAAGGAGATAATAAAAAAAATTTTTTAATGCTTGGGATTAACAATTTTGTAACTGGTTTTCATGTAAATATATTGATTACACTATAATCATTGTGCTATTTAATGTTGTTAAGGTTTTCAAAACAGTAAAATGTCTGATATTATAGAATATAAATTACAGTCAAACATTCAGAAGTATTTTTTTGACTAAGTAAATCAACATTTTTCAGATTTGGTGAAATCCAATTTGTCACATTCACGAATTTTATTAGTTGTTTGAATAGCATGTGATTAAGAGATCAATGTATTGTTTAAAAATTTATATATTGGACATTAAAGTACAAATAATGATACTTGTCTTCTCATGAAAAGCTTCTTATATATTAAAGAATAAATCAAGAATAAAATGTTCATTTCACACCGGAAAAGGATCATTAGAACACATGCACACTCACACTCGCACACGCACACGCAGAGGAGTGGCTTAGCAAATGGGGTTCATGTCAGTTTACACAGTCATACACACACAGACACGCACACATAATTACCCTTCTTTTCTGTAGACTTCTTTCCACTTTTTAAAACTGAGGTGCTTTTTTTAGACTCTACTTTGTCATCTCAAAATTTTCCCTATAGGTTTCAAATTGTTGGATACAGAATTGGGAAGTTTCTATGCAAAGGATCTCATAAAGCTATGCTCAATGAAAATATTCATTCTATCTAGTCAAAATAATTAAAAAAAAAAAAACATATACTTTATGTACTACCTCGTTTTCAGGCAACTAAATCTTTCCCTGGAGCAAATCATACTTTCACTTGCTTTTCCTTCTTTAAAATGTCCCTGTGGAGCTTTTCACAGTGTCAGGCAAAAATACTTTTTCCTCAATTTATCCACTATCCACCTAGAGTGAATATTCTTTGCAGTGGAGGTAGAACATTTCAGTTTGTGTTGTTCTTCTCTACCTACCATAAATACGTAATTATGTGGATTCCGTTCAGCACATTGCTTTAAAATGCTTCGATTATTTCTGGAATATCCTTGGTGAAGAAAAACATTAACAGTCTGAAAAACAATGTGAAACTTAACATACTCGAAGGAGATACATCATGTTAAATATATATGTTACAACACCATGTAAAAGACATCTAACTATACTGTATTCTAGCTAGCTTTCTAGAATAATAAAATAAATACCTCAGTTTAATGGTGACTTGTTTCCATTTTTCAAGTAACCTTGCCAATATTGAAGACTATTGCAGAAATATTTAATCTTCTCCAGAAGACAGGCCCACTATTTCAACTCAGATACTGAATTTGGCACCTAAATACACCATTATTTCACATCAGTAGGCATTTAGGCACACAAAAAAAGGGTTTTTGCTTAGCTAAGTGTCAACAAGGGAACTCAAATGTGCAATTTATGTATACCTTTTAGACACTAGGTTTTGAAAATCTCAGTTTGAATATATTGACAAGTTGTGATGTTTTTCCACATACATAAAATGCTATGGTTTGACCAGGTCAAAAATACCTCCGAGCACAGTGAAATTTTATTAAAACAACTCCTACAGGACCAGCACAGGGGAAAATCATAAACATTAAAATTAAACACTCATTCCAATAGTGAGAAATCTATTTGAAGAACAGATTTATGACTTGACACATACTAAATTGATTGTAAATTACTGCACATTGTGCCATTTTATTCTCCCATAATTTTACGTGGTATAATTCAGGTCTCTTTATAGTCCCTGAATCCAAGGTAATAAAACAACAGAGCTATTTTCTCATCCATTTATTTACTCATTTTTAAAAAAATGTATAGCACAATTCTTACAAGCTGGACAGCATCCATGTTAGAATTCCTAGGAAGTGGATAACGGCCATTTTTTGTAATAATAATAATAATGATAATATGAATGCCACTTTTGCAACCAGGAGTTATATGGCCCTCTTACTGGAATGGTAGTGTTTTGCTTTTTCCATCAAATGTAAAGTTCCTTTAAATATTGCAAAACACACTTCAAATGAGAAATTAGTATATTTGCTGCTGTTTAAGTTAAACTTCCTTTTATATTGGTTTAGCAAAGTTCTTACTAGACCTATGTATAAACTAAAATATTTGTTTTTAAAGGCCCACTCCTAGCTTGAAAAAGAATATTTGCTTTGAAACAAAACTTTTTAACTGCTTGGATAAATTGTAATTTATTTCTTGTTTTCTACCCACATTAAGAAAAAAAATAGATTCATTTATGTTTTGTACCCTAACTATTGATCCTTCTTTCTTCAAATATATAGTAGCAAGTAAAAAAGTTTCTGTTGTTGTTGTTGTTGTTGTTAGGCTAAATAAAAAGTTCTAATACACTTTTCTCGTTTACTTTTTAATGTCTTTTGGAAAATTTGGAATCATGAGGAATATTCCCGTTGACATTGCCTCACTATTTATGAAAACCGACAATGCTGATTAATATATAGTAGAGAGAGTTTTAATTTTTTTGGCGAGACTACCTGGAGGGAGAAGTTTATCTGACATTAACCTCGATCTTACTTTAGATAATTACAGATGGGAGGAAACTGAAATCAAGTAGTAGGAGTCATTTATTCCTTGGCAATCTATAAACAGGCACGTGTAGGAATAAATTGTCTAATTAATCAAGAACATGGATTTACTTATCAAATATTTATTAAATATCTGCTTGGTACCACACACCACTCTGCCATGGGAATAAGAAGAAAAATTATTTTTCCAAATTGGTAAAAATGAAGCGATAAATCATTTAGAAAAAAATTAGTTATACTTGTGATTAATATTTATTTATGTAACTAATTGCATGTGCAAAAGTGTCTTAGAAGAGATCAAAAAAGATCATGTTTTCAGCATAATGATACGTTTTTAAAGATTAAAAGAATTTAGAAATGTGATATTTTTCAACAATTGTAAAATTTTGATAATTTTACTGAATTCAAAACAACATTGCCTGAACCATAAGTCAGAATTATTACTCTTGTGAAATGTTACACATTAATTATTACTTTTGTGAAATATTGTATATATCTAGATTTTCAACTGAATTTAGAGAAATGAATAGGACTCTGGTTAAAATTTAGCAATGGTCTTAATCTGTACTATTGCTTTTGATCTTAGGATATCATTTTTATTCTATTTTGTAGAATAAAATAGAATCATTTTTTAAATCACCATTGTTATTTTTAAGCCTATATTAGAAACTATAACGGGACAAATAGGATATTAAGTGTCTTGAAAAGTACACACAATCGCTGAGAGACATATATAAGCTAATGAGGTTCTGGGAATATAATTGCAAGTCACAATACTTGTCCCAAGGAATGTTAAATCTGTGGCACAAGGTTGATGCCTCCTCCCAAAACATTTAGTCAATAATAAGTGAAATAAATCAGTCTTTTTTTGTATTGCAGAATGTATCTAAACCTATAAAATGCTAACAGGTATTATAAATCTCTATTTTCAGACTTTTTGAATGTCTTTTTCATAGAAAGTATTACAACATTAGAGACTACAGTTTTTCAGAAATGCCATGTTGGAGTGAACAAAATAAAAAGCGTTTTGGAATAATTATATATTATTGTATAAATTGAGAAGCAAAATATGTGCCTAATTTTAAAATGTCACCTACTCATTTATATTTTTCTCTGAGACTCATAGAGGGCTAGGCTAGTAAGAAATTATGATGCGCCGGGCGCGGTGGCTCAAGCCTGTAATCCCAGCACTTTGGGAGGCCGAGACGGGCGGATCACGAGGTCAGGAGATCGAGACCATCCTGGCTAACACAGTGAAACCCCGTCTCTACCAAAAAAATACAGAAAACTAGCCGGGCGAGGTGGTGGGCGCCTGTAGTCCCAGCTACTTGGGGGGCTGAGGCAGGAGAATGGCGTGAACCCGGGAGGCGGAGCTAGCAGTGAGCTGAGATCCGGCCACTGCACTCCACCCTGGGCGACCGAGCGAGACTCCGTCTCAAAAAAAAAAAAAAAAAAAAAAAAAAAGAAAGAAATTATGATGCTGTCTAGGCCCAGTTCATTTTGGTTGTGAACAAACTAAGACTAATACAGGTCATCTCGATAAGTACATGCTTATTATCTGTATTTGTTCATTTCATTGTTGTTAATTTTTTTAAATGAAGACATCTTTTACCAAATTAAAACCAAATGACAGAGTGAGTGATTTTCACAGTGGGTACTATATTTGTAGCAAAATGTCTTAAACTCCAATTTGTTATCTTGCTGATGTTTTTTAACTGAACAACTTAAATTGGCAGCAGACCAGATTTTTTAGAAGAAAATTCAAGATGTGGCAGCCCGTGAAATATTACTGATCTGACTTGGGATTTTTTGAACCATAAATATAATGTATATATAAGTGGTGTCATGTGTTTTGAACTATGCTGCAAGTCTTAATAGCAAAATAAAACATTAGGTTGTAAAATAAATGCTTGTAAAGAACATGTGAGACATAATTTTACCTAATTCAGAAGTAGGTAAAAAAAAAAAAAATTGTGTTACATCTAAGAAAAACATTTGACATCAATATAACCATCTTCTTATTTTTTGAGCATTACATATTATGATTTGAGGTACTTCTATACCAAAAGCTATGATTCTCTGGTAAGGCTCCCAATTAAGCTAAATGAAGATTGAAGGCAGAGTCTTTTAAATTGCTCCATCCAGAACATCTTTGTTTCTCTCAATTGCTTTTCTCCCCTGACTATTGCTCACTCCTCTGTTGTGAATACAGATTTACATGCAGTGAAACTAAACGAAGATAAAATGCAACTAATTTGACTAATGTTCCCAAATAATTCAGAAGAAAGGAAAATTGAGTAGCCAGACTAGGGATAGTGGCAAAAGAAGTAAGAGCTAATTACCTGTGTAAATTATACATAATTAAATGATATGGCATGAATTAGCAGCATGTTATTTAAAATTCGTGATAATATAGTTTCTCTCATTTTAAAGGTAATGTTACTTGTCCTAATCTTGAAGATTCTTGCTGACATTTACCTTTTTCCCTAGCATATTTGGTCTGTGGCAACATATTATTTCTTCTGTCACATTCATCCATAGTTTCTTTTTTTAAAAAAAAAAATCTAAAAATGTCAGTGTACTCTAATTCTGATTGTTTTTCTAATATATGCTGTAGTTTTCCTTCTATTTCCTAGGATATATTGGGGGCAAATGAACAATAACTTTCTCCTTTTTTATTTTTGAATGGTTATTAGGTACAGACAAACTCACCCAATACCTTCTTCTTTCCTCCAATTGCAATATTTTATTTTGGGGTTTCCTCTTCTGGTTGTTCTCTCACAAGAAATATAAAAATATTTCTTAAATTTCTAAGCATTTTATATTTTAATTGATATTTTGGTTTGAATTTCATTGAAGTTGTTAAATTTTTTTAAGTAATATCAATCTTTCTAATAAGGAGCATGGTATATGCTTATTTTTAGTATATGTTCATTTATTCATATTTTGCCACCTAACAAATGATAGACCTTTCATATTGACTACACTTATGGATAACTTTACATATGTATGTTATTTGTCAACATAAATGTTTTTATTTTACTGTGCAACAGGTCCCCAATTAACAATCTTTTTACACTGTTTGTGGATACATAATAGTTACACATATTTATGGGATACATATGATGTTTTGATACAAGCATAAAATGTGTAATGATCAAGTCTGCATAATTAGAATATCCATTACCTCCAAGATGAGTAATTTATTTGTGTTGGGAATAGTTCAAATCTTTTCATCTAAGTATTTTGAAATGTAGAATAAATTGTTGTCAGCTAGTCACTCTATTGTGCTATCAAACACTAGAACTTATTCCTTCTATCTAACTGTATGTTTATACCCATTAACCAACCCTGTTCATCTGCCTTTTCCCAATAACCTACCCACCCTCTAGTAACCACCCTTCTATTCATAAGCTTCCACATATTCCACATATGGGTGAGAACATGTGATGTTTGTCCTCTTGTGCCTGGCTTATTTCACTTAACATAATGTCTTCTTGTTTCATCCTTGTTTTGCAAATGACAGAATTTTATTCTTTTTTTATGGCTGGATAATATCCCATTGTTCATATATACCACATTTTCTTTATTAATCCATTGATACACACTTAGGTTGAGTCCACATCTTGGCTATTTTGAATAGTGCTGCAATAAACGTGGGGGTGTAAATATCTCTTCAATATATTGATTTCCTTTCTTTTGGATATATACCTAGTGGCAGAATTGCTGGATCATACGGAGTTCTGTTTTCAGTTGCTGACAAAAAAAATCATTTTGTTCAACATTGCATACATTTGACAAAAAAAAAATGATTCCTGACTAAGGCCACTGTCTGTGTGGAGTTTGCATATTTTCCCCATGTCTACATGTATTTACTCAAGGTATTCCTATTTCTTCCCACATCCTAAAGATATGCACAAGGTGAATTTGTGTGTCTAAATGGTCCCAATGAGAGTGAACATGGATGTGTGTGTGTGATTGCACCCTGCAATGGGATGGCATCCTGTCTAGGGCTGGTTTTCACCTTGTTCCCCGAGGTGCTGGGAGATGTGATCCTAAACTGGTATAATTTGGTAAATAATTATATCACTTGTTTTTATTCATCTTTCTTAAATGTATGGATAGCTCACATTTATTTCAATATTTAATGTTAGAAGTACTTGTGGTGTTTGTTTAAAAGTTTGGTGATATTTTTCTGACCAGAATTATGCTGTAGAAATTAAACTCTTGCTTATATCAACTTCCCAGTGGTAAAACTGGTTCCATGATGTTTTTTCTCTTAAAGTTACAGTTTCCAAAAACCTCTCAGTGACATTAAGTGAAGACTTACTGAATTTTCTACCTGTTCATAGCTATTAAGCAAAATATTTAAACTCTCAATTTTTATCTTTATTAAATAAATATCTTTAACACTTTGAGTATTTACTATTTTATTTGCTCTTACAGGAATCCTTTGAGACTGGGGCTACAATCATCTTCAGGATGAAGATGAAGAAACAAATGCTCAGAGGTAAAATAACTTATCCAAAGTCTTATGCCTAGTAAATTGCTTGACTAAAATTCATACCTTGCTATGTTTTATTACATAATTACTACACTTTATTACAGAATCCATTAAAGTAAAATGGATATTAAGCCTAAGTGCTCTTTAAAGTTTTTTAATTCCTCATATATAGCATTCATGTGTGTGTAATAGTATAACATGGTATTTCCTCCTCCTTTAAAATAATTCTATTGCTTATTTTGTTTCATGCCTCCTTGTTTTGCACCAAACTTCTAAAACAAATTCAATTAAAAATTTAAGATTATATAAAATGAATGAACTCTTTTTTTTTAAATTAAAATTTAAAAAATTATATAAAATTATATAAAATTCATTTTATATTCATTTTATATAATCTCATTGTGGTTTTGATTTGCATTTCTCTGATGGCGAGTGATGATGAGCATTTTTTCATATGTCTGTTGGCTGTATGAATGTCTTCTTTTGAGAAATGTCTGTTCATATCCTTTGCCCACTTTTTGATGGGGTTGTTTGTTTTTTTCTTGTAAATTTGTTTGAGTTCTTTGTAGGTTCTGGATATTAGCCCTTTGTCAGATGAGTAGATTGCAAAAATTTTCTCCCATTCTGTAGGTTGCCTGTTCACTCTGATGGTAGTTTCTTTTGCTGTGCAGAAGCTCTTTAGTTTAATGAGATCCCATTTGTCAATTTTGGCTTTTGCTGCCGTTGCTTTTGGTGTTTTAGACATGAAGTCTTTGCCCATGCCTATGTCCTGAATGGTACTACCTAGGTTTTCCTCTAGGATTTTTATGGTATTAGGTCTAACATTTAAGTCTCTAATCCATCTTGAATTAATTTTCGTATAAGGAGTAAGGAAAGGATCCAGTTTCAGCTTTCTACTTATGGCTAGCCAATTTTCCCAGCACCATTTATTAAATAGGGAATCCTTTCCCCATTTCTTGTTTTTCTCAGGTTTGTCAAAGATCAGATGGCTGTAGATGTGTGGTATTATTTCTGAGGACTCTGTTCTGTTCCATTGGTCTATATCTCTGTTTTGGTACCAGTACCACGCTGTTTTGGTTACTGTAGCCTTGTAGTATAGTTTGAAGTCAGGTAGCGTGATGCCTCCAGCTTTGTTCTTTTGACTTAGGATTGTCTTGGAGATGTGGGCTCTTTTTTGGTTCCATATGAACTTTAAAGCAGTTTTTTCCAATTCTGTGAAGAAACTCATTGGTAGCTTGATGGGGATGGCATTGAATGTATAAATTACCTTGGGCAGTATGGCCATTTTCACGATATTGATTCTTCCTATCCATGAGCATGGTATGTTCTTCCATTTGTTTGTGTCCTCTTTTATTTCACTGAGCAGTGGTTTGTAGTTCTCCTTGAAGAGGTCCTTTACATCCCTTGTAAGTTGGATTCCTAGGTATTTTATTCTCTTTGAAGCAATTGTGAATGGAAGTTCATTCATGATTTGGCTCTGTGTTTGTCTGTTATTGGTGTATAAGAATGCTTGTGATTTTTGCACATTAATTTTGTATCCTGAGACTTTGCTGAAGTTGCTTATCAGCTTAAGGAGATTTTGGGCTGAGACAATGGGGTTTTCTAAATATACAATCATGTCATCTGCAAACAGGGACAATTTGACTTCTTCTTTTCCTAACTGAATACCCCTGATTTCTTTCTCTTGCCTAATTGCCCTAGCCAGAACTTCCAACACTATGTTGAATAGGAGTGGTGAGAGAGGGCATCCTTGTCTTGTGCCAGTTTTCAAAGGGAATTTTTCCAGTTTTTGCCCATTCAGTATGATATTGGCTGTGGGTTTGTCATAAATAGCTCTTATTATTTTGAGGTACATTCCATCAATACCGAATTTATTGAGCGTTTTTAGCATGAAGGGCTGTTGAATTTTGTCAAAAGCCTTTTCTGCATCGATTGAGATAATCATGTGGTTCTTGTCTTTGGTTCTGTTTATATGCTGGATTATGTTTATTGATTTGCGAATGTTGAACCAGCCTTGCATCCCAGGGATGAAGCCCACTTGATCATGGTGGATAAGCTTTTTGATGTGTTGTTGAATCCGGTTTGCCAGTATTTTATTGAGGATTTTTGCATCGATGTTCATCAGGGATATTGGTCTAAAATTCTCTTTTTTTGTTGTGTCTCTGCCAGGCTTTGGTATCAGGATGATGTTGGCCTCATAAAATGAGTTAGGGAGGATTCCCTCTTTTTCTATTGATTGGAATAGTTTCAGAAGGAATGGTACCAACTCGTCCTTATACCTCTGGTAGAATTCAGCTGTGAATCCATCTGGTCCTGGACTTTTTTTGGTTGGTAGGCTATTAATTATTGCCTCAATTTCAGAGCCTACTATTGGTCTATTCAGGGATTCAACTTCTTCCTGGTTTAGTCTTGGAAGAGTGTAAGTGTCCAGGAAATTATCCATTTCTTCTAGGTTTTCCAGTTTATTTGCGTAGAGGTGTTTATAGTATTCTCTGATGGTAGTTTGTATTTCTGTGGGGTCGGTGGTCAGAGCAGAACTGAAGGAGATAGAGACACAAAAAACCCTCCAAAAAATCAATGAATCCAGGAGTTGGTTTTTTGAAAAGATCAACAAAATTGACAGACCACTAGCAAGACTAATAAAGAAGAAAAGAGAGAAGAATCAAATCGATGCAATTAAGAATGAACTCTTAAATATACAAAAATCTAAAAGTCTGCAAGAAAATGTGACACATATAACCAAAGATTCATATTTCCTTTATATATATGATTTCCTATCATTAACTATCAAAAATAAACTACATAAAATGAGTCAGTAATATGGACACAGGACTTACAAAAGATAGAATATATTCAAATAGACACAGACTTCTGAATAAATAAATAGATACTAATTCATGAAATACCATTTTTCATTTATAAGACTATCATAAAATAATGGTAATGATAATAATAATACAACATGTATTGAATCCATGGAGAAAGAAGAGATCTCAAATGCTTTTGATGATAAAATGATTTCTCATAACAATTTTAATAACATTTACATATTAAAATAAATGTGGCTACTTACCTCATATTCTCACTTATAGGGAACTGTTCTACAGAAATAGCATAGGCACCAAAAGATTTATAAATATGGATATCAATGATATAAATACAGTTGTAGTTTCATACGCAGATACAGGTAATAATATAGATACAGATACAATTTCAGATAAAAAGTTTGGCCAATCTCAAATGTGATTGTTATACAATGATTAAATAGATTATGCTTCACTCGTCAGTGGGAAATCCGAAAACTATTATAAGAAATAGGTGAGAAACTATTCATACTTTCTAGAAATAAGGTTTAACCCATACTGCTACAAGGAAAATGCCCACATTAAATATTTAAGGTATCTTTGCCCACCTTAAAAAGAAGTCTTTTTCTTTTTTTTGTCAACAGGATAACACAGGGGCAAGGAATTGAATGGACAGAGGTTAAAACTTTTAATTCTTGATAAAATTAAAAAGAAAATAAAATATGTGTGACTAAGAAGAGAAAATATGTGTGACTAAGGTGATTTTCAAAACTATATTTAAGAAAGCATTTTTTTAATATTCTGAGTAAGAATGAAAAGAGAAGGGGAAACCCATTAGGAAAAATAACATACTATTCCTGTCATTTTTTAAAGCAAAATCTAGAAGTTTTCTAACTCTTGGAACCATATCAAATTGAAGATACTACGATGTCCATTAATGCTATGCATATGATATTTTATCAAAGGTACTATTGAAAAGTAAAATGTTTAGTACAAACAGAGATTGGTAAAACTACCTTAACTTACACTTAGTTATGTTTTGGTTTATCAGCATAAAAGTAGAAACTAGATTTTAAAAATATAAAATTACATTTTTGTTGTATTCATTGTTTCCCAAGTTGAAAACTTTTCCACTTTCTTATTACTGAGATTATAATTTTCCATAAATTTCAAAATTCACTCACTCATTATATTGGCATCACTCAATTCTCATAATGTCTTTATGAAATATAAAAGTTCTTTTAACTATTATTCACCTACTCTTCTCTGGATGCTGGTCCAAGACTAGGATTATATGAGTAAATCAAAACATGGTTGAGATAATTCCTGGTCTAATGGGGAAAAACATAATTCAGTATAAAATGATTTTGGGTTTTTTTTAAATGATGAATTTATATAAAAATACATAAAAACACAGTACAATTACCATATACAGATTAGAGCATGAAGTGGAGCCAGTTTAAATCCTGGCTTTATTAGTAACCTATCATGTGATTCTGGAAAACTCATTTACCTTTTTATGCCCCAAGACCTTTGTCTGTAAAATGGTGATTAGGATTAAGTAGTTTTGCACATAATAATAACTATATGTGACTTCTAACAACAACAACAAAAACAGCCAAAAGAATAAAATATCAATTACTATGTAACTTGCCAATAGTATGTGAATAAGTAGGGAACTGAACCTGATGTTATTAATGCAAGTTCTGTCCTTGTTTTATAAGATATTTTCTTATACTAGTGATGTTTCAATTTTTCAAAGTGATTTACCTTTTAGATATTTTTTTAAAACTTGTGGTTTGAAAAGTTTTAACTTTCTTGATCTCTTAACATAAGCTAAAGAAAAGAAAGTTGTTATTTTTTCCCTTTTATAATCAGCCATATCCCAAACTAAGTAAAATGTCATCATACATACTTAGTACTATCTACTTTAGTCATCATTGCTAATTGTACTACTTTGCTTTTGTTCTGATTCAAATGTTATGAATTCTGGATATTGAAATATAATTCAGAAGTCTCTTCTCAATACGGCTTAATTATTGTTCTGTTATCACCAGAGTGCAGTTACCCGGAAGCCCAGGCTCTTTTATTAACTTGCCTTTTTCACATCTGCTCATAAGGCATCTCAAAGTGAATATGTTCCACACCCAATTTTTAATTTCCTGCAGAAGTGTCTTTTTCTGTTGTTGCCCCCATTTAAGTAAGTAGCCTCAACATTTGTGCAGTTATTTGGTCTTATTCCTTGGACTCAAACTTGACTTTCTCACCATACAGCATGTATTGAATCCATCTTATAAGCACATCCTTGAGTTTTTTAACTTCAAGATAAAACCCACGTCTAAACACTTCACATGACCTATATCACCACTGTAGCTCAGCCATTATTCTCTATCACTGGATTTACCTGTTTCACATGGTTGTAATTTTGACATTCTAAGTCAGTTGTCCACACTGCATCTAGAGCTATCCTTTGCAAATAAAAATCAGATTATTTCATTTATCTGTTCAAACACCTCCAATAAGTTTGGCCTCAGCTCATTTGGAATAAATTCAAATACATTTAACCATGGTTTAATGAGTCCAACATCAACTGACCCCTGAATATGTATCTGACTTTATTTTATCTAAAGCTCTCTCTCTTTCTATTGTCCTCAAGCTACATTACCTATCTTGCTATTTGTTAAAATTGTCAAGTACAATTCTGCCTTGTCTTCCCTCTTTCCCAAATGTTCTTCTCCCCTAACAGAAAGCCAGATTACTATTTCCTTCAAAATAGGTGCAGTCTTTTTTCTCCTCCAAATTTCAAAGTTCCGTTAGTGAAGACATTTTCAGATCATCTTATCTAAATTAACTCTTCATGTAGCTCTCTTCCTACTAGAATAAATGCTCCAGGAAGGCCAGAACTGTTCTGCAGATACTAAATAAATATGAATCAAATGAATGCAACTAATGCTTTATATTGTTTTACATGTTCATATGTCAAATAAAAATAGTCATCTATTTATATTTCATATTGTAATAATCACTATTTAAAATAATAAAATAAAAATGAGTTAACATCATTTAATAGAATTTCTTAGAACTATCTGCCTCTCAACTCTCCAGAATCACTTAAGAAGATAGTATTTTTCAGTCAAAGCCAACAGAGAAATACTGATAGAAAATAAAGATGGAAATGACAGATTTACCAACTGGGAATTTCATAGTTTTATATATCAGTAATACTATATTGATGCTTATAATTTTGTTTGAGACTAAAGAGTTGGAAAATAGCAGAAAAAAATCAATATAGTGTGTCTATGGAGCACATAGTTGATGTTTTCTTACCCTTTTTTTCCCCTAAGTAAAGCATCTTGCAGTTTCTGCTTTATTTTTATAAGACATTAAAAATATGAAATAGCTATTGGATTTCATAATTTAAGAAATCTATATAGAAAATCACATTTCTCATATGATTTATTAATTTGATGAATTATATTAGAATATTTCCTAATTTTCTATAACTTATCCATCTTGAGATAAATGATCAATTTTTAAAAAATTAAGTTTCTTATTAACTTAATTTTCCTTCAGATATTTTGCATCAATTCAAAAGTCAGTGTGGTCTGCAGTTTTTGTGTTGTTTTTGTAAAGATTTCTTACACTTTTATCCTGATTATGCTAAAATTATCTGGAATCATTCCTCACTTTTATATTCTCTGGAAGAGTTTAAATACCATTGGAATTACTGCTTTCTCAAATATATCATTGAATACATCTGTGAAAATAGTTGTGACTGGTGCTTTAATTAGAAAACAATTCAATAATTTTATTTTTTTGATAATTTAACCTTAAATTGTTTTCTATCCTGGTATTCATTTGACAATTTATGTTTGCTACAACATTTAGGCAAAGATTGTAAATTAATTTCCATACAATTTAGAAAATTAATTGCTTAAACCTATTTTATTTACTCTGTTTATGTTTGTCTTTATTCTTACCTATAATTTTGTGTCACTTTGCTTATTTTTTTCTTTTTTGACATTATCTGTCAAATATTTTTATTTATTATTGTTTTCAAATGAACCATCTCTGGAATATATTTTTCAATTCTACTTTCACCTCAATAATTCCTCTTTCATCACTTATTAATTCAGGCTTCCATGGATTTTTGTGTGTTTGTGTCCTTATTTAGATCTTGTTCTTTTCAGTGGCCACAATCAACAGCTGTTGAGCTGCTTGCCAACCATAGTTTCTCTTGTTTCGCTTCTACATGTCTCTTAAGGATAACATGCTTCCAGGAAATTTGATATTTCTGAAAAGCAGGCTAAAAAGTTTGGCTGAAGACTACTTTGATGAATGATTAATTTTGCCAAATGATTACCTTGTCTAATTTATGTATCTACTAAAAAGCAGAACACCTTATTTAATCTACATGGTCTTTGGCAATTTAAGTTTGCATTGGAGGTGATTTTTAAAAGAATTTTGAAGATGTCAGTGAAATTTTAGTTTTTCTTCACAGGTTTTTCTTTTTTGGTGCAGAAAAGAAAAATATTCTCACTGGGAAAAGATGAGAGTCATAATGTATCAGAGTGTTGGCTGCATCTCCCAAAAATGGAGGTGCGGATGGACAGAAAACGTTGACTCAGATGATCTGAGAGAGATGAATAAGAATCAGGGAACAGAGAAAACACTCTAGTGGGGACATGTGAGTTGAGAGTTACAGAGATAGAGTTTAGAAGAAGGAAAAAATCCTAGGATATTCTAGAGAGAGAAAGAAAATGTCAGGGCATGAAAATTGGATACAATAGAAGTTGGAGGCATACAAAAGGAGTATTAGAAGTAATAAGAGAGTTTGAGGGTACATGACTCTCATATGCTCTGACTTTGTAGCCAAAATATTGTCTGTAAATTCCATTAACGATAAGATCAAGAAGTTCTTACTAAATTACGTGAATTTGGCAATCGTGTCATGTATTGCTAACTTTATGGTTGAATAATATTACCTGTATGTTTATACTATAATTTATCTATTTGTCTACTGATGGACATTCAGGTTGTTTCAGCTTTTAGCTATTATAAATAGTACCGTGATGAACATTCATGTACAAGTATTTGTTTGAATATCTGTATGAGTGGAATTGCTAGATTTAGAAATTGCTAAACGTGGAATGGAAATTTTTTTCTTTTTTCTTTTCTTTCTTTTTTTTTTTTTTTTTTTTTTTTGACAGGGAGTCTCGCACTCTCTCCCGGGGCTGGAGTGCAGTGGCGCGATCTTGGCTCGCTGCAACCTCCGCCTCCCGGGTTCAAGCGATTCTCCTGCCTCAGCCTGCCGACTAACTGGGATTACAGGCGCCAGCCAGTACTCCCAGCTAATTTTGTGTATTTTTAGTACAAAGGGGGGGGGGGGTTTCACTATATTGGCCAGGCTGGTCTCGAACTCCTGACCTTATGATCCACCCACCTCAGCCTCCCAAAGTGCTGAGATTACAGGCGTGAGTCACTGCGCATGGTCAAGGAATGGTAATTCTATGCGCAACTTTGTGAATATCTCAGTGTTTTCTACAATTGCTGAATAACATACATTTCTACCAGCAATGTATGAGGATTAATTTCTCCACCTTCTTGCTGACCCTTGCTGTTCTCTATGGTTGGATTTTTTGTTTATAGCCATCCTAGTAGGTGTGGAATAGTATGTCAAAGTGGTTTTGATTTGTATTTATCTAAATATAATGATATTGAGCATCTTTGCATGTGCTTGTGGGCTATCCATGCATTATCTTTAGAGTCATGTAATTATTTCATGTACAAGGAAATTTTAGTAACAAATAAACAAAGAAAAATAGATACAGAGCACAAATAAGCAAGTAAATCCAAAATAAGGAATAAGTAACAAATTGAAAAATGAAAATTTTTATAAACTAACTTGCCTTTATTAAAACAGTATCACGTTTTATCTATCAGGAGAGAGGAAGATAAAGAGAAAATAGTGTTGGGGGGTGTGGAGAAGTAGTCACACATGAACTACTGAGAGAAAGTTAATTTTATAGCCATTCTAGATGGCAATTTGACCACTTGTGGTTAAGGCCCTTAAAGTGTATATACGTTTTAATTCAACTTTCCATTGGTGGGAATATATATCGTGTAAATAATTTCAGAAATTTGAAAAACGAGTGTTTTGATGACATCAGAGCTCCTTTTTAAACAATAATCAGAAAAATAACAAGAACTATAGAAGGAAACAGACTGGTGTGCCCTTCAGAGGTGATTTGGTCACGAGTACAGAGTTCTCATCAACGCATTCATTCATTGATGGATTAATGGGTTATCATGGGAGGGAAACTGGTGGCTTTATAAAAAAAAAAAGAGACCTGACAAAGCATGTTAACTCACTCAGTCCCCTCTGCATACAATACGCTGCACCACCTCGGGACTCACTATCTAGAAGTTCCCACCATCAAGAAGTCTCTCACAGCTGGACACAGTGGCTCACACCTGTAATCCCAGCACTTTGGGAGGCTAAGGCAGAGGATTGTCCAGGAGTTCAAGACCAGCCTAGGTAACATAGCAAGATCCCATCTCTGAAAAAAGAAAAAAAGTCTCTTGCCACAGACTTTAGACTTCTTAGCTTCCATAACTGTAAGGAATCTGTTTCTCTTTTTTAAAATAAGTTACCAGGTTTCAGGTATTCTGTCACAAGCACCAGAAAATGGACTAATATACAGACTAAACACAGATATATATATCTATTTTATATATCTATATCACATTATCACCATATATAAAATTATATATTAGATATATATTTACTGGCCATAGAAAGAAAACAAGATATCTTGTTAAGAGAAAAACTTCCATTATCACAACCGTCATTATCTTAGAGGAGCGGTAGAGAGAAAGAAAGAGGAAAAGAAAGAAAACATTTTCTATAGATTTTATGAGTATAATCTTTAAGCAAGTTTATGTTTTCTATGTTGTCTTTAATGATTATTGCAAGTTTATATAACTAAGTTAACTTCAAAGATCGTAGCTAATTTGATTGCGGTATAGGAAAGTTGTGCATCCTTCAAGAGACTTACATTACAAAGATATAAACAATTTTCCCTTTCAATATTTGCAAAGAATGATAGGTACTACAGTAATAATAATATTGCTAGAAAGAAAAGAGATAATACTCTTTTGCACAGACTCCTGAGCATACTAGGACAATATGCTTATTTCTTTAAGAATAAAATACAATAAAAATGACTGATCATAGTCTTTATAATACAGTTCTGCCAGAAGTTTTCATATTTCAAAATTATTATTCAGAGTGTACAATTGAGAAATATAACATTAATCATGTCCCATGTGAACTATTATTTGTTAGACTGAATGTAAAAGTTCATGAAATATATACATAGTATCTAAAATATATTTAACACTTACGAAGTGCCATAAAAATTTGCATATGTTCGATTATTTAATATTCATGACAAGACAGGTGGATGATGCAGTTATTACCTCTAGTTGACAAGACTGACAAAATATCTGAAAGCATAGATAGGTTAAATAACTCAAAGTTCACAAAGACACTCTCTGGCTCTAAAAAACTATTATCTTAATTGTGGCAATATACTAATTCTAACAGATTTAATTTATGGCTTAAAATAGAAAATTGACTTTTAAGGCGTAAACAGAAATAAATAAAATAAATTGGAATAAGTTGAGTGAGGAGTGGATGTCATTTTATACAGGAAGTAGAGGAAAACTAAAAATGAAAGGTCAATTTCTGCTTTTGGCTGTGGAGGACTGGGTTATTCCGTTAGCTTTGGATTTTCTTTGCTCTTGCTATTCTAGTTCCTTCAGCTGTGATGTTAGGTGGTTAATTTGATATCTTTCTGTTCTTTTGATGTGGGCATTTGATGTGATAAGCTTCCCTCTTTGCATTGCTTTTGCTGTATCCCAGAAGTTGTGATATTTTGTGTCTCTGTTTATTCATTTCAGTTTTTTTAAATTTCTGCCGTAATTTCATTGTTTAAACATTTAGGAGCAAGTTGTTGGGTTTCAATGCAATTGTAGTTTTGAGACCTTCTCTTGGAAGTCTACTTCCTTTTATTTACAGTGTCTTTTTAATTTTTGTGGATACATAGCAAATATACATATTTTTATAAATATATAAATAAATATATCTAAATATATAAATAATAAATATATATATGGGGTACATGACATATTTTGATACAGGCATGCAATATGTAATAACCACATCATGGAAAATGAAGTATCCATCCACTCAAGCATTTATCCTTTATATTACATACAATCCAATTATATCCTTTTAGATATTTTAAAATGCAAGGTTAAATAATTTTCACTGTAGTTACCCTGCAGTGCTTTCAAATACTAGGTATTATTCATACTTTCTAACTATTATTTTGTATCCATTAGCCATCACCACCTCTCCCAACCTCCACTATCCTTCCTAGTCTCTGATGACCATGTTTCTACTCTCTATCTCTATGTGTTCAATTATGTTAATTTTTGCATTCTACAGATAAGTGAGAACAGGCAATAATTGTCTTTCTGTGTCTGGCTTATTTCACGTAACATAATGACTTCCGCTTCCACCCATGTTGTTGCAAATGACAGGATTTCATTCTTTTTATGGTTGGATAGTACTCCATTGTGTGTATGTAACACCTTTGCTTTATCTATTCATGTGTTGATGGACACTTAGGTTGCTTCCAAATCTTGGCTACTGTAAACAATGCTGCAACAAATATCCAAGTGTTTACTATTTTATGATGTATTAATTTCCCTTATTTGGGATATAAACTCAGCAGTGGGATTCCTGGATCATATGGTAGCTCTATTTTTAGTTTTTCTGATGAACATCCAAACTGTTCTTCATAGTGGTTGTACTAGTTCACATTCTCACCAACAGTGTACAAGAGTTCCTTTTTATTCACATCTTCTCCAGCATTTGGTATTACCTGTCTTTTGTATAAAAACCATTTTAACTGGCGTGGGATGATATCTCATTGTAGTTTTCATTTGCATTCACCTGACAATCAATGATGCTGAGCACCTTTTCATGTCTGCCATTTATATGTCTTATTTTGAGAAATGTCTATTCAAATCCTTTGCCCATTTTTAAATCAGATTATTTTATATATAATAATTTTTTAAGAGTAAAATATAATAAAAATGACTGACCATAGTCTTTATAATACAGTTCTGCCAGAAGTTTTCATATTTCAAAATTATTATTCAGAGTGTACAATTGAGAAATATAACATTAATCATATCCCATGTGAACTATTATTTGTTGGAATGAGTGTAAAAGTTCATGAAATACATACATAGTATCTAAAATATATTTAAGACTTACAAATATATACATATATCCACCTGTAGAGTTGTTTGAGCTGCTTACGTATCCTGGTTATTAATCCCTTGTCAGATGGGTAGTTTGCAAATATTGTCTCCCATCCTATAGGTTGTCTCTTAAACTTTGTTGATTGCTTCCTTCGCCACACAGCAGCCTTTTAACTTGATGAGATACCATTTTTCCACTTTTGCGTTGGTCACCTGTGATCATGGGAATATTAGTCAAGGAATTTGTGTCCAAACCAACATCCTAGAGAGTTCTCCAATGTATTCTTGTGGTAGTTTCATAGTTCAAGGTCTTCGGTTTAAGTCCTTAATCCATTTTGATTGTATTGTTTTATATGGCAAGTGATACTAATTAAGCTTTATTCCTCTGCATATACATATTCCGTTATCTGAGCACCATTTATCAGAGACTGGCCTGTCTGTGATGTATGCTCTTGACTTATTTGTCAAAAATGAGTTCACTGTGAGTTTATGGATTTATTTCTGGGTTCTCTATTCTGTTCCATTGATCTATGTGTCTGTTTTAATGCCAGTACTACACTGTTTTGGTTACTATAGCTCTGCAGTGTAATTTGAAGTCAGATAATATGGTTCCTTCAGTTTTGGCCATGAGTCTTTTGTGGTTCCCTATGAATTTTATGATTATTTTTCTATTTCTGTGAAGAATGTCATTGATATTTTCATAGCGATTGCAATTGCATCTGTAGATTTCTTTGTGTAATACGGACATTTTAACAATGTTGATTTATCTAATCAATGAATCTATAATATCTTTTCAATATTTGTGTCCTATTTAATTTTTTTATCAGTGTTTTATGGTTTTTATTATAGAGACTTTTTTTCACTTATTTGGTTAGTTGCTAGGTATTTAATTTTATTGGTGGCCATTGTAAATGGAATTATTTTTTAAGTTTCTTTTTCAGATTGTTCACTCTTGTCATATAGAAAGGCTATTGATTTTTGTATGTTGAACTTGTATCCTGCAACTTTACTGAATTTGTTTACCAGTTCTAATAGATTTTTAGTTCAGTCTTTTTTTTTTTTCCTCCAGTGTGAGATCATATTATCTGTAAACAAGGATAATTTGACTTCTCCCTTCCCAATTTGAATGTATTTTATTTGTTTCTTACATTTGACTGCTGTATCTAGGACTTCCAGTACTATGTTGAATAACAGTGGTAAAAGTGGGCAGCCTTGTCATGTTCTGGATCTTAGAGAAGAAACTTTCAGTTTTCCCCACTCGGTATGATACTAGCTGTAGGCCTGTCATATATCGCTTTTATTATGTTGAGGTATGTCCGATCTATAACCAGTTTCTTGAAGATTTGTTTTATCATGAATGGAAGTTAAATTTTATCAAATGCTTTTTCAGTACCAATTCAGATGATCATATGGTTTTTGTTCTTCATTTGTTTTTTATGATATATCAAATAAATTGGTGTTTGTTGAACTTTTCTTGTATTCCTGGGATAAATCTAATTTGATCATAATTAGTGATCTTTTTAATGCTTATTGAATTCAGTTTGATAGTATTTGTTGAGGATTTCTGCATCAATATTTATCAGAGATATTAGCCTGTAGTTTTCTTTAGTGATGTGTCTTTGGTTTTGGTATCAGTATAACACTGAATTCATAGTGCTAGAGGAAATATAAAGAAATTGTTTCGGCAGATAATAAGGGCAACAGAGTCCTCAGCAAAATTTCCCTTTTAACAAAAATCAGCCCCAAAATCATTTCTTCTCTAACGATGAGCAGCCAGGAAAAATTGAGCTGCAGACATAGATAAGCAAGTTAGAAGCTCACACAGGTGAATGCCGGCAGCTGTGACAATAGAAAAGGGCTACCTGGAGCCAAGTATGTTCAACATAGAGTCTAATCTTCCCTTTTCTTTGTCACCACATGTATAGTAAAGGAACAGGCAACATGGCACTGGCCAGAAGAGAACCCATCTGCATAATAAGAGATTACAGTCGGGGTGGCCAGATTTTCACGTGCTATGCAAATGGCACATCTGGTCCAACCAATCTTTCGTACCCTATGTAAATAAAACACCACCTCCACAAGCTCATCTTTAAAACCTCTTGCACTTCATTGTGGACTGGAAGACCCACTTGGGATTCCTCTCTCTACAGGAGAGAGCTTTTCTCTTTCTTTTGCCTGTTAAACCTCCACTCTTAACCTCACTCCTTGTGTGTCCATATCCTTGATTTCCTTGGGGTGAGATAAGGAACCTTGGGTATTACCCCAGATGAATGATGCCACTTACATAGAATCAGCTTGGAAATATTTTTTCTCCTATGTTTTTCAGCATAGTTTGAGTAGGATTGGTATTAGTTCTTCTTTTAATGCTTGGAAGAACTCAGTGGTGAAGCCTTTTGGGTCCCAGGCTTTTTATACTAGGATCCTTTTTATTATAGCTTCAATCTTGTTACTTGTTGTTAGTCTGTTCAGGTTTTGAATTTCTTCATGGTTCAATCTTGTTAGGTTGTATGTGTCTAGGATTTTATCCATTTCCTCTAGATTTTCCAATTGATTGGCATGTAGTTACTCATAGTATCCCCTAATGATCCTTTGAATTTCTGTGGGATCAGTTTTAATATCTGCTTTTTCATCTCAAATTTTGTGTGTTTGGGTATTCTCTCTTTTTTCTTATTCTGGACAAAGATTTGTCAATGTTTATCTTTTCAGAAAACCAACTTTTTGTTTCATTGATCTTTTGTATTGTTTTCTTCATTTTGAATTCATTTATTCTTGCTCTGATCTTTATTTATTTTCTTCTACTAAGTTTGGGTTTTGTTTTCTCTGCTTTATTAATTATTTAAGATGCATCATTATGTTATCCATTGTAAGTTTTTGTTGTTTTTTGATGTAAGAAAATTATAGCTATAAAAGTTTCTCTTAGTAATATTTTTACTGTATTCCATAGGTTTTGATATGTTGTGTTTTCATTATCATTTGTTTCAGGGAATTTTTCAATTGTCTTCCTAAGTTTTTCATTGACCCACTAGTTATTCAGAAGCATATTGTTTAATTTCCATGTGTTTGTATAGTTTCCAAAATTATTCTTATTGATTTCTAATTTTGATTATGATTTGATTATAGTAAGAGAAGATGCTTAATATTATTTCCATTATTTTAATGTTTCAAGGCTTGTTTTGTGATGTAACATATGGTTTACCCTTGGATGATCCACATTATGAGGAGAAGAATGTACATTCTTCAACCTTTGAATAAAATATTCTGTAAATACCTATTAGGAACATTTGTTCTACAGTGCAGATTAAACTCCAATGTTTCTTTGTTGAGATTCTGTCTGGGAGATCTTTCCAATATTGTAAGTGGGGTGTGGAGTGTTCAGCTATTATTGAATTGAGGTCTATTTCTCTCTTTAGCTCTAATCATATTTGACGTATTTATCTGTGTGCTCCAGTGTTGGGTGCGTATATATTTATAATTTTTATATACTGTTGCTAGATTTATACTTTTATCATTATATAATGACCTTCTTTGTCCCTTCTTACAGTTTTTCTCCTGAAATTTATTTTGCCTGATATAAATGTAGCTACTTCTGCTCCTTTTCTGTTTCCATTGACATGAAAACCAAATCCTTTTTCCATTTCTTTGTTTTCAGTCTATTTGTATCTTTATAGGTGAAGTTTATGTTTTTTATAGGAAACAGACCACAAGGTCTTGGTTTTTTAATCCACTCACTCTATGACTTTTGATTGGAGAGTTTAGTCCATCTACATTTAATGTGATTATTGATAAGTAGGTACTTACTCCTGCCATTTTGTTATTTGTTTTTTTGGTTGTTTTGTGGTCTTCTCTTCTTTGTTTCTTTCTTTTCTGTTTTCCTCTAGTGAAAGTGATTGTCTCTGTTGATACAATTTAGTTGCTTGCTTTTAACTTTTTGTGTCTCTCATTGTATACATATTTTTTAAATTTTAAGTTACCATGAGGCTTCAAATACAATCTTATAACCAATTATTTTATCTCTAGTCTATCCTAAGTGAAATAACTCAGAAATCAAATATCATATAGTCTCGCTTGTAAGTGAGAGCTAAACGAGGGTACTCATGGACATAAAGATGAATATTGCAGACACTGAGGAATCCACAAGTGGGGGGGGTGCAAGGGTGGGGGTTGAAAAATTACCTAGTAGGTAATTTTTACTATTTGAATGCAGAACACACTAGAAGCCTAAACCTCATAATTACACAATTTTTCAATGTAACAAACCTGCATATATACCCCCTGAATGTATAATTTTAAAAAAATCAATTAAAAACTAAATCTAAAAGGGCTACATACTGTATTTTTCCAAATATATGATATTCTGGAAAAGAAAAACTATAGAGACAGTGAAATGATCTATGGTTTCAGGGGTATAGAAATGGGAGGAATAAATAACTGATTGTTAGGGCAGGGAAACTATTCTATATGATACTATAATGGTGAATATATACCACACAAACATATACCAAACCCATAGATATACAGCAATAAGAATGAATCCTGATGTAAACTCTAGACTTTGGTTGCTAATGATGTGTGAATGTTGGTTTTTGTATTGTAATTATTGTAACACTCTGATGCAAGATGTTGATGGTGAAGGAAGATGTGACTATATGTGGAAGGGTGTCAGTATGTGTGGAAAAAGGGCATGTGAAGATTCTACCTTCTGCTCAACTTTGGTTCAAACCTTGAAGTGTTCTAAAAAAAAAAAAGTACCCCTCCCCCCCAAAAAAACATAGCTAAAGATCTGACAGGACACTTCACCAAGGAAGATAGACATATAGTAAACAATCAGAAAAAATATGTTCAATATTATTATTCTTTAGGGAAATACAAATTAAAACACAAGGACCTTATTGCACACTTATTAAAATGGCAGAAATAATTCCAATTACTGACAAAGATTCAGAACATCAAAAACACTTGAACATTGCTGATAAAACTGGAAAAAAAATTTGGTGTTGTCTTATAAGGTCTAATATTCACTTACAATGTAGCAATCCAACTCCTAGATATTCATGAAAGATAACTGAAAGTTTTTTTTTTTTACCTCAAAAACCTACGTGTAAATATTTATACCCATTTTGTTTATGATCACCCCAACCTGGAAACAACTTAGATGTACTTCAACTTCGGTATATATACACACTAGAGTATCACCCAATGATAAAAATGAGTGGACTGTTGATTCATGCAACCAAATAGTTGAAATTTAAATGCCTCTTATAAAGTGAAAGGAGTCAGGTGCCAAAGACTGCATAGTGTATGATTTAATTTTTAGGCCATTATGAAAAACAAAACTATAAAGACAGGAAACTGACCAGTCGTTTCCAGGGGCTAGGAGTGTTGAGGGAAGACTTAGCTACAAATGAGAAGCATGACTGTAACTTGTCCCAGTGACACTGTTAATATCATGTCTGTGGTGGCAAATAAATGACTATATGCATGTGCCAATACTTGTAAAAATTTACATCACATGGAGTAGATTTTGTTTTACATAAAATTAAAAATAAATAGAGGAGCGAGTGTCCTCTTGGGGAGAACCCATAATGAAATAGAAACTGTAACAGATTAACCCAAGTGTATTACAAATGAATAACAACCACACTAGAGGGAGTGGGGAGGTAAAGGACTATCCTTAGTTAAAGAGTAAAGAAACTGTAAATAAATGTGAACTGTAACTACTTAATTTGTTTCTCATAGGGGCATGGGTTAAAATTTTGAAATTACCTTACTGTACAGTAAGACAGGACCGATAAAAAATATATTACCAATAATATATGACTGCTGAAGTGACTTCCTTTTCTAATATTCTATGAACATGTTGTGAAGATAATGATATATGAAAGTCTCTATTAAATATTATTAAAGTAATGAATGGATAAGTTGAAAAATTGATAGACCTAACAGATTGCTATTTGTGGTTGAGGAGTTCATGAGTGACAACCTGTATGTTTGGAGAAAATTTCATTCTATCAAATTTTTTTGGCACATATTTACACTTACAGATTCTGGTAATCAAAAATTTAGACACTACAGGGTGACCGCTTGTGGAAAATAACCAGAAACTCTGAACGGAGTACAAAATGCCACAGATTGACAGCATGAGAGAATAAACAGAGCACTGGAACTCTGGAGATAAGTGGATGTCATAGGTAGGGGAGGGAAAAACATGGGGTGGGTGAATAAGTTCTCAATCATTGTAGCTTTTTTTTTTTTTGGACTAAATGTGATTGTTAGGGAAGGTAGCAGTAGCAGTGATAGCAATGGAAATATTGTTTGATAAAATAATCTCTCTGCCTGGGAGATCTAGGAAACTAAAGACAGGCCAGGTATGTCCATTGAAGAGAGTATGGCAATTCTAGAGTTGAAAGTGCAAAAAGGGGGATCTCAATTCAACTCACTGGGGAAAAAAGTATCTGATTTGTGATAACTTACCCTCAAGAAGCAGAGTTGCATTTCAATTACCAGCAAGAGAATTGCCTGCTTACAATAGCATAAACATCTATTAGATAAAAATAACAGTTAAAGGTCTCCAAAATTTAACCTGCACATAGTTTGGTATATAATTTTAAATTACTATACATGTTAATAACAACAACAAAAACACAATGATCTACTGTGGTACCAACCAGGTGCAGATGATAAATCTGAAATGATATTACAGAAGCTATTATAACTACTTTTAAGGAGGGGAGTCTCTTTTAAGATACATGCTGTTAAAGTTCTTTAACTTCAGTTCTCTAATAAACACAATGTTAGGCTTATATACCTGTCTTGAATACTCATGTTTTCCTTGTATTTATGGATCATTCAAAGGAGAAAAATGATTCTAAATATACTTAATTCTGTATAGTTCTGTGACAATTTAGAGGCAAGGAAGATTGCTCAATAAGTTGAAAAATTAACGTATAATTTTGTAATGTTTATGTTTTCTAGCTGGGATTTAGGTGTATATGTTTGTCTTAGGCCATTTGGGTTGATTTAACAGAATATCTGAGACTGATTAATTTATAAAGGGCAGAAATTTATTTATTTCTTACAGTTCTGAAGGTGGGGTGGCTAAGATTAAGATGCTGTCAAGTTCATCTGTCTGGTTAGGGCTGCTCTCTGTTTCCAAGATGGTGCATTGGTGCTGCCTCTTCTGTAGTGGAAGAACTCTGTCCTGACATGAATGAAGGGACAACAAATCAAAAAGGAGTAAATTCCATTAAGTCGTTATATAATGGCACGGATTCATTGAGCAGGCTGGAGCCCTCATGACTTAAACACCTCTCAAAAGGCCCCACTTTCCAATACTGTTTCCCTGGGAATTAAGTTTCCAAAATGTGAATTTTAGGGGACACAATCAGACCATAGCAGTGGTCTTTAACCTCTTTGTTTTCTTTTCAATTCTGTGGTCGTTCTTTATAAAGGGACTCATCTGAGTGCATATGTGGCCAAAACATGTGTTTTTATATGCAAGTCTAAATTTAAATAAATATAATTTTTAAATAGGTATTCATATTTCATCAGATACTTTTAATACAAAAATATTAAAAATGTGTCATTTATGTCTAGAAAGCATAGAAAGTTTTGTTGTTCATTCCTGATGTTTGGAAGTAACAGAAAGATATAGTTTATTAAGTAATTATAAAAATTATTAAATAAATACCTTCAAGATATTAAAATTTTGTATAATAATTTGAATAGTACCTTTGAAACATTTGAACTTATTGTTGTGTATATAAGAAAGCAAAAAAATATTAATTATCCTGATACAGATTGCTTTAATTAAAGTCTCCCAACTGGGGCTTGTCCTAGTTTTTGTACTAAAATAAAGATTGTCACCTTGCTAACTCTTGACTACCTTATAGGTTTTCTAGGACAATTAACATATTTTGAGAATATCAAACCACCAACTTTTTTCAGATTTTCACAAAAAGAATGAAAGAATGAAACTCTTCTTCAGCATTCATAACCTGGGTCAAATATATTCAATCAAATAGGTATTTGTTCAGCTCCTGCTCTGCTCAGCATTGTGCTAGTGACTCCTGTGTTCTATTAAAATTCTCTCTCGGATAAATTTGACTCTAAAGCTCAAAAATTTTTATTAGATATACTGGTCTATAATTTTAATTTCCTGTAACTATGTTGTTATTTATTTTTATTAAGTATAATTTCACAAGACCAGCTGTCAATTGGAGAGAGTCTTTCTAAAAGCTTGCCCAGTGTACTGAGAATGTGTAAGTTCACAATAGGAAATTTCTGGAAATTACATCAAACTACTAAGGTTTTGATCATTTACGAAATTATTTCCTCAGCCATGTAGTTCTCCACCAAGGAAATCTTTCATTTGCAGAAGTGTCCATGGGGCATTATGTTCCTTCTGATCTTGCACTGACACACCTTAGATATATTGCTGGTTCATTTATAAATGATCAAAATAAAGTGAAAATCATAATAGAGTGAATATCACAATAAAGCAAATCCTACATATTTTTGGTATCCAAGTGCATATAAAAGTTATATTTGCACTATATTGCAGTCTATTAAAGTAAGAAATAGCATTATGTATAAAAAGCCAATGTACATATCTTAATTTAAAAATACTTTATTACTAAAAAATGCTAATGATCATATGAGGCTTCAGAAGTCATAGTCTTTCTAAAGACCCTGGTGGACTGTGATGCTTCAGTGCTGATGGTTACAGACTGATCAGCATGGTGGTTGCTGAAGGTTGTCATGGCTGTGGCAATTTCTTAAAATAACACAACAGTAAAGTTTGTCACATTGACTGACTCTTTCACAAAATATTTCTCTGTAGCATGCAATAAAGTTAGATGCCTATCTTACAACATATATGAAAATTAAATCAAAGTGAATCGAAGACTTAAATATAAGAGCTAAAACTGTAAAATTCATAGTAAATAGAGCAAATCTTTGTAATTTTGGATTGAGCAATGTTTTCTTAGATATGACATCAAAAGCACAAGCAACCACAGAAAAAATAAGTTGTACTTCATCAAAATGAAAATCTTTTGTGAGTGGAAAGACAACATACAAAGTGGGAGAAAATATTTGCAAATAACATAGCTGACTAGAGACCTGTATCTAGCCTACATAACAGAACTTTACAACTCAATAATAAGATGACACACAGCCCAATTAAAAAATGGACGTTTCTACAAAAGAATGAACATTTCTACAAAGAGAGGTACAAATGGCACTAAGCACATGAAAAGATGTTCAATATCATCAGTCATGAAAGAAATGCAATTCAAACCACAATGAGATGTGACTTCATACTTACTAGATTGCTATTATCAAAATGATAGAAAATAGTAAGTGTTAGCAAGGATGTAGAGAAATAGGAACCCGATATACTTTAGACAGAATGTAAAATGATTCAGATACTTTGGAAAACAGACCGGAAGTAACTCATAATGTTTAGCACAGTTACCATTTGATGTAGCACTTTCACTCCTAAATATATACTCCAGAGAAATAAAAACATATGTCCACACAAAAACCTATACTTGAATATTCATAGCAACATTATTTATAATACCCAGGAGCTGGATACAACCCAAATATCCATCAATTGATGAATGGATAAACAAAATGCAGTATGTTCAGTCAATGGAGTACTAGTCAGTCATAAAATGAGGTACCGAGACACACTACAACAAGGATGGACCTTGAAAACATTAGGCTAGGAGAAATGACTGCATTTTATATGATTCTAATTATATGAAATGCCCAGAAGAGGAGTATCCATACAGCTGGAAATAGGATTGTTGCCTAGGGCTAGGAGAATTGAAGATTGGGTATAATGGCTAAATAAATATGTTGTTTCTTTTGGGGGAGAGTAGAATATTCTGATACTGATGTGGTGAGGGTTGCACAACTCTGCAGTATGGTAAAAACCATTTTGTTGTACACATGGTGAATTTTATGGCATGTAAATTATGTCTCAATAAAGGTGTTACACAAGTAGATAAAGAGGGTCTTTGCCTCACGAACGTAGAGAGCTGTCTCTGTAGCTACCAAATTGCATTGAAAAATTTCTTTTTTTTTTTTTTTTTTTTTTTTTGTCAGTTTCAAGTGTATCTAGCAGGGCCAAGAATTTTTCTCAACAGTTTGGGCACATATATTCAGCGTCCTTCTATAAGATTGAGACACGTTATGGATATATCAAATTTAACACGTTAGTTGGAGAATTGAAAAAGAGTAGCATATTTAATACTCACATTTTCTGATGACTTTTTAAAAAGCATTTGATTGATAATGCCTTGGAATGACAGATAACAAGTCAGGGTTACTTGATTAAACCTTTTGCAAAAACAATACAAAAACAGAGCAGTATCACCCACAGACAATTTAATAGCTGTTTAATAGTCATTGTAAAATACTGAAATTAGAATTCAGCCACGCTAAGAGAATGAGATTCATCAAAGTGTGGTTAATAAGAAGGTAAGGAGGTAAAATCTTGCCTGATTCTTTCATTTTTAAAAATTGTATAATTTTAAGGATTAAAAGTGCAAGTTTGTTACATGGATATACTGCATAGTGGTGAAGTTTGGCTTTTTGCTGTAAATATAAACTAAATAAAGTACATTGTACTCATTACATAATTTCTTATCCCTCATCCCCTTTTCACACTTCCAAGTCTCCAGTGTCTATTATTCCACTCTCTATGTCAATGTATACACATTATTTATTATTATTATACTTTAATGTATACACATTATTTCACCCTCTTATAGGTGAGAACAAGCAGAACGTGGTTTTCTGTTTCTGAATTGCCTCACTTAACATAATGACCTCCAGCTCTATCCATGTTGCTGATAAAGATATGCTTTCATTCTGTTTTTAAGACTGAATATTATTTCATTTCATATATATATACCACATTTTAAAAATCCATTCATCTGTTGAGTGATCCTTAGATTCATTCCAAATATTTGCTGTTGTGAATAGTGCTGCATTGAACATACAATCGCAGGTATCTTTTTAAATAATAATTTCCTTTATTTTGGGTAGCTATCAAGTAGTTGATAGCTGGTAGTTGGATTGCTGGATACAAGTAGTTGGATTGCTGGATACAGTGGCAGTTTTATTTTTGGTTCCTTGACAAATCTCCATGCTGTCTTCCATAGAAGTCGTACTAATTTTCATTCCTGCCAACAATGTATTAACATTCCTTTTTCTCTGCATCTGTGCCAACATCTGATATTTTTAAATGTTTTAATAATACCCATTCTCTCTGGTGTAAGATGATATCTCATTGTGGATTTAATTTGCAATTCTCTGATAATTAGTGATGTTTAACATTTTTTCATATTCTTCTTGGCCATTTGTATGTTTTCTTCAAAAATGGCTATTCATGTCCCCTTTCCACTTTTTAATGGGGATATTTGTTTTGTTGTTGTCTATTTTTGGTTTTGTTACTTGAGCTTTTGAGGCCTGAGTCATATATTCTTTGCCCAGACCAATGTTTGTAAAAGTTTTCCATAGGTTTTCTTTTGATATTTTAACAGCTTCAGCTCTTATATGTATGTCTTTGATACTTCTTGAGTTGATTTTTGTATGTATGAGAGATAGGGGTATAGTGTCATTCTTTTGCTTGTGGCAAACCAATTTCCTCAGCATCATTTATTGAATAGGGTGTCCTTCCCCCGGTGTGTGTTTTTGTCCACTTTGTCAAAGATCAGTTGTCTGTAGATATATGACCTCGTTTCTGAGTTCTCCATTTTTTTTCATTGATTCTATGTGTCTATTTTTATATCAATACTATGCTGTTTTGTTTACTATAGGCTTGTAGCATAATTTAAGATCATGTGATGTGATGCCTTTGGCTTTTTTCTTTTCGTTTCAGGTTGCTTTGGCCATTCAGGCTCTTTTTTGGTTCCATATGAACATTAGGAATTATTTTTCTAATTCTGTGATGAACAATGTTTGTATTTTAATAGGGATTGCAATAAATCCATAGATTGTGCAATATAGCCATTTGAATGATATCGATTCTTCCAATCCATGAGTATGGGATGTTGTCCTATTTGTATTATCTACAATTTCTTTCATCAGAGTTACGTAGTTTTCCTTGCAGTGAACTTTATGTCTCTTCATTAAATATATTTATAAGTATTTTAGAAATTATCATAAATGGGATTGCCATCTTGATTTGGTTCTGAACTTCATAGTTGTATAGGTGTATAAAACCTAGCTTCATAGGGGTATAAAAATGCTACTGATTTTTGTTTATTGGTTTGATATCCTGCAACCTTCTTAATTGTATTTATCAAGTCTGAGAGATTTTTGGAAGCTTTGGATTTTCTAGGAATAAGATTATATCATGAAAAAATACAGATAATTTGACTTCTTATTTTCCAGTGTGGATGCCTTTTATTTATTTCTCTTGCCTGATTGTTCTGGCTAGGACTTCCAGCACTATTATGAATAGGAGTGTTAAAATTAGGCACCCTTGTCTTGTTTCAGTTCTTAGGGGAATTTCTCTCTTTCTCCATTGTGTTTGATGTTGGCTGTGGGTTTGTCATATATAGCCTTTATTTTGGGGGGGTCTTATGTAGTTCTTCTTTCATCTTTTTTTTGTCTTCTGCTGGCTTTGGGTTTGGTTCGTTTTTGTTATTCTAATTCCTCGAGGTACTACATTAGGTTATTAATTTGTGGTCCTTCTACATTTCTGATGTAGGCATTTAACACTATAAACTCCACTATAAACTTCTATGTCTAGTTTGTTGAGGGTTTTTATCATGAAGAGATGCTGGATATTATAAAAAACTTGTTCTGCATCTATTGAAATAGATAATAATATGGTTTTGAACCTAATTCTGTTTACGTGATGAATCACATTTACTGATTCTATATTTTGAACCATCCTTGCACCCCTACAATAAAACCCACTTGATCATGGCGTATTGTCATTTTAATATGCTATTGGATTCCGTTTGCTAGTATTTTGTTGAGAATGTTTGCATCTATGTTTATCAAGAATATTGGTCTGAAATATTTTTACTGTTATTCTGTCTTTGGCTCTGCTATCAAGGTGATACTGGCTTCATAGAATGACTTAGGAAACATTCCCTCACCCTTGATTTTTTGTAAGAGTTTCAGGAGGATTGGTACCAGTTCTTTGTAAGTTTTGTGGAATGTGACAGTGAGTTCACCTGATCCTAGGCTTTTTTGTTGTTTTAGGGAGATTGTTTTTACTATCGATCCAATCACATTACTTGTTACTGTCTGTTCAAAATTGTTATTTCTTCCTGGTTAAATCTCAGGATATTCTATTTTTCCAGAAATTTATCCATTTACTGTAGGTTTTCCAGTTTGTGAGCATGTAGATTTTCATAGTAGTCTCTGACGATCTTTTTATTTTTGTGGTATCAGTTTTAATACCTTCTTTTTCATTTCTGATAAAGTTTATTTTCATCTCTCCCTTTTTCTTGGTCAGTCTAGCTAGTGGTTTATCAATTTGTTTATTTTTTCAGGGAACCAATTTTTCATTTTGCCAATTCTTTGTATTTTTTTGTCTCAATCACATTTAGTTCTGCTTTGATCTTTGTTATTTTTTTTTTTTTCTTCTGCCAGCTTTGGGTTTGATTTGTTCTTCATATCCTAATTCCTTGAATTATCACATTAAGTTGTTAATTTGTAATTTTTATCTCTTTTTGATGTAGGTATTTAACACTATAAAATTCCTTTTTAGTCTAGTTTTTGCTGTACCCAAGGGAATTGTTTTTGTGTGTCTTCCTTTTGATGTGTTTAAAAAGTTTCTTAAATTTCCATCTTAATTTCATCATTAACTCAAAGATTCTTCAGGAACATGTTGTTGAATTTCCGTGTGTTTGTATAGTTTTGAGAGTTTCTCTTGAGACTGACTTCTAGTTTTATTTGTTGTGGTAAGACAAGATACTTGATATGATTTCAATTTTAAAAATGTATTAAGACTATTTTATGGCCTGACATAAGATCTGTCTTGGATAATGCTCCATGTATTGATGAGAAGGGTGTATATTCTGCAGTTGTTAGATAGAATGTCCTGTATCTGTTCCATCTATTTCATCTAAAGTTCAATATAATTTCAGTGTTTCTTTGTTGATTTTCTGTTTTGATGATCTGTCTAGTGCTGTGAGTAGAGTGTCGAGTCCTCAAGTGTAATTTTATTATAATCTCTTTCTGTAGGTCTTGTAATATTTGTTTTATGAATCTTTGTGGTCCAGTGTTGGGTACCTATATATTTAGAATTGTTACACTCTATTGACTTGACCCCTTTATCATTATATAATAACCTTCTTTTTTTATTTTTACTATATTTTTATTTAAAGTTTGTTCATCTGATGTTAAGTATAGCTACTTTTGCTCACTTCTGATTTCTGTTTGGATGAAATATATTTTTCCATTTCTTTACCTCCAATCTATAAGCGTCTTTCCCAGTAAGGTGAGTTTCTTGTAAACGGCATACTGTTTGATGAATTTTTTAAAAATACCTTCTGCTAATTTATATCATTTTTTAAAATGGAGCATTTACTCTATTTACCATGAAGGTTAATATTTATACATGAGGTTTTGTTCCTGTCATGTTAATTATCTAGTTATCTTGTAAATTCGTTGTTTTTTTCCCTATTTTATTTGTAGTTTGGTGGAGTCCTGTCATGTTGTTATTCAATTTCTTTATCCTTCTTCTTTGTGTAATTGCTTTATAAAACTTTTGACTTTTATTCCTTTGTGTATTTTTTTGGTTATAGTAGCAATGTACCTCGTGGATCGGTGGGCTGAAGGGTTCCTGAGTAGCCAAGATGAGGTGGGTAATAGAAACCTTTTGTTTCCCTGTTTAGAACTCCTTTTAGCATTTCTTATAGAGGCAGTCTAGTGATGGTTAATTCTCTTAGAGTTTATTTGTCTGGGAAATACTTTATTTCTCCTTCATTTGTGAAGCTTATTCTGATAGGATATTAAACTGGTGGCGGAGAGTTTTTGTATTTAAAAACTATGAAAATAGTCTACCAATCTTTCCTGATTTGTCTGATGGGGTTTCCTTTATAGGTGACTAGATGCATTTCTATTGCTAATTTTAGTATTTTTTTTCCCTTCATGTTCACTGAAGACAGTCTAATCACTATAAGTCACTGTGAAGTCCATCTTAACAATGTACATCTTGGCACTCATCTGGCCTCTTGTATCTGAATGTCTAAATCTCTTGCAAGGCTAGAAATGTTTTCATCAAGTATTTTCTTAAATAGGTTTTTCACACTTCTTGGTGACTTGTAAGTTTGAACACTTTATGAAGTCCCATGCTTCTCTAAAGCTTTGCTTATTCTTTTAAATCCTTTTTGTAACTATTTTCTGACTGGATTACTTCAGAAGACCTGTTTTCATGTTCTGAGATTCTCTCTTCTGCTTGGCCTGGTCTGTTATTGACCTTTCAATTAATGTTGTAATTCTTTCAAATATTTTTTTAAATTTCTGTCAGTAATTTTTTTTAAGATATTTATCTCCTTGGTAAAGTTCTAATTCATATCCTTAATTTATTTTCTGATTTATTTGTATTGGTTTTCAGATTTCTCATGGATCTCATTGAACTTCTTTAAAAGCAGTATTTTAAACTCTACATCTGAAATTTTGAAAATTTCACTTTGGTAAAATTCAGTTATTAGAGAGTTACTATGTTGCTTTGGTGGTGTCATACGACCTGGTCTTTTCTGATTTCAATATTATTATGCTGATTTCTTTGCATCTGGAGAACTCATCACTTCTTATTTTTAAATTTCCTTTTGTTGGGACCAGACATTTTTCTTCTTGAGGTTGTGAATATAATGTATGTAGAGTTGGGATATTTGGCTTTGCTTCTAGGTGCACTCAGTGGTGTAGACTCTGTATGATTGCCTTGGCTATAAATAGCCTTACTGTAGTGGCTTTCTCAAATGCCAGTTGTAGAAGCAATGTGCCTGGCAGGTCAGTGTGTTCAAGGCTTCCTGAGCAGCAAGGGTGGGGTGAGTGATGGTACTAACAGAGGTCACACATAGTTTGCCTCATTCTCAAGTGCTGTGCAGTTGTACTATCAGATACTGTAACGAGCTGTGAAGGTCAATCTCCAGACCAGTAGGTGGTGCTTGCTAATCAGAGCCAGTTACAGTGGTGGCAGTAGGTTTATAATTGACCCACTGAAGTATTTGGGCATCCCTGGTGATGGATTGGGCCATGAAATGCTTGGTGATCCTGGATTCATGCTCTGCCTTCCAGGGAGGAGTTAGGGGTGCAGCCTGGGATGGCTGGGCCAGGTAAACCTGCTTACAAGCCCCCAATGGTAGCAGCGCAAGACCCCAGATGAGATGCGCCAGTGAGAAGTGGAGCAACCACTGCCATGTCAGCAACCCAGCATGAGGAAAGAGGGGCAGCTCAGGCTACACAGCTAGCAAGCAGTAGAGGGATCCACTTTGTTCTTATACTCCTGACCTGGTGAAGCTTCCTCCCATAGGCTGATGCTGGAAGCATGTCAGGACAGTTAGCCAAAGCAAGTGCAGTTTGCCTTCATATCATCAAAATGTCCCAGGCTGCAAAACTTGCCACAGGTGTCAGAACCATGCCTCTTCAACTAACGCCCTCCCATTTCTGTCCTGCAAAAGGGGCACGCTCAATTCTCATGTGCATGACTGGAGTTTATGCCATGCCTGCCGGCTCTGCTCATGAGGGCTTCTCCCTTGCATGAGACCAGATCACAACTTCCCAACCTGGGACTCTCCAAACCAGTGACTACTGCCCTGGACTGGCTGGCAAGTTTTTATTCAGTCCTCCGTGAGATGGGATCATGAATGACTTTATTCTCTTGGCACACACATCTGAGACCATGCATGGGGTAATTGCCAGTGCCATTTCTTCTCATAGATTCCTGACTGGTTCCCAAGTCAGATCTAGGGCTTGGTAGGGTAAATAAGCTCCCCGCTGGGCTAGACTGTCTAGTTCCCCAACGGAAACGTGTATCCTGAAGACCCTCAGCAGGCCTTTAATGCATTGGGAATTCACTCACAATTTTCCACCAGACCCTGCTGCATGGGATGCTGCCTGCTGCCTTTTCCCCAGTATTCAAATTTTGCTTTTATGTTTAACTCCCATGTTTCTTCCTAGATAAAACTTCACAATGTGAATCTCTATACACCTTTTTGCCATTTCCAAGTAGGTGAGCAGTGTTAATAAAGCCTCTTCTATTCCGCCATCCTAGGAAAAATATTTCATATTAAAGTTTGTTTTTAAATTATAGATATTAAAAGGACATTGGGCCTATGAAAAATTATAAAAAATGTATCTTGGATAAAAGAAAAATAAATAATGAAATAAAATAAAAAGTAATACTTGATGAAAGAATGACATTTCTATAGATTGAGGTCATTTAGTCAAAAGTGTTTGGATATGTATTATTTTTGTCACAGTTTTCAATATAATATTGTTTTTGTCTATTGTCTCCTACCATGAAAAATAATGCTCAAAACTGATAATGGCAATATTAGTAGAGGTGGTTGATAACTGATATGTGCAAATGCTTTGGGTAGTATTTTTCATAAAGGAAAAATGGGCTTTTTCTATTAAGGGATAATTTAGAAAATAAATTTGTTAAACTTATCAATGATAAATGAGATAAAGAATATGCTAATTATTCACACTTGATCATTACACATTATATACATGTATCGAAATATGCTGTACTCTATTAATATGTACAATTATTATGTGGCAATTAAATATAATAAGAAAAGCAAGGTTTATAATAAGGGTAATTTACAACTCTCTATTTTAAATATATATGACATAGATTTATACTTATAGAAATCCAGTATCATAATCTCTTGTGATTTATGCAATTCTGATCCATTGGGAATTAGCTTTCCAAACTTAATTTGCATTTTAATATCATTAGAGAGCTTTTCTTTGTATCCTGTTAAATAATTATTTTCTGGGCATGTTTAATGACATCATAAATATCCTGAACACAAAAAAAGACTCAGAGTAAACTTATTTCAAAATTTGGGAAAATGTCTATGATAAAGAAACAAATAGAGAAAATAAAATTACTTTCTATATTAATGTGTTTTTTTCCCCTGGATAAATAAGATTAAAGTGCTTTGAGTTAGAGTGGCAGTGGGGCAAGTTTTAGCATGCTTATCTGAATATTTTTTATCTAAACAAATCACATCATAATTTTAAAAGCCCTTGCTCCTCTTTACTGCTTTAGTCTTAAATAATCATTAGCAGAAAATTTTACTTTCATTACAAATATTTAATAAAGAATCACACATCTCAAAGTATAGAATCGTTATTATTGCCTATTACCATATTATTAGTCTTTAACCATTTGAGTTATAGCCACTAGAAATAAATATGTAAGTTTTGTTATTAAATCATCATATGGAGGAATTGCAATCATTAATGTAAAATATCTCTGGAGAATGTTTTCTAAAATCCATGACTTTTGGAAGCTGACTTTTGAAAAAGAGAAAAGAGGCAGAACAACTAAATCATCTCTAGCACAGACTGATAATTGTTTATAGTGCAGTGTGAGATGATAATATAATGCAAGCAAGAAATTTGTCTTTAAAAATAAAGTCAAACTCAGGTGACTGAGGTCATATGTCTGGATATTGACAATTTAATACAGATCAGCAATGGCATGATCTGGTGACTGAAGAGCGTTAGAAACTGGCCATATTATTTAAGAAAATTGACTTTTCGTTGCGTAAAATAGAATGAGGATAATGCTTCCCTCTTAAAAATTATCCATTGTCATCCGAGTTCAACTAATGTAGCAAACTTTTAGAAAAACAAATCAGAGTAATATTTTTAAATTCTGGAATTCAACATCTGATTAAAAAATACTATGTAGATAATTTTTACAAGACACAAAGCATTATAGGCTATTAATGGTAAGACATTATGCAAATAGAAAATCGGCTTTGCTATTTACAGGTAGCTAATGTGTACGCAGTCAGATCATCAGTATGTTACATTTCAAAAACTGATTTCTAACTGATATGGTCTGGCTGTGCTCTCACCCAAATCTCAACTTGAATTGTATCTCTCAGAATTCCCACGTCTTTTAGAGGGATCCAGGTTGGAGGTAATTGAATCATGGGGGCCAGTCTTTCCAGTGCTATTCTCGTGATGGTGAATAAATCTAATGAGATCTGATGGATTTATCAGGGGTTTTTGCTTTTACTTCTTCCTCATTTTTTCTCTTGCCACCGCCATGTAAGAAGTGCCTTTCACCTCCCACCATGATTCTGAGCCCTCCCCAGGAATGAGATCATGTCATTGTCAGGGACATGCGTGAAGCTGGAAGCCATCATTCTCAGCAAACTAACACAGGAACAGATAACCAAACACCGCCATGTTCTCACTCATAAGTGGTAGTTGAACAATGAGGACATATGGACACAGGGAGGGGAACAACACACACCAGGGCCCGTTGGCAGGTGGGCGGCAAGGGAAGGGAGAGCATTAGGAGAAATACCTAAAGCATGCAGGGCTCAAAACCTAGATGATAAGTTCATAGGTGTAGTTAACTACAATGGCACATGTAAACCTATGTAACCAACCTGCACATTCTGCACATGTATCCGGGAACTTAAAGTAAAATAAATAATAATAATAACAACAACAATAATAATAAAATAAAGTTGGACTTATTTAGAAAATGTATTAACTGTTTTAGATAATGCAGCCATAATAGAGCTTAGAAAGAAGAATTGCCTGGTGCATATACATATATTGATGATATTTAATCTCATATTTGATCTACTGGCAAATTATTTACTGAATTTATGGTAATTACCATGAAGTGATTACTAAATTTAAATATAATGTTTAATCATTACTATAGTCTTAAAACAAAATTGTCATGGGGGACATTTGTCTTTAATCATCCCTGTAGTGTGTGTATGTACATGTATTTCTGTCTCAGTCTTCTGGATGACCAAATTTTTGTATAAATATCATTAATGACATCTTTATGTAATTGTATTTTTTTACTTAATCCATGTCAAATGAAGTCTAACTTTAGTGACATTATATTCATAATGAATTAAGAGCTAAAATATCATACCTCAGCAGCACTAATTTTTCCTTCAAGCCTGAAAATACACTGTTTTTACTGTGATTAAAGGAATGAGGCCATGTCTTATGCAAGGTCAGTGGGGCATAGGAGCATGAAAGTGATCAGAAGAGGAAATTTGATGAGGCTGATGAGCTTCATTCCAGTGTTCCTCAGTGATTCTATTCTATCCAAGCTGCCACCAACATGACCTACTATAGGTTTGAACCCTAGTATTTAAAATTTTAATATTTATTGCTGAAATATATATCAAGGTAAGAATGAGTGGTTACCTTTTCAGTTCATAAACATAAAAATTGAAGGACAAAGGAAATAATTAATGAGCTAAAAAACAGAAAAATACAAGTTACTCAATTTGAAAGTACATGAAAAAATAAAAATTAACGGAGTCTTGGGATCCGAGAGATTATAATAAAATATGTAATATTTATGTTATCTGAGTTCCAGAAATAAAAAAGGAGAGAGAAAGACAGCAGGTCTGGCCAAAGTTATTTAATTAAGTAATAGCTGAACATATCACCAGACTGGCAAAGGACAAAAACCCAAGTATGTAAGGACATAGAATTCAAAAATAACATCCATTAAAAGATGCTGATTAGCATTTATAGAACACTCCACAAAGCAAGAGTGGAATACATACGATTTTCAAGTGTCCCCGGCACATATACCAAGATATACTATACTCTGAGCCACAAACAAACCTCAAAAATTTAAAATAATTGAAATAATACACACTGTCTTTGACCACAATTCAAACTAGAAGTCAATAGCAAAAAATTAAAAGAAAAATTTCTAAACATTTAAAAACCAAAGAACCCACTTCTGGCCAGGTATGGTGGCTCACACCTGTAATCCTAGCACTTTGGGAGGCCGAGGCGGGTGGCTCACCTGAGGTCAAGAGTTCAAGACCAGCCTGGCCAACATGGCAAAACCCTGTCGCTACTAAAAATACAAAAATTATCTGGGCATGGTGGCACACACCTGTAGTCCCAGCTACTTGGGGGGCTGAGGCAGGAGAATCACTTGAACCCGAGAGGCAGAGGTTACAGTGAGCCGAGATCATGCCACTGCACTCCAACCTGGTTGACCGAGTGAGACTCCATTTCAAAAAAAGTCTCAATGGAAATTTTAACAAAATTGATTGAACTCAGTGGTTGTTGTGGTGGTGGTGGTTTGTGTTAATGTTGTTACCTCTTTCTTAGCTGTGCCTCCTCCCCTACACCATCTAGTAAATCTGGCAGAACTCACCACACTGTGATTTGAACATCCTGGGAACTCTTAAGAAGCAGGTAACTGCATTATGCCAACATTACCAGGGTTGCCATGGCTTCCAACTGGCTTGGGAATAATCTGGCTGTTTGGCTAAGACAACAGCATAGAGAATATTTAGAAGAACACAACTTCCTCCCTATGCTTATAAAATTATCTTTCTAAACTGCTTACTGATGCAGAGTTTAGAAGAAGTAATTCTTTATGTAAATTTATTTTAGAAGTTTTTAAGCAAGTATTCTGTTATTGACATTTCAAGCAAGTTTTACTCTTAAAATTGTTTTGTCAGGGTATGAAGGAGAACTTAAACCTAGATTTTTAAATATATATAACATATAACACAAATATATGTAAAGTGTATATATATACGTAAAATAACTATGTATATATGTAAAGTATATACACATATATATGTAAAGTAGAGTTGTTTTTGTCTTTGGATGTTTTAAATGATTGTCATTGAATATCATTGAATGATTTAAAATGATTGAGCATTAACATTTTATATTTAAAACATCACATGTGTTTAGCATTGAGAACACATTCACTTTGAAAAGTTTAGAAAACTGTAAAATTTTAAACTTGTTTTGAAAAAACATTCACAAAAATGCAAATTTCATGTTACAATTTTGAAATATATGTAGATTTATAATAACTTACAAAATAACATAGCATCAACTATGTTTTCTATGTATTGCAATTTTTTAAATAGACAAAGTAATAAGTTCAAAAGATTTGGAAATGCCTCTCTAAGGTCTCCATATCTATAATTATTTCATTAATTGATTTTATCTAGGGTCTACAGTGAGAATTGTATTTGATGACTAAACGCTAAATCAAGTTAAATTAAATTAACAAATAATTTGTTTCAAAAAGCAAAGGAAATAACGATGAAAGCAATTTTTGACCATGATGAAACACATACTCTTGAAAACACGCAAAATTATACTCATAAGTTCATTATGTATATGTAACAATTTTAATAGCTAGACAAAAAAAGTTTGCTGATTAACTTAAAGGAATTTATTTCTGCAAAATTAAAAGAACACATAAAAGCCACTAGGTCATATTACTGAAAAGGAAAATAATGAACTGTGTCAGAATATCATAACATTTGTATGTTTGAATATGAATTTATAAATATGTATTATAAATGTATGCATCATAGAAAATATGATTTCAAATCATAGTTTTTCAGTAACTAGAATATTCTAATTATTCAAGAACTGAAATGTATGTCTACTACATAGACAATAACAAAAACATATATTATTTCATATTTCACACCTACATCAATGCTTTCTGCAATTGTATTAACTGCCTACTGTTTTATTTTTAATTTTTATTGAACTTACTAAAATCATTCTTTCACTTGGGATTCTTTGTCTTTTTTCTCCTATCAAGTAATTTTGTAGCTATATTTTTTGGACCTACATGCGTGATTTTGCAATCATCCTGTGAAATGTCAACTCCTTTAACTTAATCCAGTTTCTATTCTGGTGAATGTGAACAAGACATTTATGTGCTAAACTTATTCCATAGAGGTAGATTTCCACTTTTTAACCTAAAGGTATTTCCATGTTATAGATGTTCTACTCTATTTGTCATCTTCTAGGGAATCAATTGCTTACTTCATGATAAGTATTTCGTTCTTGTTCCTCTAAGAAATAGAGCAATAGATATTGAAGTTACTGATATTGCAAGCACAAATAGGAATGTACATATCACATGCTTTTGAACTGAATTATAAAGTTTTCTTGCACTGGTTATTTTTCTAGAATAATCTCCTTGATTAAAAAACAAAGAAAAAAAAGTGGATTTGCAGGGAATTCATGAAAAAAGTTATCTATAGTCAGGGCATTAAACTTATAGATGAAAATTCCACATTAAATCAACAGAAAACACTACAAAAAACCCTTGGGAGGTTTTATTTCTTTCTTTTTTTTTTAAATGAGTGTTCACAGTGAAACTATGTCACTACTAAAAATACAAAAAATTAGCTGGGTGTGGTGGCAGGTGCCTGTAGACCCAGCTACTCAGGAGGTTGAGGCAGGAGAATGGCGTGAACCCGGGAGGCAGAGCTTGTAGTGAGCCAAGATCATGCCACTGCACTCCAGCATGGGTGACAGAGAGAGACTGTATCTCTAAATAAATAAATAAATAAAAGAGTGTTATAGCATTCCAAAGAAGTAACATATAACATTGTCAGCCAAGTTCTAATTTATTCATTCAATTCACTTGTTCATTCAACATTTATTAAGTGTGGGATACTTAGCAGGTACAGAGCATACAAAGAAGAAATAAATGTGTCTCTCTATTTAAGAAACTAATTTTTTACAATAGTATTAAGAAAATGTACATTAATAGCTAAACCTTTTAAATACTACAATAGGAAAAAAGTAATGAGGAGACATAATTACAACTGACAGATTATCCACAAAGATACTCAGAACCTGGATCTATTGCTTGAATTCTCAAATATGTTCTAACTATTTATTGCAAAGGTGTTTCTTTTACCTATTTGCTCAGTTTAATTATTTAAAAAGAAATTAAGTTGCCTTTGGATTCTTGCAAGAGATATGTTAAGAATTCCTATAAATAAGTAATGATTTATATGTAATATTAAAATGTAATATATATATATACATATAGTAGTAAATAATACATAATAATTTATCAGATATGCCCGATTTAGTTAACCCAAGGGTAAAATGGGGACATGATAAATAATCATTTTGTCATTTATAAATAGCTATCTAGTGAGCTAGGTAGACATAGTGCCTTATGTTTTTAAACTTTTCATGTAAGCATTTTATCAGTCTTTCCTATTAAATATTTTAATTATTTTGGAACCATGTTTTGTTCAAGTAACACTTTTATTGATTCTTATCAGCATCAATAAGAATATTTACTGTTTCTTGAGTTTTAATGTCACAAGTTAAGTCTCCTTAAATTTAGAGTTAGAAAATACTGGTCACCTTTCTAACTTCTTATATCTCATCAAGGAAATGATTACCAAACTTAGCACTTCTCTAAATTTAGGGAAAGATGTATGCAAAGTAAAGTAGAAAGTATAATTATTATCTTTCCCAATCAATAAAGTGAAGAGTGACTGTAGTAAATGTTAGGCTATTTCTCAGACACTGAAAAATAGATTAGTTGAGCAAAGATTATTCAACTTCTTCAAATTATGAAACATAGATGAATGAATATGATCATACTCATTTATTCATTCATACATTTTACTATTAAATAAAATATTTTGTGGTAAATATATTGCCACCATATTTTGAGAATATTCTTTTGTCTTATAATTATCAACATTCTGACATTAAATATAAAAATGGTGTTTATTTAATTTTGTAAAGTTTTAATATTATATAAAATAAGCAGATACTTAATATTTATTATGTGCCCACTAATTTCTGAGTATTAAGGTAAATGAATTTACATATAGTATCTGCTTAATTTGGAAAACAGCTAATTGTGATAGGAATTTTTAATGACAGTTTAAGGGTAAAGTGAGGTTTAGAAATGTTAGTAGTTTCCTATATACACTTTAGCAAACTACACTATATTGAGGAAGTGCAACTGTGGAAATAACTGAAACTATTTGAATATACAAAAAAAAATTGGAGACAAAAGAACACCTAATTTAAAAGTGCAGGATTGCAAGAATTTACTGATGCATTTGGGATAGTCCCCATTTAATTAAGAAAATGTTTTACATTGAAAATGTTATTTATGTGAAAAAGTCTGTATCGGGGTGCCAGCCCACGGGGCCCAGGGACCAGTACTGGTCTCTGGCCTGTTAGGAATCAAGCCAAGCAGCAGGAAGTGAGTAGTAGGCAAGAAAGCATTGCTACCTGAATTTCACCTCCTGTCAGATCAGTGGCAACATTATATTATCATAGGAGCACGAATCCTGTTGTACTAGGCATACAAGGGATATAGGTTGCGTGCACCTTATGATAATCTAATGCTTAATGATCTGAGGTGGAACAGTTCCATCCATGGAAACATTGTCTTCCATGAAACCAGTTCCTGTTGGCCCAAAGGTTAGGGACTGCTGGGCTATAACATACTGTGATTACCATAGTAGCTTCCTCTTAAAAGTATTTTAAAATTTTAGTTGGAAAGAATTGCCCAGTTGAAGTCTCCTCTTATATTCAAACTGACAGGTGAAAAACAAGATTATGTCTTACTCTTTGGGATTTACGGAATTATATACCTTAATCATTGAACACCATTAAATATTCTTTCACTTTCCCTCGGTAATTATTGTGAAGGAGTCAAATAATATATTTCATTATAACTATGATTGAAAATCCCATTTTGTGTAATGTTAAAACAAACATCTCTTCATGAATATTTTGCTACTCATTCACCATTGCTGTAACTTGTATTTTGAGTTGTCTTTCCCAGAGTAGATGGAGTTTCATCAAATACTGGCTTAATCTAATCCTCCTTTAGGCTACCCATCAAGCAAAATGAGAAGTACTGTCTCTGGTCAAGCATATGCTCTCTGTAACATCAAGTGACTCATTTCAGGATCAAACATTCAGCCTTAGCTTCAATAATATCATGCACCAAATAAGTCCTTAGAGCAGCAAATTACAATTTCAGGAATTTAATTTGAAACAAATTATGTGTAATATGAGATTAATTTTTTAAAAACCCAGAAACATGTAAAAAACATCTTTCACAGTAAGAATGTTAAAATACCTTAATTTTTTTCTAATTATAATATGCAAATAGAAAATGTTTTACTTGACTTTTATTTTATAAATTCAGGATTTATTTAGTATTACAACCTCTATAAATCGTAAAGCAAAGCAACCTCTTCATCCAATGTAAGCTATTTTCTGAATAAGCTCCTCCAATAAACCTTGAGAAAAAAGTCCTGACAACCACTTTGGCAGGGTGGGAAGAGTAGCACTCTATAAAAAGTCTCCGAGTCTTCATTTGTTTTGATAGAGTCAATACAGCAATGGCATCTTTGAAACAGGTGAAGTTGTTATCGTCACAGCATATCTACTTGCTCTATCTTTCTACCTTTTTCTGATATCATTCCCGTGAATATATATCATTAGCCTATGGTGCTTATTGTAGCACTGCTGAAAGAGTTCCCCTTAGTAAGACCTCACATAACATAAGGAAAAAAAAAAAAAAGGTAAAGCCGTCACCTCTCTTCTTACCACTGTTTCTTATAGAATCAGGCAGACCTTGGTTTTCATTCAGGTTATAGCTTTTACTGGCTGTGTGATTTGGAGAAATTACTTACTCTTTATGACACTTATTTTCTTCACCTGTGAATCCTGAATAATATTTAACTTATAAAATCCCTATAAGAATGTATTAGCACAGCAACTGTAAAGAACAAATCAACAATATTACTCTGTTGTCCATTTTCTTTACTTGCTACATCACTATGTATGCTTTAAGTTGTAAATTACCACATGACTGCTTTTTGGAAAAATTACCTAAATCATTTTTCATACTACAAAATTTTGTTCATCATATCACTGGGAAAGCTCAGTGTTCAACTCTGGTTTGACAACTATTTATTAGTTAATACCTAGTTTGACACCTGATAATGGTACATTAAGGTTTATCCAGAAATTCTTAAATGCATTACCTAAAAGTAACACTAAATATCTGATAATTGGCCAGTTCTTTAAAAAGATGCATTAATCCTTTTTTTACAGAAGTTTTATTTCTTCAGAGTTCAGCAACAATATTATTAGTGAATATTCCTCAGAGACATTAAGAACAGTTTTACCTCACCTTGGTCAGTGAGCATGTATACCAAAGTTAAGCTAAGAGAATTTTTGTAGATTCTCCTTGGAGAGAAGATAGGTTTGTGACCATCTCAATTATTGTAACCAGTGTTGAAATGCAGAGCAATCTTAATTGGGTAAAATATAAGATATTAACATTGAAGAATTAGACAAAGCCAAAATTTTAGCTAGTTAGAAGGCCTTTGGTGAAGAAATAGGAAGAAAGAACTAACAAGATGTATCTCCGGCACTGTGCGTATTTCATTATGCATATTACCTAATTTTAGAGGATGTAAAATTTGTAAAAGTGGAGAGTTATCTTTAAACAGATGGAAGCTGAAATCAAGAATTCCAGTAAATTGTCTAAGAGTTTAGAATGAGAAAAAAGAACAGATAATTGATAGAAAAATATTGAAAAGGTAACCCTGGGCTAAGAAATGACATGGCCTACAAATCTATATGACTTAAAATTAAATTTCACTAAAATGAATATCTGAAATTCTAATTATTAGTTAACTGTCAGCTCTAGAGAGATCTGGCTATCTTTTATCTCTGTATCTTCAGTGTCTGCTATGTATAGTCACTAAAGAAATGTTTACTGAATGAAAATGTATTCAATTACACAAGGATCACTTAACATTTGTTTGTAATATCTTATCTATGGAGATTTGAGAGGGACAAAGATGAACAAAATATACTCTGTTCTAAATAAACTTTCAAAGCTATTTCCCAGGTATTTGACAGAAAAGAGTAATGTAAAAGAAAAACATTTTTCCAAAAGTAGTATGTTCCGGCAAAAAGTATTCTGAAGGTGATATAAAAATTTACAAACTCTACTATTACTGAGGTAATAAAAATGACCATCTTAACCAAATTTGTTTCATGCTTTGATATTTTTATGCTTATGATTGATGCATAAATGATTATTAAATTTCCTAAATTAAAATTTCTTTATAATATTTGCCAGTACACATTTATGGAAAAACACTTAACACTTATATGACAATATTTGTATCTTTTCTTATATTGTTAGTATTTAAATAGTAAGTTACTTTAGAAACATTATTTCTATGGAATGATGTTCTAAGTTTACACTTGTGCATGACATTTCATCAGAATGCAATAATTTCCTTAATAATTAGAAGAAGCCCGGAGTTTCTGAATTTTTAAATAATTAGCAATTGATCACTTCAAATGAGAGCACTGCTATTATGACTAATGAATGAATGGCTAATGTTGGTAATAGATGATATTTTGCATTGATAGAGAAATGACTATGTATGAGTATTTATCATCTGATTCTCAACAGGATACTGCAAAAAGCCAAGGTAATTATATCTTAACTGCATATTTCCTTTTAATATGTTTTTAAAAAGCTTTGAAATATAAGAAACAATATTTATTTGTTCTTTAAAATTCAGTTATATAGGTGTACTATATGGTGAGAATTTTCCATTTTAAAGAAAAATTATCTGTAAAATTCTAATGTGTGAAAGTTTCTGGCCAAGTGTGCTTTGGAAATAAATGAAATAGGTAATTAGAGGATACCTTACCTCTATCTGTATAGAAGCTTCCTCAAGGGCTGTTTGTATACTTTCCATCTGTTGAAGCTGTAATCTCAGGATATGCTTTATTTATTATTGTACAAGGAAACTTGTAATCATAAATTATACACATAAAATTCACAAATGCATAACATTGATTCTTCAGTTATGTTCCAAATGTTTTCTTCAATGTTTAGGATATTTAAATATATTTTACAATTATCATCACTCGATTAGACTGCCCTATCATGTGAGCACATAGCAACCGTTACCTTAATGAATGTACTGTTTTTAATCTTTTCTTCTTTTCCACTCACCAAAATCTCAGATACATTTTCATATCAGACTATCCTGCCTCAAGTTACTCTTCCTATTACCAAATAGAGAAATTTCTCCATTAGAAGTTTTTTCTGCCATTAATTTACATATTATAAATATCCCTATCAAATAACAAACATAAATTATAAATAACTATCCATATTTACCTCTTATTCAGTTATGCAACCTCCACATAGTGGCCTGAGAAATACATTATAATGACTGATTAAAATATCCAAATTGTTTTTTTCTTTTAATCAAATCCTTCTGTTTTATCTAACAAAGGAGAAAATACACAATCAATGGATACCCTGCTGGAATATTTTATAAATAGAGTTTTATTATATTTTACAACTTTTTTGGTGTTTTTGTTCTCATCAAACAAAAATATTTACTACTATTTACCTAATGTCAAGTTATCTTGTCTTATACCCATTCTAGAAAATATTTTTTCATGTTTTTATCTTTTATTTACCATTTTTTCTTCAGCAAATTTGAAAAGATGATTATGTGCTCCATTCCACCCTTACTAATGGTAAATAAAAACACTCAATGAGTTAGTTAAACAACTTATGTTTACAGAAGAAAGGTAAAGATTGAAACAAAAGGAAAGTTAATAAAATAATATAAAAGGTTTACACTTACTGCTGCATTTCACTAATACCAGAGTACTTTTGAGACTTTCTTCATCTTAAGGTTCTAATGGGAAATTATTCTCAGAATTTGAAGACATTCACAGCTCATCACCAGACTGTGTATTTCTTTTATTAATTAATTAAAAAATATTTTTATCACCAGGAGTTAGTGAATATTTCCAGTCATCTAATCTTTTTTGGTCTTTTTGCACATCTCAGAGAATTATATTTTAAGTGCAGTGGAAAGGATACATTTTCCTGTGTTGTCACTTCTCCAAGAGTTTTCCACTCTGGGAACAGAGGAGACCTTCACAAGTGAGAATACCAAAATAGAGTTGAATAGCTTTTAAAACTCTCTTATTATATAATTCTTTAAAATTTTTTCTTAGTAGAACTTCCTTAGACTGTGAATGTGTGGTATGAATGTTTCATAAGGTGCAACAAAATAATTTTATTGGGAGCTTATGAAAACACTGTCTCTAACATATAGTTATAGCATCAACATAGCCACACATGGAATTTTAACTAATAACTTAAGGTTCTTTAGGGTATTAGTATACATGATAATGATAACAATTACTAGCAAGTATTACATGTTCACACATAACCAGACACTACTTTGATATATTTTCATTTAAAATTCCTCAAAAACTTGTGTCTGTTATTCGTTATTATTATTTGTATATTAAATATGTGAACACTGAATTTTAGAGAAATTGAGAAAATAGTTCAAAGTCACCCATTATTATACTGGAAAAAAGGAGATACAGACTCTAATTTGTCTCCAGTGCTTGATCTCTTAATCGTGGGCTATCTCTGATGGTTTTACTCAAATTTAATCTTATACATTATAAAACCAAGAGTATGCAGACAAGGAAAAACAAAGGTTCTTGAGTCAGATTTTGTGCTCATTCTTTCCTGGTTATGATAGAGTTTTGTTGAGCTACATGTTGTATGCTATGTCTGATATTAATTTTAAGTAAATAAAGGAGGAAACAGGTCACTAATATTAAATGTAGTTGAATTTTCAAAGTTTTTATGTTCAATATCAGTTCTCATATGGTTTTGTTTACTTGTTGAGGCGTGTGTATTTTTTCTGATCCAATATTTAGGGTTCAGGGAGCCTAAGGTCCACCTCTTTCAGTTAAAAAAATTGAGTAAATATGAGCACTTGGAGATAAATCTGATACTTTAATATTTTAAACCAGCATAGCTTAAAAATACACATGGCTTTTTAAGTTCATGCTAAAATTTTACATAGGAATATATTACTATTAAAATATCTGAAACTCCAGTCTTTAAAAAACAAAGACTTCATGTGTTTTTTTTCACAAAGTCTACAAAATAAAGCACAGTCAGTGATGTCAGAGAATGTTTACATTGTGTAATTCAGACTGGAAAATTATCTAGAGAACCACAACTGCCAGATTTATTTAATACTAATTATGTTTTGTGAAATGATTTATAAAAAGCACTATTTGTCTGACACAATGAGGAATAATTTTCCACATTATTACTTATTCCTTTGAACAAGTCAACCTCAAACCCAATGGGATCTGGCAACAATCTATGAAAATAAAAGCATTACCAATTACATTTTTATTTTCTGAAGGGCAAAGTTATATAATATAACAATATAAATATAGCAAATAGGAAGACATGAAAACTAGCAAAGACAGATAAATAATATGTAATCATTTCATGTAGTTAAAAATAAGCACTTCAAGAAAATTAGATTCAGCAAAGATAATTAAAGTCAATGTTTGGCAGAATACATAGAAACAAGAAATAATCAAAATATCAACATTCAACGGGCGGAAGATATCTGGAAACATGAATGCCAAAGGTACATGGAATAATGGTACATGAGAGATTAAAAGAAAGAAAGAGAAGCATTGTAATAATGATTGTCATAAAATGGATAAAAGCTCTCTCCAACAGGAAGCTTGATTTTTTACCACCTACCTTGTCCAAAAATGAGTCTATCATGGGTAAACTAACCCTGCCTGCCCTGCCACCTGCAACCTGCCTCAATGAGTAAATGATCTCATCAGTCTGGATTTCATGATTTTGAGATGCAACCAAATGGCCTCAGTGGGAGTTCAGCAGAATAATATCCTTCTGTATTCTACTCCAGATCATCAGTATGCTTGCTTATACCTATTTTAGTTTAATTTTCTCCTTTTATCCAGCTTTTTAAAACTGTGTTTGTTCCATTTTATCTTTCTTTTGCCTTAGTTACATGATTGTTCCTGATGTGCTTGGTTTTAATTGTGCTTTTGTTACTACCTATCCTATATATTTTTAGATACATCTTACTTTATACTTTGTATTCATTTCATGACAAGAATGTATCTCTAAGTTTTTAGGGACAGTACCTGTAGAGAGGATATAAGCTGTCGTTTATAATTTTATACCTTTTTATTACTGAAAATATCAAACTTGCAAAAAGAAAAAATACTGCAATAAACAGCTCTGGATCAATAATTCAACTTCAGAAATTATTAGTTCATGTTTCATCTTCACCACCCTCACTTCTTATCCCTGCCACTGCTTATACTGAAGCAAATTCTCAACATCATATAATTTTATTTCTAAGTATTTCAGTGTGTATATCAATAAAATTAAAATGCCTTAAGAATATAACCCTAATAATATAACATCTAAAATTTTGCAATAGCTCCTTATTTCCTACCTATTTCCAGTAAGTGCTCAGGTGTATCAAATTCTGTTATAAAATTTCAAGCAGTTTGCTTAAAATTAAATGAGTACTTTAACACTACCCAATTAGTTGATAAGTCCTTTATGTCTATTTTACACGTTAACCACTTTGGAAATTTATATTACATTTTGTATTCAACAGTAGGAAGCTGAATCAGAATTTAGGTAAAATTGTAATGTGTGAACACCTTGACTCCAAACTTTGTGCTGCATAATTGGACAAAATTTGCATTGGTTTTCAAAAGCAAACTCAGGTGGCCTTACATACTTGAGGAAGTTCTCCTCAGATCATTTTATATATATATATGATACAGCTTCTTTAGGTTCCAGTGTTGCTAAAATGATCTGGACTTAGTGACACTATAGAGTAAAAATGCTTATCATGTTTATTTTGAATTCTTTAAAATTTATTTTCAGGAATCCTATGGTCATTGAATAGCATGCCTTCTTCTTCTGTATTTATTTTCTTCTCATTTTCTGATTTTTTGCTTGTTTGTTTAAACTAGGAGGACAGTATTGACATGCATTTAACTTCACCAGTCCAGCTGGGGAAGGTTGTATTTTCTATTCTACTCTAAAGTAAGAAGAAATGTCACATTATTGTCATAAAAATATTTATGTTAATAATTCTACCTGAAAGTAAACCAGGCATTTTGTGTTTGAAAATGTTTAATAATTTTACCTTTCTTTTATTGCATTTCATGTCTGAATGAAGGGGTAGAAAAGCTATCGATAATCTAGGAAAATGAGTTTTGGTGTTATGCAACTATTTACTTGGTGTTAAATTTTTGGAAAATTTTGCAAGCTTTGAACATCCATTCTATTATTTTTAAAGTGAGTAAAACCATACTTATGCCATAAAATTGTTTTATAAATTTTGTGGCAGTATTTATTATACTTAGTAAACTGTAAACGTTATAAAATAATCATTAAGGATGATTATTCTGGGGAAGGGAACAAATCTCAAAGGATCCCATGGTCCAGCACTCTGTTGCTAAATAGTTAATTTAATGGAATTCCTAATATATGTCCGGTATCTTATTGTTTTCTATTTTAATATCAGAATATGTATCATGTATGCATAATTTAATTTACAGACAGAAACTGTAATGTAAGAATTTTAAGCCCCAATCTACAGATGAGAAACCAGTCTTAGAAAAGTTCATTTACTTTCAATCCCTTTCACATGACAAAGAGGAATATTCCAAGGATAAAAATGTAAACTTTATTTTTACTGGCTTATTCATAGGGACTTAATAAAAACTGTTGGAATTAAAAAATACATTTTGGGATATGAATTGTCGGAGACAGGGAATGAGGTAATTTTATGGAAATAGATAATTTACATGACATGAGATTTCTTCTCCAGCTGTAATAGAGTGACTGACACTGAACTTGCTTTCTTGCCTTGGAAAGTCTTCAAAGTGGACAAAAAATATGACAATTGTTTTTAGGCACTGTGAAACAAGTGAAGAAATTCTGCAATGATGAGAGGGCAAAAACTGATAAAGTGAGCATCAGACGGTCCTGGCACATTTGTGGTTTAGGTGGCTAACGTCCAATCTGAGTATGGCAATATTATGAAGTGGAGGTGGCACATATCTCAATTCAGGGTAGATAAATCAATTGGAATGTAGGGAACATGGAACTGGAGAAGGAATTGCATGGAACAGAGACCCATAGCTCTGTGTTGAGGTTCACTACGTGCTCTTGATTGAGGACTGCACAGTATACAAGCATGGGTGAGTATATGTAGCTTACAAGAGAGTGGTTACTACAGGTTTGAAAGTAGGACAGGAATACTAGAGGTCAAGCAGTATAGGAAAGAGTGGGAACTCCAGTCCATCCAGAATATAGACATAAAATTAACACATCATTAACACCCTGAGAAACCAGTCAAAACCCTAGAAATGTCTTACATTAAAATAAGGACACTTTTGTAAGTCTTACTTTAGAATCACTAACAAATCTTAAAACGGAGAGATCAAATTTAGAAGTTGAGATGTTTGGGAAGCATCTTGGATATGCCATAACCTAATTTATAAAACCAAGTCTACAAAAGTTCAAGTAGTCATTGAAGTACTTACTAAGAACAAAAATCGTTATTTTTGAAAAGAAAACAAAAATTCCTAATCTTGCTAATATATAATGAAAAACATCCAGTGCAAAAAATTTACAGGCAAAGAAACAGAAAAACGGGATTCATAGCCAACAAAGAGAAAAAATAGTTTATATTCAAATAATTAAAGAATAAAATGGTCATATGAATCAACATTTAGGAACTCTAAGAAGACAGTAAAACAATAAGGAAATAAGTTAAATTCTAGAATTGAAAACTACAACAACTAAATTGAAAACTTCACTAGTTGACTTAATAGTGAATTGCAAATGGCAGAAGAGAGTCAATAACCTTGATAACAAATTAATTAAAAATATGTAATATGAAGAATAGAAAGAAAAAGGCTTGAATAAAAAAGATTGACAATGGGAGAAAAAATATTTGGAAATATGAACAGAAAATTTTTTCAAATTTTATGAAAAACATTGACTTATGGATGTAAGAAGTTGAGAAAGCCTGAACTTAATAAATTTTAAAAACAATGAAACAAAACAGTACACACACACTCACACACAAGTAAAAAGTCACTCTAAGCTGGATAAATTTAAATGCACACGCGCGCGCGCACACACACACACATCTAGGCACATGTAAATATAAGGAGAAAATATTGAAAGATCCAGAGAAAAAGAGAGCACATAAATGAGATCAACAGTAGCATTTCTTGAAGAGGAAGTAAGAAAAGAGATCTGAATATAAATCAAAGAAATTGAAAAAAGACAATTCAGAAATTTAAGAAAGTCAAAAGTTGATTTTTTAAGGACATTAACAAAATTAATAAACCATCCTAGACTGTTGGGAAAGAAAAAAGAGAAAGACAATACATATATTACAAATATCAGCAACAAACACTGTGTATTACTGCAAATCAATTACGTATAATACGTATAATAAGAGAATATTATGAACAACTTCATGCCAATAAAGTTGATAACATGGATGTTAGTTTGAAACAATTCATCAAACCTGACTCAAATAGAAGCAGAAAAAATTGAAGAGCTATTTAACTCTTCAATTCCATTTCATTCAATTCAATTAATTGAATTCATAATCAAAATACATCTGGCAAAATAAAATTTTAGGCCCAGATGGTTACACTGATGTATTCTATGAAATACTGAGGAAGTAATCATACCAATCTGAGATAAACTATTTCACTAAAGGGAACATTTTCCAATTTATTTTATGTTTAAATAAATATGCTAGGCATTCACGAAAATAACTTTCAGAAAACTAGAAATGTCAACCCTCAAACTTATAATAGACTTCTGAAAACCTACAACTAACATTGTAGTTAATAGCCAAAGACTCAATGGTTTCTAAAATTGGCAACAATTAAAAACTGATTGTTCTCACCCCTTTTATTCAATAGTGTACTGAATTCCTAGCCAATAATATGGTTATAAAAACAATAAAGGGTATAAAACTTAAAAAGAATGGTGTAAAAGTGTCTTTATTTGCAGAGATTATTATTTTTTGCCTGGAAAAATTATATGAATTCTACAAAAAATCTACTAAAATTGATGAGTTAATACAAAAAGACTTTATGATGTCAATAAAGTAGTAACAAAACAGTGCAAGAATACTTTATATTCTTTTATATTATATTTATATTCTTTATATTATTATTTATATTCTTTATATACTTTATATTCTTTATATTATAAATACTTTATAATAATATTTACTACAGCATCAAATGTTTTAAAGTATGCTGAGAAACAAAGAAAATTTAAATAAAGAAATGTGGAGAAGTACCATGCTAATAGATTGAAAAAGGGTATATTTTTAAGATGTTCTCCAAATTTATCTATAGAATCACCAAAACCCTAATCCAAAAGCCCAGCATATTTTGGTAGTAAGTGATGAGATGATTCTAAAACTTTGTGGAGACTAAAGCAACTCCATCTTGGATGCTAATCTGCCATGTACACTTACCACTGACATGTTTGCTTACCATAAATCCTACCCTTAAGCAAATCACTTCATACAAAAGTTTTCTTACAAATTCCTTCAAAAGCACTCACTCCCTTTCCTTATGACCTATAATCGCTGAGTCTGGGGGACAGTAGTGAGAGGGATCTAACATCTCATCTAGAGGCTGCCTAAGATACGGATTTTGTTTGTAATTTCCTATTAAAATGTTTCTGATAAACTATATTTGTCGGTCTCTTCATTGGCCTCTCACTTTCCTCAGCCTTTAGGGATAGGTTTGCATAAACCTGCTCACCTTGGAACAAACTTACATAGTAATGCAAAGGATCTTGAAGAGAGAGAGAGAGAGAGAGGAAATAAATTAATTCGAAGAACATAAACTACCTGATTTCAAGACTATTAATCAAGGAAATAGTCCATTTAAAAAAAACAAATAAATCAATGGAAAGGTATAGAGCCCAGAATTGAAAATACATGCATACCTACAATATTATTTAATTTTTCTAAGAAGGTAAAGTAATTAATTAGAGAATTTTTTTTTTTTACCAAACTGAATATCAATATTAAACATATTGTCCCTACCTCATGGCATATACCAATAATTGTTTATAAATATAAATGTCAAATCTACAGTTCTAAAACTTCTTTAAAAAAGCTGCATGGAATGTCTTCAAGATTATCTTCACAAGACAGCAAGTATTTTTGTACAGTGCACATACATATACACAAAATATACTCATCTATAAAAAGTAATATTGATGAACTGGACTTAAAGCAAATGAAAAGTTTTGTTCTCCAAAATATAACAGGAAGAAAATGAAACAACACACAGCTGGAAAAACATATTTACAATAAAAATATTCATCAAATACTTGTATCCCAAATATAAAAAGAACTCTCATATTCTGCTTTCTCCTTAGATCATTTAAGTTTTCATCATTTATGAAAGAGGTCTAAAAATTCAATATTGAGAGAACAAACAATCCAATAAAACCAGTGGAAACCTATAACAGATATCTCACAAAAGTTAAGTAGCAATAACCAAACACATATGAAAACTGTATCAACATTATTCATCATCAAGGAAATAGAAAATAAAACAATGGAATACATTCAGCAATAAAACCAACAAACTACTTATACAGACAGCATAAGTGTTTTCTAAAACTTTATGCAGAACAGTTAACATGATGGAAACAAGATGCACATACTGTATAATGCATAGAATTCTGTCAACAGCAAAAATTAATCTATAGTGCTGGAAATCAGATCATCGCTTGCCTGGAGTGGAGTTGAGGCAAAATTTGACTGCAGAAGTTTGCAAGGAAACTTTATGTGATGAAGGAAAAGTTCTATACCTTGACATACGTCTGAGTTAACATTGGTCAAAACTTGAACTCTGTATGCAAGTATAAATATGTAAATCATACAGCCAATACATTGGAAAAAAAATTTAGGGAAAATTTGAGAAGAGATGTGAGAATCAGGATTAATATGCTGTAGTACTTTGATTTTTAACATAGGCATTCACTTTAAAATTTTCAATTAATATCCTCAGCAAGATAGACAATAAAATTGTAATCCAAAGATGTTGTCGGAAGACACAGATGAAATAAATTATGTTTACAGTGTGTAAGTTGCATTGTGTACAAATTGTTTTATATCATCTAGTAACAATTAGCCTAGTATAAAAATAGAGTGTTTTTTCTACGTAGTTATTTTATACTTGTTTCTGTTTTTAGGATGAGTGGTGAAAAAAATGCTATTTGGAAATGTGAATTTCAGGGGAGATGTTTGATTATGAAAGTGACAGCTGAATAAATTGGCTAAGTTGAAGGTGAAGTGTGTTTGGTAGGTAAATATATTGAGGAATCTCAATTCCTGACATTATTATTTTGGGTATGGAAAGTGGCATGTATATTTCAAAACTAAGATCATATTATATTTCAAATATATCCCACGTTGTTGAACTGTGAAACTGCAATCTACTACCAAACAATGGGAGTACATGCAGTAGTATTATCTTGGTTTAATTAATAAGCAACATCAAGCCCAATTTCTCCAGCTTACAGAGTATGTCTGAAGGGTGAAAATCAAGAAATTAGAAAGAGTCACCTTTCTATGTGCCCAAGTTCTGCTAAACACTTCCACAATTAAACTATAACTTATTTTTAGTCTAAACAATTCTAGTGACCATGGTTTGGAACCTTGACAATGTCAGACCATTTTGTCACGTTATTCACTTTCAAATCCAGAAATTTAGCACTATGCTAGATTAAATTTCTTACAAAACATGTGCCTAAGCCAACAAAAGTTGATGAGATATATTTCTTAGAATGATATATGTTTATTTATTTATTTTTTATTGTACTTTAAGTTCTGGGGTACATGTGCAGAACGTGCAGTTTTGTTACGTAGGTATACACGTGCCATGGTGGTTTGCTGCACCCATCAGCCCGTCATCTACATTAGGCATTTCTCCTAATGCTATGCCTCCCCCAGCCCCTATCCCCCAACAGGTCCAGGTATGTGTGATGTTTCCCTCCCTGTGTCCATGTGTTCTCATTGTTCATCTCCCTCTTACGAGTGAGAACATGCGGTGTTTGGTTTTCTGTTCTAGTGTTAGTTCGCTGAGGATGATGTAAGTTTTTAATAAGAAACAAGCAGTATTACCATTCAGATCCTGGATCCTTAAAGCCTGTTCTCTTTTTACTAAGCCAAAAGAGAGATACTCTTTAGAGTTCCCAAGAAAACTAACTTATTTCAAAGAAGGTACTTAGTCTTTAAAGAATAGCAATAATTAGGGTACTTTTCTTAGTACTTATAATTGATGGACAGTGTTCCCGGAGGCAAAAACACCACAGGTATTAATGATTTAAGATTGTGGAGAGAAACAAAGAAACGAATCAATTTTTCATGGTCAATCATGTGTAAAGAGGAGTGTTATTAATATTGCAATTCTACGAAGGGCTCTCTTTAGAGCATTTTTATAGCACCAAGATTTCAGACACACCTCTAGTCATAACAGTTAGAAATAAATGAGCCATAGTTGATCACAGAGCTCATTCAATGCCATATTCACTTCAGTTTTCCTGGGAGCAGATGTGGGAATGATCTTAACCAGAAGGCCAGAAGAACACTCCGTTTCAGAATTCATGACAGTTATTATAATTTCAAAGAAAGAAACAAAACAGATACCAATAACAGATGGTCTAAAAGTTACTGTGCACATTTTATGTACAATTGCACTAAACAACAGGGTATAATTTAAATGACAAAGAGGAGAAAAATAGAATATTATAGCTAGGGATCAAATAGATTTAATGAGTTTTTTACTGAGAAGCTCCATTTGCTTGACTACAAGACTGCAAATGTGAGTGTGGTACATTCTAAATTATTTGGTAATTTTTGATGTTATATTTAATTTTGTAAAAAATTTTGTCACCCCTCAAATCACCAATTTTATGTTGTATTATATAGCTTTTATTATATTTTGTTTATTTTGTCAGTATTTTAAACATCAGTTCCAAGTTTCTACATAGCAAATTGCATTTCAAAAGACATTTTTAAAACTTAATGTTTCTCAATTCAGAATCACAATTACACATTTGACTATTGAATTTAAGCAATCTGCATATAGTTAAAAGAACATAATTTAGGTCCAGTGCAATTGACATTTATATAGCTGGCAATTCTTCAATAAAGATTTTTCTCAAAATACTGATGTTCCTCATCCTTATTGAATCAAACTAGAAATATGTATTTTTCTTAGCCTTTAATTACCTTATGACTGTCAGAACAACCAATTACTTCTCTTTATGACTACAAACCTCTTTGTTCCTAGGAAAAGTTATTGACTTAGCCGTACAACATAATCAGAAATGTCATTGATAGATTTCTTGCTAAACATGAATGATGAACTTTGTTTTTATATTTAAAAAAATGTAAACGAGAATGAGGAGGTTAGGGGAAAATGTGAGCTAAGAATCTGAAATGAACTATTAGGTTAGACTGCCAAAAATAGGTAGGAGGTTGTGGTGAATAGATTAGCATCCCTAGTGAGGAAAAAGCACCTAAAACTCTTCAGAGAACAACAATAAAAATTTTTAAATATGTTTAGTTAGAAGTTAAAATTAGAAGTTAAAAATTTTTAACTTCTGCATTTTCTATAAATCTTATCTATCTTCTTTCTACCCATCTATAACCTATCTATCTTTTAATCCATCCAGATACATTTTTTTTTCAATCTCATCACCTGAATTTATCCAATGCATGATGGTCCATACAAAGTTCAGAGATTGGTAAAAATTTCTAGAATGAAACTGCTATGAATAGTAGCTTAATTTCTGTCCCTCTCTGGATGCAAATTTAATTAAGTAAACTGTCAAATTTCTACTCATTTATTTATATGTTATGTGTACATTACAATAAATATGAAAATATATACAACACGTATATATTTGACATGTTTTTGTCATAAAATACTCTGTATATTGAATTAATTGCTAAAACATTTTGTTGACCATGTTATGTATTAAACTAAACCTTGATAATCAATTCTGCAAAATGTTATGGTACATAGAAGATTATATATAAGATTGTAAAGAAACCAAAGTGGGCAGGGCGCTGTAGCTCACGTCTGTAATCCTAGCACTTTGAGAGGCTGAGGCGGGTGGATCACAAGGTCAAGAGATCGAGACCATCCTGGCCAGCATGGTGAAGCCCTGTCTCTATCAAAAATACAAAACTTAGTCGGTTGTGGTGTCACATGCCTGTAATCCCAGCTACTAGGGAGGCTGAGACAGGAGAATCTCTTGAACCCAAGAGGCGGAGATTGCAGTGAGCCAAGATCACACTACTTACTGCACTCCAGACTGGCAACAGAGCAACGCTCCATTGCAAAAAAAAAAAAAAAAAAAAGAAGAAACCGAGTGAGTTATAGCTTTAAAAAAAAAGTATAAAATATTCTTCATTGTCTAATTTTCATCATTTTTAAGTGGTAAATTTTATAATATAAAAAGTTTAAAGCTGATTTTCTATTATCTGATTATATTTAATCATATTTTTCTTTCTATTTATATTTTATTTCTGTAGCAACTCACTGTTTTGAATGCCTCAGTCCATTTATGACTTTAAATTTGAATAAGATATACAGAGAAATATCAACTGAATTAAAGGACGTGCTGCAAGTAGTTGTCAGAAAAAAATGAGATATATCAATGATTAAACATGTGATTTTTAAAAATAACCCCGAAAAATTGTGAAAAGTTAGTTGTTTTCACTGGATTTTTTTTTTTTCTTTTTTTTTTTTTCGAGACAGAGTTTCGCTCTTGTTGCCCAGACTGGAGTGCAATGGTGCGATCTCGGCTCACTGTAACCTCCGCCACCTGGGTTCAAGCGATTCTTCTGCCTCAGCCTCCCTAGTAGCTGGGATTACAGGCCATGTACCATCACACCCGCCTAATTTTATATTTTTAGTAGAGATGGGGTTTCACCATGTTGGTCTGGCTGGCCTCGAACTCCTGACCTCAGGTGATCCCCCCACCTCGCCCTCCCAAAGTGCTGGGATTACAGGAATGAGTCACCGTGCCTGGCCTGGATTCTTAATATACAGACACTCAAAGTAATAGGAGAGTAATTAGTATATTTATTTATTGCATATGTAGTATTCACAACTTTTCCTTCTCATAGTAAGAATAATGTAGAATTGTTGTATTTGGTCCATTTTCTTTCCAATTTACTTACTGGCATGCAGGCTGTAGCTTTCTTCCTGATGGAAGAACACACCTTTTAATTATACACAAAAACAATTTAATTCCCTGATGGATATGTATGAGCAACCTCTGAAGTAACATCTTAATTTTTTTCTTAATAGGAAACAGCTAATATCTAGCTGTTCAATGACTTTTGATTAACAAGGACACATTGCCATTATCTAACTTAGAACAAATACAATAACTAAAACAGACTTCAAAAATTCTAAGAATTTTCTTTTAGCTGAAAAGCATTTTTCACTATGGAAAAAGGTTTCTTTCTGATTTTCTTGCATGATGTTCTTTTAACTCCATATTGCTTTTTTCTGAAAGTAGAATTGCCTTTCCTGTCTCTCTTTCAGAGAATATTTAAATTTGAGATAGTGGCTCACTACATGTTGGCCGACTCTGACTGTGTAAGCATTACCCAAATGAAGTCCCTGCTGACAAAAGGTAAAGACAAAACAGGTGAATATCAGTAAATGCTGGCCAAGTTGGCTTTCCAGCCCCTAAGGCAATATTTTCCAGTCATTCAGGACACTGAAATTACATTCTGCTGGAATCTCATCTCCACTTATCTATCCTTTGAACAATGAAATGTGAAGAAATCATGTCTATAGTTTCTATGTTTATAGATTATTAATTCTCATAGACTATTGTTTTCTGGTTGCTAAAATAAATAATTTGATAGAACATTCAGAGATGTCTTAGGATTTTCCTTTATATATACATACAAAATCAAACAATAGCCAGATCAGATGTTTTGATATGAAACTACTCACGTGTCTTGTAGTCCAGGAGGATTTATGTTGGGGTTAAATTTGTTGATCTTTGTAATTGTTTTCCTGTACTTTACAAGGTTAGTGCCACGGCCTGATAGTTCTTACAGTACCATCTGCCTCTGTCACCTGTGTAATTGCTATATTTCCCACAGTCCAATTACACAGAGTATAACACAGATCTTTGACTCTATCATCTCTGGATTTGGAGATAGAACTTTATGTCCTAGCATATCGTAAGTTTACATGAGTGCATAAATTCTAAATTAAAAAGTTACCACCAAAGGGGCTAAATTGGCTTTTAGGAGTGGAAATAATTTTAGTTTTTTTATTTAGAAGGTGCAGATATACATATAGTACCTATATGGATATGCAATATATCTATAGGATTAAAATTTCTGGGGTGGTTGACTAGGTTAAAAATCTCAAAATTTTCCTCACACAGTGATAATGAAAAAAAAAAGTTTGAGAAACATTGGATTAGAGTGAGCACCACTCATTGCAGAATATTGCTTTTTATGTCCTCCCATATTGACAGGGTCAGGAGCTTTTTAGTCATCTAGAACGTGTTTATAGTCACATATTTACTGCTATGTGGCTCCAAAAGGTTATCACCATTTTGTAACTGGTGGCTTCACTTTTAAACATTATCAAAATTGCATTTAATTCAATTACTCATCTTCTTAGATTTAAGAGTGATGCATGCCCAATTGTAATTTAATTAATAAGATGTATTTGAGTTATTGACTGAGTTCTTCAAAGTCATCAAATTGATTATTTGTTCATAAAGGCTAGGAGATTGGAAAGAAATCACACCTAAAGAACATTATAGAATATCAGGCCAGAGGTCTGGGAGAGGCAAGATAGAGAGGTGAAAAGAACTATGAGAAGTCTGGAAGTTTGGAGACAAAATAAAGAAAATGATTTGGTCATTTATGGATTCAAAAAGAGAACTTCATGGGGCTAAGATAAAAATCTTCTTACTATAAAATACTATTAGGAATCAAAAATATAAAATAAGTCCTTAAAATATACCTAACCCAGCAACTATTTGCATCAACATCGTTGGTCCAAGGGGTAGAGTTATTCTTATATTAAAAGTTCTTGGCCAGAACAGGACAAAAGAATTTTGGCACTGAACTATAAACCTTCAGTTTATCTAAATTGGTAATGTTGCAAAGAACTTTTGATTTCATATTACATTCCTTTCTGAAGATAGTTGAGAAGCACAAGGGACAGCAAATACTAGCGATGCTAAGGCAGATGCTTAGGCAGCTGTGTGCAGTAAAGAGCTGACAAGTCCCAGGTGGGGCATAGCACCATGGATCATGAGGCAATCATTCTTTTTTCAATAAATTGGTCTTGTGCTAGGTTGATCTTAAATTACTCCAGTGGGAAAAGAAGTCTTATATGGTGAGGGGAAAGTCCATGTGATAATATCTATAGCACAGCCTGAGACTCATTTTTGACATATAATTTATTTCTTCCTGACATGATGATAATTGGATGATTGCCAGAGACCAGGCAACATGTGTATTCAATGTAGAAAAGACAGCTGCTAGGATATCCATTTTCATCGTCTCTCTAGAACCAAAAAGAAATAATCAGCCATCATTTTTGTATGCAGAGGACAGAAACATATGTATAATTCCAGGAAAAAAAAAAAATCAACGAGACTTTTAAGACCCTAAGAATTTGTGTTCTCTGTTGCTTCCTTTTCTCTGCTATTGCTCCTGCTAAATCTTCCCTAGACTGTGGTTATGAAAGCTTTACACAGTTTTCCAACTCCTTTCCTTCCCTACTCCAATTTATTCTGCAAAGAGTTTTCACATTATACTTCCTAAATCCCCATCCTACTCAAAAAGTTGTAGTGCCTCCTGTTTCATATGGTGTTAATTAAAGAAGTAAAGATCTTTGTTTTTGTTTGTTTGTTTTTTGAGACAGAATCTTGTTCTGTCACTCAGGGTGGAGTGCAGTGGTGTGATCTTGGCTCGCTGCAACCTCCGCCTCCTGGGTTCAAACAATTCTTGTGCCTCAGCCTCCTAAGTAGCTGGGATTACAGGCTCATAGCACCATGCCTGGCTAATTTTTGTATTTTCTAGTAGAGACGGAATTTCACCATGTTGGCCAGGCTGGTCTCGAACTCCTGACCTCAGGTGATCCGCCCTCCTTGGCCTCCCAAAGTGCTGGGATTACAGGCGTCAGCCACCGCACCCAGCCTAAAAATCTTCACTGATACCCTCCTCAGTATGGCTTGTGTCTATCTGTCTAGCTTTATCTGGCACCTCTTCCTCATACAACACTTTGCTCAAAGTAAATAATTTAATGTTTTCTGAACATATTATAGATATTACTACTTCCATACATCTGTTCATATCCATTTCTCTGCCTTCTTAAATGTATTTTTTATGCACTTTTTTTCTGAGCTACCACCCTGAGCCCCACACCATCAGCCAGAAGCTGTTCTTTATTCAATATATGTAAAATGCATGACATACAGCAAATAATTCATAGATTTAAGGTCAATTTATTTTAAGACTTGCCTCTTTTTATTTTTTTTTATGTATTTATTTACTCGCAAAATTTTAAGGATTTTAGAGTAAAAGTTACGACGTTCTTGTTACACTACATTCTTCATCGCCCAGCAACGAATCTAGTATATAGGGAAAATGATAGATATTTGGCAAGTGGAATTTAATTGCCAATATGTTATTGAATAAATTAATGAGGGATATATGCTATCTTTCACCTGCAATGCCCCTGCTGTGCCTTGGGGATAGCAAAGAAGTGACGCCAGAGGTCAGTTAGATGTTGATAAACTCTAGGACTACCTGATGATCTAGAAAAAGAAAAAATGTAACTGTTAGGAAATAGTATTTTCTTCGTGAGCTCTTTTGTAGTTTTTAGATAGTCTCTTGTGACATGATCCTATCGAACATCAGTGTGCACACTCACACAATTATATTTCACATAAAATAGCGAGCATGTTACAATATTAGAAGCCTCCAACTCTATGCTGAAATATTAAATTTGGGTGATGGCTCAAACCTAATTGTAACTGCACAATTTATTCACTTAACTAGTTATTGAGGCAAAGTCAATCCAAGTACCCTGCTGAAAATCAATGTGGTAATGACAAATAAGTGACCTGGCCCCTTGGGATCTCATAAACTAGGGAACAGAGGCAGGGTTTACATCTGAATAAATGCAATACACTGAAGTGGGGTCAAATGGAGGACCCTCCTGAAGAGTTAGTAAGAAAAAGCATCTTCTGCATTAGGGGACCCCAGAAATGCAGATCAAAGGAGAAAACTGAAGAGGTCCTTGAAGAAATAACAAAACTGTTAAGCAGTTTATGCAGTAAAGAGGTTTCAGTCAGAAATGTTAGAATATAAAAAGGTATAATTATGTCACTGATCCAGTAAATGTCTCTCAATTTAAAAGAAGATTGAATCAAACTAATTTTAAAGTAAAAGTATTTATTATGTCACTTGGGAATCCAGAGGTATGGCAGGCCTCACATTTCTTAATTCAGCAGCTCAAATATATTATTACTGTGATGGCTAATTTTATTTGTCAGCTTGACTTGACTTAAGAATGCCTAGATAGCTGAAATATTATCTCTGGGTGCATCTGAGGTTGTTTCTGGAAGAGATTAGAATTTGAGTCAAAGACTGAGTAGGGAAGATCTGCCCTCAACACTGTGAGCCAGCACCATTCAATCCATTTAGGGCTGGAATATCACAAAAAGGAGGAAAAGGATGAATTTTCTTTTTCTTCTTGAGTGGGAACAGTCATCTTTTGCCCTCATACATCAAAGGTCTTGGTTCTTGAGCCTTTGGACTCCAGAACTTAAACCATCTGCCCCCAGTTCTCAGGCCTTTGGCCTTGGACTGAATTATACCACTGGCTTTCCTGGTTCTCCAGCTTCCAAATGACTTATCATAGGACTTCTCAGCCATAATCTATAATCACATAAGACTATTACTGTAGTAATTATCCTCTTAGTTATCTAGATCTATATATCCTGTTGGTTCTGTTTCTCTTAAGAACCATGACTAAAGCAATAAGGAAGTTTCTATTGCTCTGTTCTTCTACAACTATGATGCTTTCAAACTAATACTGTGTTTCTAATATATTCATCAGAAACATTCACTGACCTTTTTTTTCAATGTATATTAAGTATAAGCTCTATTTTATTATGATTGCTTTCCCCGCCATCCCTAGGTTGATCTTGGACTCTGGGACTCTACCTTCACTATATGATTTTTTTTTTTTTTTTTTTTTTTTTTTTACCCTTTTGGTCACTTGCCCTTATACACAACAGTGCTGATGCCTCTGCAAACTACTGACCCAGTGGCTTAGGGGGTAGGTGGGTGTGAGTACCAGAGAGAGTCAAGGAAAGTAAAAAAGCGTTCTGACATTCCACCAGGCTTGACACTCATGACTGCATCATTGATCTGCATCTTTCTAGTGCATGCTTTTGAAGGTGAAGGTACAACCTGTAACGAACATACCTTTGTTCCTAGAATATTATGGCATAATTTATCTTTGTTGTTAATCACTCATCACTTGAAACACAGGGAATTTTTTCCTCATGATACAAAGACTTCTATTTACTATTTCTCCTTTTTCATTTTAAATTTCTGAACTGATAAAGTGGTAATTGAGAAAAAAGATTCTTTATTCACTTTCTACTTTATTTCTATCTATTTCCCAGCTTCAACATGAAAGTTCATTTATTATTTGTCTTTTTAACAAGTTCTGGTTTATATTTTTGATATGTTACTAACATATCAACATTTTAAAAATGCACATATATATGCATCATTTAAAATTGAATTTTAAGTTTATTTTCTGCTCAGAGATGGCATACATTATTCAGGAAACACTGTTCATCATTCAAGATATTTCTTATCTGTATTTCTTTTCTCAGCCAATTGACCTTTGTCTTTGAGATACTTACCTCCTTGTACTGTGTTAGAGATTGTAGTCGTAAAATCAACATCCTTTACATAAATTAGTTAAGATAGAAATTTTTACTTAAAAATGAAATAGAAGCATAGAGCTACTTGGAATATAAGAATTCTTGTTGTATTAATCTGTTTACACACTACTATAAGGAACTACTTGAGACTGGGTAATTTATGAAGAAAAGAGGCTTAATTGACTCACAGTGCCACAGGCTGTGCCGAAGCATGTCTGGAAGGCCTCAGGAAACTTAAAATTGTGGCAGAAGGGGAAGAGGAAGCAAACACCTTCTTCTCATGGCGGCGGGAGAGAGAGCAAAGGGGGAAGTGCCACACTCTTAAAGCATCAGATCTCATGAGAACTCATTCACTATCACGAGAACTGCAAGGGGGAAATCTGCCCCCATGATCCAGTCATCTCCCACCAGGCCCCTCCTCCAATTTGACATGAGATTTGGGCAGGGACACAAATCCAAACCATATCACTTGTCCATCAGTTTTGCCAAATAAGATGCATATTGGAAGATACTCAGTGTGAATTGTTGTCCTGGATACTGATAAAAGAAAAACTTCAGCTGAATTAAATTTAAAGGAGGTCAATTGAGCAATGAATGATCTACAAATCGGGCAGCCCCCAGAATCACAGCAGGTTCACAGAGACTACAGGGGTGCCTCATGATCAGAACAAATTTATAGACTAAAAAGGTAAAGTGACATACAGGAATTCAAAGTGAGGTACGGAAACAACGAGATTGGTTACAGCTCAGCATTTGCCCTATTTGAACAGTTTGAACATTCAGTAGTCTATGAGTTGTCAACATGTGGTCGACGTATGGTCGCTAGGATTGGCCAACACTCAGCTAACTATTAAGTTAGGTTTTCAATTTTGTCTGACTATTAAGCTACGTTACAGTTTATCCACAGGGACTCAAATATAGATATACAGGAGTCCTTTTCAGGTCATAATTTAGTTTGCTTTAACAATACCAAAAACAGGCCGGGCGCGGTGGCTCAAGCCTGTAATCCCAGCACTTTGGAGGCCGAGACGGGCGGATCACGAGGTCAGGAGATCGAGACCATCCTGGCTAACAGGGTGAAACCCCGTCTCTATTAAGAAATACAAAAAAAAAAACTAGCCGGGCGAGGTGGCGGGCGTCTGTAGTCCCAGCTACTCGGGAGGCTGAGGCCGGAGAATGGCGTGAACCCGGGAGGCGGAGGTTGCAGTGAGCTGAGATCCGGCCACTGCACTCCAGCCTGGGCGACAGAGCGAGACTCCGTCTCAAAAAAAAAAAAAAAAAAACAATACCAAAAACAAAATAAAATCACTACTCATGATTACAACAAAATGCAAATCAATGATAATGGCAATAAAATTATAAACAGTTTATACTTACATTGTTATACAAGAGAGTGAAAATGCGTGTTGATGTAGCATAAATAGATAGTGGTTTCCCAAACGCATGTGAGTATGAGGACATGATGGGCTAGGTTCCCATGTAATTATTCAACAACATATACCCCTTGCTAGCACAATGCCAGTCCAAGTTTGTTTCCATTTACTTCAAAACTGGCAGCATACTGAAAGGGAGAAGTCCCAAGCCAGACTGCAAGACCCTTATGAAACTTTGTTAAACATCCTCTCTATTTGTCAGAGTTTTTATCTTTGTGATAAAGTTATAGGACATACAAATTCTACAATTCTTTTAGCTCTAAGATTCTTGGAATCTGTTTAAATTTTATCTGAGATATATCCAAAAGGTTCAAACTCACTTTGTCCTGGTGAAGGGAGAAAAAATAATAATTTTCCTTGTAGCACTCAAAATATCTTATCCACCCAGTTACAATAGTATCAGAAATGCCACCTTTATAATACAGTACTTAGAGTTTGGATGTTAAGTTGGCTCTTAAAATACAAATCTCAATGAGAAATAATTTTAGTCTGTCATCTTTGATTTTAATATTATCAGATTTTTCTGACTTCCTTCAGGTTAGAGGTCTAAATTCCAGGGACAATGACCATCATAACAACTAGAACAAACACCATGAGAAAGGGCAGGTGGAGAAGAAAAAGAGAGAGAAAGATTAATTTTGATTGGAATGATAAAGTAATCAGGTAATATGTCAATCTCATTACTAGTTAAGAATATTTAATATTAATTAACATTTAAATTTAATTCTAATATGTGTACTTGAAGTATGTAACATGGCATGAAACAAATAATATATAAATTATATAATTGTAGGGAATGCAGCCATAGCATATTTGTAAAATTTTAATGTTTCTCATACATGATGTCCTTGAATGCGCAAATCAGCAAACTAAGGTCATTGAGAGAGCATACAAAACTGAGAGAAGGATGCTTGAAGGACAGGGGAGATTCTCCAAAACAACTCAAAACAATACGAAACAAAAAACCCCACCAACTTTCTGTTGCTTTTGCCGGTAGATAGCTCTGATAATCTAGATATTCCTGACTAAAACTAAAACAAAAAAATAGGTTCAGAAACAATGAATATTCATGTAATATACATTCTTTCCTCCTTTACCAGTGTTAGTTGAGAGTCATACAGTCAATTAAGATATTTTGTGTTTGAGTGAAAGAAAGGTAAGTAAAAATCAAGAGGGTGAAATTGCAAACTTTGTGAAGTAGGTAGAACTGCACTTAAACAGAAACAGAAACAATGACATATATACTATCACTCTTTTGCTTTCATTCCAAATACTCTCAAAATTGTGAGCATCGTTCTCTCTGACCACCTTCTCCAAAGACTGGAGCCCTGGAAATGGACATCTTCAGTCTTACCTCATGATACTTCTGTAAGCAGAAATACATCACTGATTAACTGGCTTGAATCATGAGCATATCCCTGGAGTAATTACTGTAGTGATGGCAATGTAACACTATAATTGGCATCGTTGTTCATTGTCATGTGGCTAGAGAATGGAGTTCTATGCTTCCCACCATGATCTACATTCTATATAAAAATAAAGATATGTCTCACAAAAGTATTTGAGGAAGACAAACTAAGAAATAGGAAGACAACAAATAGAAAGACTTCATTCTAAGGCTTCAACAGTAATGAGAAATTCAAACTACTACCAAGTCACTAACTCCTAAGCCACTAAGTTACTATCACAAAATTTAAATCTTGTTCTAGACATCCTAATTAATGCCTGAATCTAAAATAATCATGCATTAATATTTCAAATAATCAAAAGGCATCTGTTTCTGTTAACTATTTTTCAGCAATTATCTTGTTACATTTTTCATTTTGATTGCTACCGTCTCATTTTAAACAGTTTTTTAATTTAATTTTTTGGCATTGTTCTTTGCATCATATGTTTTTTCTCTTATTCTAACTAAATTTAAAAAATCCTGGCCAAGAATCAGATGATCTTAACTCTGATCACAGCTTTGTGATTTAAACAAGCAGTTTCATCTTTCTACTCACTAATTTCATCTTCCTACCTACTACTTTTTATATCTCCAAAGAAAGCTGATAATTATTCAAATCAATGAATGGAAATGCTCAGATCTGGCTGACAGACATCCCTGACTTAAGGATATGATATTTTTAAGGCTTTTATATGTATTTTAAAATTATACTCAGAATGATATTAATCTATGTAAACTCCTCTCATGTCAGCAGATCTATTATTAATCCTGGTATTATTATAACATTTTTGTCTCCTTATATGAAATGTGATATAATTAATTTGCATTACTAATTACAAGACAGGCTTTTCTGTCCATTTCTTATTTATGTTATGTGTGCAATGTGGTCTTCTTTGTTTGAAAAATGAGGCTATTTATCATTTTTATGTAAACATATAAAAACCAAGATAATAAAAAGGAGCTTCCTGAAGTTTTTAAATCTTAGCTTAACAACTGTAGGGAAGCAAGTTATACAAGAAATATTCGAATAAAACAGAAATTTTACGCCAGGAAGAAAATGATGAAACAAGTTATAGGTCTATATCAGAAACAAATTGTTGTCTTTTAATTTTCACATTTATTCTTCAGTTATTTCAGTTAATGGAAAAAATGAAGTAGGAGAAAAACAGCATGATTAACTCCATTATTAAGAATTATTTTGAATTTCCAGAATACAGTTGTTTTTTAAATATAAGAGCAATCAACTTTTTAAAAAATGTCACTATTGCTTTTCATCAGTTCCAGGTCCCTAGTTACACAATTACCTCTACTATCCCTGCTAAATAATTTATGAAGATGAAAAGAGAAAGAACAGACAGCAAAATAGATACGAAACTGACTGTGCATAGATACAGTCTAAATGTATCTGGGTTCCACATGAAATTTTTTAAGGCAACACATCACACAGAATATTTTAAGACAATAATCACTTTTCTAACTTGTGAGTACGTGTTAGCAATTTAAGACCATTACTTTGAAATGTATAGACAAAATAAGTAGACATGATTATTATTAACATCCTATTTAGATTAGGTCAATAAGTTGCTTAGGTAAGCCAAAGGCTCAGTAAATTAGAACAGCATTATTGTAAATTAAGTAGCAGTATCAGGAGACAACAGACAATGTTGAGTTAAAGGTATGTGACATACATGAAGATTAGTCTTCTACACTATTTTTTTTGAGATTCATTCAGTGATGTAAAATTATACTTATTTTTTAAGTAAAATATTACTATTATTATAAAGAATATCCTATTTCCCATAACTTTACTAGTAGAATTACATTGGGCAATTATAAGTTATTCTTATTTGTCAGTGCCATTTTCTTTAAGACTCTACAACACATTTAATTATCTGGAGTATTTGAAAGTTTTATGTCCTAAATTGTATCTTTCAGCTTGACTTTTCTGCTTTATTCTTAAATAAAGACAAATTTTAGGGCAATAATACATGAATATATATATTTTTTGAAATTATAATGATATGCCTATTATTTAAAATAGTGCTTTCTTTTGTTTGCAATCTCTCTCTCTCCCTCTCTCTCTCATTTCTTTCTCTCTTCCATTAGTAATCAAAACTTCTTCATAAAGTAGAACTATAAAGTACTGTGCTTCATTGTCATTTGAGAGTTCTAATCAGTTCACAGCCTGATTATAATTATTCCTTTCTTCTTTTTAGGGAGAATAAATTAAAATTTTGGTTATTTGCCCTTAGGCAAGATATTGAAGAATTAATATGACTATACACACAGCTTATTAAAAAGCTCTGAAAAACATTCTACATCAAATAAACATATGTAGGTGTAAAATGTTTCCTTCATTAGTAACCATGAGCAAGCTAGAGAATTTTAACTGATGATAGTAATCATATATATATATATATGTTTCTCACAAATATGTAATACTTTGCATTCAGGGAGAGTAAGCTTTAAGATCATAAGAAAGATGAAAATTTAAGAAATATTTTAATTATAATTCCATTGTTGGTCAAATTACCTTAAAGGAAAAATAACTGTGTATAGTGAATAATGTTCTTTCCAATATGCACTATAAAAATACTTCAGCAAATAATGTGTTTCTATTCATTTATATCTATTGCTGTATTTCATTTCTTTATTGATATTCATGGCTATATTTCATTTATTTTCATGGAAAATAGTCACACACATGCAAAGGAAAGTGGTCCCAGGAAGTTGAAGTAAAATTAAAGACCATGTGGAATATCACTTTTTCAAGTAAAAATACGTATCCAAGAAAATGAACTAAATGGAGCATGCTTGCAATTTACAGCACGTGATTGGTAAGAGTGTTAATGATAGCACTTCAGGAGTGGGTGAAGATGGGAAACATCTGCTTCTTTCACACTCCCTGGGATATCCTCCTGAGACATATGACTCAGCCACTTTGAGCTAAGTGCCTCTTCTTAACAGATTTCTTAAGGGAAAACTAAATTTCTTGCAGAATAATTATGATAAACTAAGAGCATTTTGCCTGTCCCTGGTGGATATCATAAAGGAAAGATCATTTTGATTCCCTCAATTATAAAACAAAAATAAATTAACTTTGAAAGTAAATTGCATTTTTTTTCCGGAACATGCTGGTGAAATATGGTGAGTGTAGTCTTGTCTCCTCATACTGGTTTTTTTGTTTTTTTTTTTTGGAGGGGAAATATAGAGACTTTTTAATATTTAGCAGAACTTATTATGTTAGCAGATGAAAATCAATACATTCAGCAAATTCAAAATGTCTTTGTTAAAATATTATCATCATCAGTATATACTTTGATACTTATTCACCATTTTAGGGTTAGGTATTTGTTGCCTTATAATCTAAGTATACCCTCCAACAGACAAACAAAACTAACAATTCTTATATTATAAACTCTAAAGGCAGGATTAATACATAGAGAGGCTATTATTTTCAGCAGTGGAGATCACTGTCGGTATACAAAGTTTATGAATCCCAGTAAAATGTAAGCCTGGATCAATAATCTAAAAAAAAAAAATCCTAAAGAAGTGCTTTTAAAGACTGTTCACTAAAACATTCAGAAGAGTGTTCTGCTGAAGACTCTTCTCTTCATGGTTGATGAATGTAGATTATAGTGCTGAAAATCACAAGGAATTTCATTTACTTGAGCATGTGAGGGTAGGTTTGGAACCTAGAGAAAGGCTTTAAAGGACCTCTTCATTCCCACTAATGATCAAATTGCCAACAATTTCCACAATATTTGTCATGTTTATTTTGATTTAAAATACTGCATTTCCATGAAGTTTTTTTAATTGCATGTTAATGCAACTATGTTATTAGAATTAACACATTGAGCTAGGAGTTTGAGTTGGGAGATACAGGTAATCAGGCAATAGTAGAATGGAACACAGATAACGGTCTCTTGATAAGGACAGGGTGAAGGTAAGAAGAGTTTTGGATCATTGGGAATCTCTTAGCTGATGAGGTCTGGGCAGATCCATTCAGTGTAGAGGACTGGTGAATCAATGGCTGAAAATCACCAGGGAAAGTTGCAGTGTGAGAGGCAACTAAACACCAAAATGAAAAAAGAGGCTTATGATTAGAAATAGATGATGTGCAACTATTTGACTTGATTAATCCAGCCTTTTGTTTTAGGGAATTATGGTTTATGGAAATATTCTGGTTGCCTCATTCTTCACCCAAGCATATACTGTGGCTGCCAGTCTACTACTTTTGCTCCCTAAAGACTCAGTACACATACTGGGTTTTTTGTTTTGCCTTTTTTCTGGAACCATCATCATGCCTGCCATTCTTTTTTGGTTATTACAAAGCAGATTCATCTTTCTAGACAACTTTATTTGGGGTGTTTTAGGGACCATCTCCATACAAGTTGACCTTTCTCCCAAAAATCCTTGCAAAATTTACAGAATATGCTATAGTTTTTCTTTTTCTTTTGGTGTCTTAATTGACAAATGTATCATTGTGAAATTGAGTCCCTGGTTAAATGATGAGTTCCTTTGTAAAGTTTGTTCTATAGCTGGAAATAAAATGCTTCTTTGATTTATAAATTATGAGGACATAAAGTATTTATTTGCTATACATTCTATAAAATTATATATTTTTTGTTTTCTCAGACATTTGATTATCACACCTCTTTAAAATAATGAGCACTTACTTTATACAATTATATATTAATTAGCATGTTCAGATACTCAATAGGACTTTTCAATTGGGGGGATGCAGTTGATCAAATTATAAATAAACACATTGAAAGGATAATGTGGTTTTTATGTTTAATACTTTGGGGATATTAAAGTATCACCACATTCTTAAAGTGTATAATTCCTGAATCCATACGTTACTTAAAATTAATCTTCTTCTCAAAGTAGCTTCCTTTGAGTTTTTTTTAATACAAAAGAAAATGTGCAATATCTGTTCTATCTGTGGTACTGAAGACTAAAGAAAAAAATGAAGACATTGTAGAAATTTTAGTAATAATACAAAATTTTAGAAAAATGATATATAAAATATATAGAACACACACACACACAGACACACACACAGATGCACAAGGGAAGCATAATCAATGGGTGAATCAATTATGTCTAAGACTATCTCATTAGTATGTCCTGCCAGAGCCTAAATCCCTTATTAAAGAAATACTTCCAGACTGTTACATCATTCTGTGGATATGCATCTTGGTTTTGTAAAGGCCAAAATGCTACATCTAAAAGCAAATTAGATTGCCCCATTGTCCTAAAAACATTTCACTGCAAGTTGAGAATGACCAGTGTTTATGAAATAGTATACATATATTTCCTTTGTTGGAGAACAGAAGACTTTTAAATCTCATGAGTATACCTCCTATCTCAAATTTATTCATTCTATTGTCAAATATATTTCTAAAATATAACGTGGTACAGCAATTGATAATACAAATTTTGAAAAATATGCTGAATACACGTAGGGGAAGAAAAAAGAGCTCTGAGTGGCATTCACTTCTATTAAACTCTACCTAAAATTTTCTTCTACATGAGGGACGATTTCTTCTAAGTGAAATACTCTATGTTACCTTTGCCATTTATTATACGGTATTAGGATTAATTAATTTACTTTAAAAGGGCTTGTAGCAGTTAGTACAAGTTCATGACCTTAAGGTGAATTTAGTAGGTTGTAGAAGATGGAATCTTTCTGTTGTAAATAGTGAAGGTCACAAATCTACTGTCCTGATCCTTCACCATAGAAAGAAAAAGGTATTTAGACCTTTTGTGGCTGTCTGAAAATTGTATAAATGTCTTTAATATTAATGTGCTTCTCTTACTTTTAGTATTCCTCAGAGAACCCGATACCAGAGGTCAGTTCCTCCGCTTCTGTAATGAAACACAGTCCTGTTAAATGTTGTGTAAAACTACATCTTGCCTTTTCTCCTTTGCTGAAACCAGAATGCAAATCGCAGTGTACATACTCCCTAAAACCTAAAGAAGTTCACCAAGATAGGGCAATTGGTCTTGAGTAGTATTTTTATAAAAAATTAACAGTATAATAAATGCAACATAATATATGCCTAGGCATAATCTATATATTACAAAATAGTGACTTAAGAAAAATGTCAAAATAATGCAAACTAAGAGAAGTTATATGCTACAATTTTTACTCATATATTTCATGAAGTGCTTGAATCATAAAAACCTCTGTTTATCTGTTTGTTTTTTTTAATTTTTGTGAGTGTGGAATATGTTTGCCTAGTGAATTCTAAAATAGTAGAACCTAGGTAAATAGGTATATAGAGAAATGTTTTAGATATGTAAAGTCCCAACTATTCATTTAGCCACTCAAAAATATTTCTTAATCACTACCATGTACCATTAATATCATGAAACGTGTAGACTTATATGTGTAATAATAGTTTTCTAATTAGCATTATTAACTCCCCAGGCCATATCTAAAAATAGTGCTATATGAATAATTAGGTGTTATGTGAAAAACAAGTTTTAATAATTGTTTATGATTCTTGATAATTTATTTCACACCAAGTAAAATATACCTGTGTTAATAAATAAACTCAGTCTACAAGGTGGATAGAGGAGTATAATGTATTTCCAAAATTTATATGAATATGAAATTTTTGTTAATGTTTTTAAATGGAAGCCATTAACAGCTTAATTGCTAGTGTTTGATGAACTACATTTCCACTGATCTATATCATAATACCTTGACTGACTTTAATTTTCACTATTCATCTGGATAGGTAAGATGATAAGAACACATTTTATTCTTTATTTTTGTAAGTGCTATAAAATACTTACGTCACCATGCAGTCTCCTTCATTTGTAACAAGCATTGTCATTTTAAAATGCTTAGAACCTAATCCTGACTCATGTTCTCAAGAGACTAGTAGATGTAGCATTAGTTGTTTTGCTACATTTGCACTGGGCAGTTATAATAATGGCACCTAGAATTTATTGATTGTCAATGATGAGCAGATGCTTGGTTAATCTTAATCCTCATAACAGTGGAAATATAATGGTACATCATATATATGAGGAAATCAAGTCTCCAGGGATGTAAGTAATTTGCTAAAACTAACAAGAACTATAAGTTTTGGCTTTAAGAATTAAACTTGGTGTTATGGAATCAAATTCTTTGCACTTTCTACCTTATTCTGCTGACTTTTCATAACTGCAGTGTACCTGCATGTACTTTGCATACTGAAAAGTGGATAATGCACTATGAAAATATATACACAGAGTAACATTGACTGAGAGCTGCACAAAATTTACAACAAATTTCAAATTATGTTGATGTATAGTAATTTAACAAAAATGACTGATTTGAGCAAGTCTATAATTTTGACCCTTGTATTATCTCCATATTAATGGAAAAAATATATATATAGTGACTATCTAAGAAAAGGAACAGAATTTGGACCACTGAAGTGTAGAATATGTCTCAGTTGGATGGTCTAGCTAGTGCTTGAATGCACTTTCATTCACAAAAACAGGAAAAGCAGGTCCCATTCTTCAGTTTATCTTACAGAATCCTTAAATAGGCTCTGAAAAACTGATGATTCCTGGTGACAATCACAACAGTTCTCCAGGGAGTAAATTATGGAGGGAGAATATAAAATCAGCCACTTATTCCTCAAAATTGGAAAGGGGTATGTCGTCCAGGAGGAATGGAAGAATAGAAATAGACATTCATTGACAAATAAATTTCCATGTAGGTGATTGCAAGGAAATGCATTTAGATAAAAAGTAACCCAAATTCTATATGTGGGATGATTGCCTTTACACTATCTGTTATGATCCAGAGAAAGAGATTTGAAAGTCAAGTAGTCATCTTCATTTGTGCTGCTATAAATATTAAAAGGTTAATGAAATATTTAGTAAAATTTGTCAAGGTCTCAAAACAAAATATTAACTTACTTTTGGGAACAAGTCAAGGTACACTCAATATTCTCTGAAGAACATGTGAAATTAAAAATAGAATTAAAGAAAAATGATTTAGACGGAGAAATAGAAACAAAGAAATGAAGATAAAATGAAGGGAAAACATTAGAAAACCTGGGAGAATCAGAATAAAAGCAAGTATGCTTGTAATCTATAGAGTCATGTAGGCCTTAGGTAGAAATCAGATATCTATCTCTGGAATAACAGAAAAAGGATTTTATTGAAGATTATAGAAAATGAATTTATGCACAAACAAAAGCAAAAATAAATTTAATATAGAGTAAGTTATTTATGTTAACACTACCTTATTAGTGAAAATTAAAAAGGTATTTGAATAGCTTATTTGAGTGATAATTGATGAGTTTTAGAAGAGAATATACTTGTTACCAAGTACATCCATTAGTATGAAAGAGATGTGAAAATACACTAGATGAAAAAACAGATCTCACTCACTTTAGTAATTTTTATATACTTACATGAAAGTTAGGAAAATACCAATAAGCCTTGAGAATTTGACCACAGTTACCAATTTGTGAAAGTTCTAATAATAGTGCTCCAAAGAAGGTAGACCACTGTTATTCTAATTCACTATTTCTTCCTCATTATTGCCAAACTAAAATAAAAGAGGATTATTCTAGAAGAAACACAGAGGCTAAAAATTTCAAGAGGCATTTGGGTGAATTATGCAGTCAGTTGGTTCTTCTTGACTGAAATAATGAATGTTATATTTAATTCTAACTACCACTGAAGTAAGAGGTGGGACTTTACTCTGGAGGCAGGGCTCAGACACTGGACCAAATCGAGGACTAACTAAAACAGGGACTGGGTGGAAGCAGCTTTCCATAAGACATGCCCACCAGGGTGTCATGTCAGTTTACCAGAGCCATGGCAACACACAGACATTACTGCCCCTTTCTATGGCAATGACCTGATAACAAGAAGTTACTTCCCCTTCCTTAAAAATTTCTGCATTTACCTCCCTTAATCTACATAAAATTAAAAGTAGGTATAAACGTGACTGCAAAACTGCCCTGAGCGGCTACTTTCAGCACACTGCCTATGGGGTAGCCCTGCTCTATAACATCAGTCATGGAGCTGTAACACTGCCACCTCAATAAAGCTGTTTTCTTCTACCCAACCACCAGCTCATCCTTGAATTCTTTCCTGGCCAAAGTCAAGAACCTTTGCAGGCTAAGTCCCAACTTGGGGCTCACCTGTCTTGTATCACCACCAATTTCACCTTACTGCTCACATAAATATTTTTTGAAGTACATAATTGTTAAATTATGTATCTTAACATTAAGTAATCTATAGTAAGATATTTGCTTATCTGATGATTTCTTTAATGCATGTGCTGTATTTAAACTATAATGTTGCCTGCTTTTCAATATATTTGAATCTGTAGACATTACTGATTCTCAAACAATTAAGAGAGTAGGGAATGTAAATATAAAACAATTTACATATGTAACAAAAGTAATACATTACAATAAGCTAATTAATTTGGTTTAATAAGACTACAAACACATGAAAATAAGTCTATCCTCTATAGAGTGCACAATTTTAGAGGACACTGTAAAAATGGCTTTTCCAAAGTGCATCTTAATATTTTGCCTACCAAAGTCAAGAACGGAAATGGTCATACATCCAATACCCCTACATTTTTTAAAAATGCCATTCAGGGAATCATCAATTCTTTTTTTAATTGTCTTTGGAATAAATTATTGTTTTGCCAGAAGCAATTGTGCAATATTTTTTCAGAATTTATAGCTAGGAAACAACTTGTCATTTTTTTTTTTTTTTTTTTTTTTTTTTTTTTGAGACAGAGTCTCGCTCTGTCGCCCCGGGCTGGAGTGCAGTGGCCGGATCTTAGCTCACTGCAAGCTCCGCCTCCCGCGTTCACGCCATTCTCCGGCCTCAGCCTCCCGAGTAGCTGGGACTACAGGCGCCCGGCACCTCGCCTGGCTAGTTTCTTGTATTTTTTAGTAGAGACGGGGTTTCACCGTGTTAGCCAGGATGGTCTCGATTTCCTGACCTCGTGATCCACCCGTCTCGGCTTCCCAATGCACTACTATGTTTTATTTTACTCAACAATGAAAGCTAAGGAATCTGTATGGTTAAACTTTCAGCTTTGGTTGTTATGAAACTCTGGATGTGCTTTCAGTTACAGTTGCTTCTCTTATCCTTTGTATTTTGATGACCATGAAGATAACCCTACCAATTATATTATTCATGTATTTTCTTTCTGTTATTAAACAGGATGTAAGAATAATTTAAATCAGTAATCATTTGTTAAAAGTTTATCATGCGAATAAAATTGTTCTGGGTATAAGATAACTAGGAAAGACAAAACTAGAACAGGCTGTGAATGAATATCTCCACTATTTAAGTTACAACTCAAGGCTCTTTAGCAAGGAGACCCCAGAATATAGTAACTAAAATAAGAAAGAAATTAATTTCTCTCACTCTGGGGAGACCAGACATGAACAATCCAAAATTGGCAGGTTGTTTCACATCACAAGGACATTCAGGCACCTGGTTACCTGACATCTTGTGGAACTACTATTTCTTTGGTTGCAATCCTGCATAATTGAAACCGGTTTTCCTCCATATCTGTATGTGAGCTAGCAGGAAAAAGAAAAAAATAGAAAGCCATGGGAAAGTATTATCTTCTGTAAGGAGAAGTCTCAGAAATCCCACACGTCATTTCTGCTTATTCCTTATGCCCTAAATTTAATCACATGACAAGTCATAGTTACAAGAAAAGCTGATAAATGGTAAAGGCAAGCCATGTGTCAAGCTAAAATTGAGAAGGGGATGGTTATTGGACAAAAATTACCATCTCTACCATAGCTTCTCTGACTGATGTATTTCCAATTTGCCATCTGGCTTCTATGTGTAATAAGAACGTGACAGTACATTGTAGTGAAAAGTCTTTAGTTTTATAAATAGACAGGCCTAGTTTGGCATTCTAGTCCCACTGATTACTAGCTGTAAACAGTTGTCAAGTTACTATATGTTTCTGAGTCGCTATATGCTTATCCAGGAAATATGAATAAAATGTCTAACTCAGACAGCTCTTGACTTCAGTATGATTTTGTTACATAGTATAAGTTATAATAAATGACATCAATTGATATTATTAGACAGACTATTGTAAATTGCTCCTTATTGAAATATTTAATTCTTTATCCATTATTTAAGATGATGCATCTATCAACACTTAGTCTTCTGAATCTACTTCTCTAAGAACTTTCTCACACTCATCCTATATGATCCTCAATCTATTAGAAAGTAAGGCCAGGAAAAAAAAAAAAAAAGAAAGAAAACTCCTTCTCATATAAAGGAAGATGTGCTAAACAAGAAATATTTCATACCAATTAATTAGGCAGGAACTGACATTACAGACTAAAGACTAAATGCATATTGACCACTTTGGCTACGTGCAATTTACAAGCTAATTCTACTCGAAAAGTAACTCTTTTCAGGTGAACGCCTGTTTTTCCACCAATATTTGTTTTGGTTCTAATAATAAGTTATGGAGGCAGCTGAAAGAAAGATTGGGAGAGTGAGAGTCACCTGCAAGAATATATAAATGAATGATTTTCTCCTGATGTGTCCGTTAGTTACTATGGTGACAATCTGTTCAAGCATTTGATGAAAAAATAGCATCTTACCTTTCTTTCCTTTTTGTAACAGAATTTCTAATATTAATTGGCACAATTATGTATCTAATTTTGTTTGATAATCTGTTAACTTTTGTTTTTACATGTAAAACATGTTGATTTTGCTGTCTTGAAAATAAGATTTTTAATTAATAATTACTTTCATTAAACTTGATTAAAATTGTCTTTAACATTTGACATAAAAATATCTGATAATCAAATATTTTCTCTAGTGGCATATATTAAACATTATTTTTAAAATGTAGAAAGCTTTTATCTATTTATCTTTGACATTTTAAAATATATGTTTGGATAAATTATGCAATGAATATGGTCATTTACCTTTTAATTAATGTCTTTTATGAATGGCTTGATGAAGAAAGACCTGTCTGAAGTAAAGGACAGCGATGTTTTTAATTAAATGTTGAGTTTATTTTTAGTCTTATAAATAATTGCTCGAATTACTAAATACTTATTTTATCATTTATAGAGCTTTTAATTTGATAATTTTTAATTTGATAACTTTGAAATTAATATGTAATGTTGCTCTGAGGTGATCACTATTTCGTGTTAGAAATAGTAGGTCATTGGGCCAGGCTTGGTGATACATGCCTTGGTGGTAGTTCCAGCTACTCGGGAGGTTGAAGTGGGACAATTACTTGAGTCCTGGAGTTCAAACCCAGCCTGAGAAACATAGTAAGATCCCATCTTTATTTTAAGAAAACAGAAATTATAATAGGTCATTGATTAGCCTTATTTGTTTTACTGATACTATTGTTAATATTGTACAATAAAGTGGGTTAATTTGAAGACAAAATGAAGTTAATTACAAGTGAAAAGAAAATCAAAACCAATCCAAATATTTTTGCAACTGGAACTTAGAATCTAAAATCATTTCTATCACCCAAATTAAGCTGAATTCCCTATTTTGGAATTTCCAACCTCACGTGGACAACCTAGTCTAAATGTCTAAATGCTTACTTCTCTTTTGCGATGCTGCCTGTTTTGCCTGCTTCTTTATACAAGTATGGCACTAGTGATCTCCCTGACACCTCATGTTTTATTGATAAATTTACCTAATCCAGTCATTTTTTTCTCATTTATTGATAGTGTATTTCATATCCTTTGGCATGCTCACTTTTCATCATCCCAGCTCTCTACTGTCAAGGTGGCATCTTGTTCCTGTATCCTCACATGGAAGACGGGCAAAAAGGGGAAAAAAACGAATATTCAGTTCTCACGTGTCTGAAGAAACGGCAGGATCAGGAAGCTTTCCTGAGCCTCCTGTAAAAGGTCATTAATTTCATTCATGAGGGTGGCTCCCTTATGATTTAATCACTTCCTCAAAACCTCACATCTTAATATAACCACAATAAGGATTCAGTTCAAATATGAATTTTGGAAGATTGCAAACACTCAAACCAAAGCAGTGATTATTTCTTGGGTCTAATAGAAAGGTCAAAGTGAGAGGTGAACCCAGCTGGGCTTCTGGGTTGGGTGGGGACTTGGAGAACTTCTCTGTCTAGCTAAAGGATTGTAAACACAGCAATCAACGCTCTGTGTCTAGCTAAAGGTTTGTAAACACACCAATCACCACTCTGTAAAAATGGATCAATCAGCACTCTGTAAAATGGACCAATCAGTGCTCTGCAAAATGGACCTATCAGCAGGATGTGGGTGGGGCCATATAAAGGAATAAAAGCTGGCCAGCAAGCCCCTAGCGGCAACCTGCTGGGGTCTCCTTCCACCTTGTTGGAGCTGTGTTCTTTTGCTCTTCACAATAAACCTTGCTGCTGCTCACTCTTTGGTCTGCACTATCTTTATGAGCTGTGACACTCACTGCAAAGGTCTGCGACCTCATTCCTGAAGTCAGCCAGACCACGAACTCACCAAGAGGAAGGAACAACTCCGGACACGCCACCTTTAAGAGGTGTAACACCCACTGCCAAGGTCTGTGGCTTCACTCCTCAAGTCAGCAAGACCAGGAACCCACCGGGAGGAAGAAACTCTGGACACATCTGAACATCTGAGGGAAGAAACTCCAGACACACCATCTTTAAGAACTGTAACACTCACTACCAGGGTCCGTGGCTTTAGTCTTGAAGACAGCGAAACCAAGAACCTACCAGAAGGAACCAATTCTGGACACAGAAGTACTCATATCACATCAAACATTGGAAAGGCTCCTTGAATTTTGTGATGCTATCATCTTCCTATTGGATGCCTTTCTAAATTCTGATAGACACAAAAACTGTGAATAAGCTTTCTAAATAATCAAAAACCTCATAGCAACAAATATCAATAGTGTTGAACTTACTAAAAAAAATCAGAGTCGAACTTTACAAAAGTATAAGTAACATTAAACTTCCCTCAACATATTAAACTAATGTGAATGATCCTTCAGAACCAGTTCTTAACTGAATGCTTTTACTGTGAGCTTCTGGTGAACATAAAGCTCATCTTCATTTTACCTAACTTCCAGTGCAGCTCCATGCCAGGGCACGTCTTAGGAATATTGCCTCAAAAAACTATACGATTTATTTCTCTAGGCACCAAGTAGTGAATAATAACATCAACAGACAAGTGTGGACAAATCCATTTTAAATACTCTGAAGCCCTAAACAAAGAAAAAGAAACCAGCACTTGTTTGGACATACATGTTTTTTTAGAAAATATGTAATCAAATTGTTTGATAAATGTGGGTTTGTGGAATTAGGATACACAGAAGTTCAGTGAGTTTGCTCCTCAAAAAAAAAAAAAAGAAAGAAAGAAAAGAAAAGAAAAAGGCAAATATATCAAACTCAGCCATTTCAGGGCGCCTAAAAATTAATTAAAGGCACAAAACAAAGTAAACATATTCATTCAAGAAACTTTTCTTAAGCCTATAAGAACAGCAGGATATGTTAACTTAGAGCTACAACTATTAACTATCTTTCCATCTCCATGGAGTGGTACCCATGAAAAGCCAGAAGCTTGTAAAAATCAAAATCATTTCTATGTACTAGAGAAAAAACAATTGAAAAATTAAAATTTCAACATTATTGTGTAAAAAAATTTAAATATATGAAAGAAATTATAAGTCTTTAAAAGGTTGTAAAATATCTGTTAACATTATGAGAGAAAAAAAATTTTAAAAAAAACCCTAAATAAATGGAGAAATATGCTATGTTCATGAATCAGAAGACAGCATATGCGCCAATCAGAAGAATCTGAAGGTGATAATTCTTTCCAAACCAAACTATGGATTCACTACACTTCCAATAAAATCCCTAGCAGGCTTTTTAAAAGAAAAATTTGAAATCCAATTCTAAAAGTTATGTGATTACTCGGCATATATGATTGTTTCATTAAAACAAAATTGAAATATATAATGTATATTAAACAAGTGATAGTTTCAAAACATAAATATAAACATAAATAGAACATAACAGAACATTCAGAAATAGACCCATATACATATACATATGGTAACTGATTTTTTACAAAAGTGAAAAGCAATTAAGTAGAAAAAAAGATAATCTTTTCAACATACAATGTTATAATTGAATAACCATATGCAAAAATTATAAGATATTTGATCCATAATTTGCATCATATGTCACTTAAAATAACTCATAGATCAAAATGAAAATATAAAATATAAAATGTCTAGAATAAAAATATATCGAAAATTTTTGCTAACCTTGGTTATGCAAAAAATTTATAGATACACACTAAAAATATGATATATGAAAGTGACTGAAAAATTATGCTCAATTGAAATTAAGAACCTCTGCTCTTCAAAAGACACTTTTAACCAAGTAAAGATATAAACTGCAGACTAGGTGAATATACTAAAAAATCGTATACTTGACAAAAGGCTTTTGTCCAAAGAATATAAAACAATCTCAGAATTTAGTAATATACAACAAATTCAGTAAAAATATTAGCGATGGATTTCAATAAGCAGTCCAACAAAGGTGATATATAGATGGTAAATAAGTACACGAAAATATGCACTGTTAGTCATTAGAGAAATGTAAATTAGAACCACAGAAAGACATACTGCACATCTGTGAAAATGACTATTAAAAAAATGACTGGAGGGTGTGTAACTCATATGCCACTTGAGGCAGTATAAATTGAGGTAATCACCTTGTAAAATGCTTTTGCAGTTTCTCAGAGATAAACATACACCTATGATATGACTCAGCCATTCTACTCTTAAATATTTCCCCGAATGAAATAAGAAAGAGTAAGTCCATACAAAGACGTGTTTACAAATTTTATAGCTGCTATACTTGCAATAGCCAAAAAAACTACACAAAACAAATATTCATTAACCGATAAACTGGTATATCCATACAATGCAATACTATTCAGTAATAAGAAGAAAAAAACTATTGATACTGCTAATAAAATGTTTGAATTTTTAAACAGCTGTTCTGAGAAAAATAATTAAAATGGAAAATATAATATTCTGTGTAATTCTTCGTAAAAGTTTGGGAATGTAAACTAACATATATGGTCAGACGGCAGTTCAGGGGTCGTTGTGGGAGAATGAGGGAGGAAGAAGATTGGAGCAAGACTGGGTGGAAAGATTCTAAAGGGCACACAGAAATGTTTGAGGGTCAGCCAGGCGTGGTGGCTCACACCTGTAATCCCAGCACTTTGGGAGGCTGAGGCAGGCAGATCACCTGAGGTCAGGAGTTTGAGACCAGCCTGACCAACATGGAGAAACTCTGTCTCTACTAAAAATACAAAATTGTTTGGGAATGATGGCACATGCCTGTAATCCCAGCTACTCGGGAGGCTGAGGCAGGAGAATAGTTTGAACCCGCGAGGGAGAGGTTGCAGTGAGCTGAGGTCATGCCACTGCACTCCAGCCTAGGCGACCAGAATTAGACTCCATCTAAACAAAAAAGAAAAAAGAAGCAATGTTTGAGGGGTAATGGACATGTTCACTACCTCAATTGTTGAGGTGGTTTACAGGTGTATAGCTATGGCAGTACATAAATTAAACATTTTAAATATCTGCAGTTTATGTATTTCAATTAAAACCTTAATAAAGCTGTTTAAAATAAAGTAATTAATAGACCCTACGGAAAATCAAATCAGAACACTGAAGTAAGGTAATCATATGGACTTTTCCTGATTTGACAAACGAGGAAAGAAAATATAACAATAAAGATAATGCCATACCACACTGCTTAAGAACAAGAATTTGGAGCCATACAGATGTGGGTTTCAGTTATAGTTCTTGACTTCTATTGGTGTATTTGTATTTGGGAACCTAACATTTTTGACTTAATCTCTTTTTCATAATGGATAAAATTGTATTATATAAAGAGTTTCCTAATTGTTACTGTAATGGAACCGGCCACCGAACTGGGCCCTGCACAATTCAGGAAATTTGAATACACAAAAAGTGTTAGTGAAAATGACTGTATTTTTAAAACATGATATTTCATGGCATATTCCGTTTTATGAAGAATTCAAGATGTTAGATCAGTGAGCTATTTTAACAGATCTAGCCAAGCTTTATTTGACTGACTGTAAACAAGTGTGTTTATTAAAGGAAAAGCTAACAATCCAAAAATTACAGAATTTTATATAGTTAACTAAAGAAGAAAGAAGAATAAAGTAAGTATCAAAAACATTTCTAAAAGGCTTACCAACAATTTATCTGTCTCATTTTAAAAATTGCTTATATTTCTTTTAAATCCTTTGTTTTTAAGTAATCTAAAAACCTTTTTTCATCAGAATATCTGCTACATGCCAGATTTTGTGATACACACTGGTGACACTACAGTAAATAAAACACATTGTTTATGTCCTCTTTTGCTTATGCATTTTTCAGAAATACTTATCTAGATGAATATTGCCCAAATTTCAACCTCAGTGCAAGTATACTACCTAATTATAAAAAATAAAAGTTCTTGAGGCCCACGCATGGAAATTCTAATTCAATAGGTCTACAGTTACCTGAGGATATACCTTGGAAAAACCTCTAGATATGTGTTAAGAATTGTGAATATGGCATTTTAAAATAAACACTGTTCTTTCCAGGAAGATGTTATAAAGTTTTTAAATTGGCTTTAGAGGCAGTAATCTCAAAATTATATGAGATACACATAACCAGATAAAGTAGTGAACAGCTGTTGTAGTAGGATTGAGTTTAAAAATAAAACTTGTAGTATGCTAGCTTATTAAAACATAACTCATTTAAAATGCAGTAGACCAAAGGAAGAGCTTCCATATAGCTAAGTTTTTATGATTATTTTTATAAATGATTGGTTTTAGCTGGAAACATATATATGTTTGCCATATCAAAGAAAAATAAGGTCTGGTACATGTCATTTTTTATTTTCGTCCTCTATGAGTAATTTAAGCATTGTTTTTCTGTTAATTGAGTTGTTAATTAGGCCTCTATTTCTCCTTGTAAGCCTAAGGTAGTATCTGGGAGAGTGTTTACATCATATGCTGAAACTAGCACTATTTCATATTTGCAACCCTAGGAGTACAGATAAGGGCCTGGTCAAATGTGTGAATGAGTCGTTCTATTGCAGTCAGCTGCTCTGCTGTCCTTGTTGGCAAATTTGCACCAACTAAGAAATCCATAGGTCATCATACTAACTGCCACTAAGCAAAAGCCCAGCAGCCACATGTTTGAGAGCTCTGAACTCCTGAAAGTATATCTTGGGGAGGAAGAAGTAAAAATTATCACTGGGATTCCATTATAAAACTTCTCCTATCTATCTTTGGATTTATCTCAAAATCTATAGCAAAGAAAGGGTGTATTAAAAAACCAATCCATATAAAGTACACAGAGGAAGAATAACTAACATTTCCCTCCCCTAAGATAGGAGTGGGTGAAAATAAACAATATTTAAATTCTTTTCATAGGTTCTGATAGCTCAGTCCATCTTGCACAAGTGAGCAGGACTTTCACAGTTTTGTAGTGCCACTAACATTTTTATTTTTTAAGCTGAAATATTATATTAGGACATTTATATTAATATTTGAAAATGACGATCTTTTTCTAATATATATTTTGCATTATATATTTATTTATATACTCTGTCTCATATATATATATATATATGTTTGTGTGTGTATGAGACAGACTGTATAAATATATATAATATGTATGTACCTGTGGTTTGCAGTCGTTTTTGCATCACCAGAAGGCCGATATTAAAATGAAAGGGAGAACATTCCAGTAGAAAACAGGTCTCCTGGGAAGGAAAAGTGGTCATGTCTTTTACATCAAAGCAATTACACTTTCATAGCATCTCATATACTAAATTAGTTCCTATAAATATTATTTATACGTAGCATTGAAATAAGGGAGATATAAATGTGGACTATTCAATGAAATCCTCATAGAGAATAATATAAATTACAGTTCTCCCTTGAACTGCACAAGAATTAGAGGTACTGACCTCACGAACAGTCACAATTATATGTATAACGTTTGACTCCCAAAAAAACTTAACTAATATTGATTGGAAGCTTTCCTGATAACCTAACAGCCTAGTGTTGACTAGAAGCCTTACCAACAACATAACAGCTAATAAAGACATAAACAGTCTAGTAGCTATATATATTTGATGCATTCATGACACACTTAACTTTTTCTGAATTTTAAAAAAATATTTGTAGGCTAGGCAAGATTTTTCAAATTGTCACAAATTTACAAAAAAATTTCCAATGTATTATTGAAAAACCTCATGTATAAGTGGACCAGCACAATTCAAACTGTATTATTGAAGGTCAACTGCATACATATAATTTGAACACATTCATATCTTAATTTTAAGGTAATATACATAGTTCACTCTTCTTGAAAATGGATTTGTTTTTACATGCATATTCTTTATTGAAAAACTTAGTAATGTACAAAAAATTTACATTACCTTCTATATATTGATTCTGACAAAACTGTGAACTCCACTTAGCCTCTTCAAGCATAAACAAGAGATATAATACATCCTGATTTTATTTTCCAAGTAACATTTTATTTAGTTTAGGAATTTGTTTAGTTTGTGGTGAATATATAGAAAATTTAAGTTTAGATTAAATTTTGACTAACAATACATTAGTAGAAATTCCTGTTGAGAACATTTTTTTCTATCTGTACTCATTGGTTAAAAAAAATAAGATTACATTACACATTAATAAATCTCTATACTCTTGGAAATCAAAACTGAACATTTCATATTGTTTCAGGCTGGGCACAGTGGGCTCACACCTGTAATCCCAGCACTTTGGGAGGCCGAGGCGAGTGGATCACTTGAGATCAGGAATCAAGACCAACCTGAGTCAGGACAACTGCTAGAACCCAGGAGGTGGAGGTTGCAGTGAGTCAAGATTTATATATATACACATACACATATATATGCACACACACATATATATACATAAACATATATAGTTTCAAAATTTCAGTAAATATGCAAATATTAAAAAACAATTGTATTTAGGACAGTTTAGGATTCTGAAAATAATTCTCATGCGTGATTAAAGTCATGCATTTTAAGAATGTAAATTAAAAGAGTGAATGTGTTTGCCCTATGCATTAGATTTTATCAAAAAAAATGGAAGGTGCTCTGTTCCAGAAAGTGTTTTGGGAACAGATTTGCCTCACTAATTTAGCAACATAATGCCACTAACTTGCTTAATACTTTATTATGTTAGGCAATTTATATAGATGAGAATATTTAAATGGCAAAGTATTTCAAAGAGTATCTTAAGCCCTATTGATATGCAATGTTGTTATTAAGATAGTCTGTGGTGAGAAGGGCCATGAGGTAGGAAGGGAAACTTGAAGTTGAACCAGCCTCTTTTTCAATGCTGCCTGCCATCCCCTTTTCATCCAGAACAAATTGCGTTTATTAATGGGATTTCTGAATAACATTTCATTTGTTTTTAAAAAAAGGTCTTGCTATTTAGAAAGTTTAAAATCTACTATCTTATGAGATAGACATATAATGAGGTATAATTAACATAATTATATAGATGAATAACCTGAACTCAAAGAAGTTAGGTGATATGCACACAGTTATACAGCTATTAAATGGAAGAACAATTTTTGAAACCTAAATTACTGGCTTCAGTTCCAGTCCCTGACTAATGCTACCAGTTGACAGAACGATCTGCAAATTGGGAATATGGTGGTAAAGAGACAGAGCTCTAGCATCAGAAACCTGGGTTTGAAACTAGGCTTGGCCACTTTCTTATTTTGTGACTACCATGATCTTGCTTCATCAACTTCAAACAGGGCAGTTAGAGGAGTTTCCTTTTATCACCAGGAGTTTTAAATGTATGTAAAACTGATTTGAGATGTGCCCAGGGCTTAGCCTGACATTGCTACTTGCCTTGGAGTGGTTCCAATGGGTGATGTCAGATATACCAGAACATTGGTAGAAGACATAGTCTCAGAAAAATTGATATCATGCCATAAATTGCATTTATTTCTCTTTGAGTACTCAGTACACTTCTATGTATAGTACAGGTCACAGTAAAAGATTTTTAAAATAATTGATTGATTGGATGTGTGGATGCTATGGGACAGAAATGGCAGAGAAAAGAGCCTTCTTTAACATGTTCCCAACACTGTTCCTTCAAACCTAAATTATACTCAGCTGTGAGAGAGTAGCTTTTGTTTGTGAGGAATTCTTGTCTGAACACTTAGAAAATGAGTGAATTTATAGAATTATTAAATCTCCTTTAAACTAAATATGTTCTATGGAAAACTACACTTGGGTGAAGCTCTGTAAAAACTGTCTCACTGTGAAATGAGTTTGGAAAATGGTACAATGCCTGCCACCTTGTTGGAGCCTTTCCTTGAATGTTGCATCTATAGATCTCTTAGAAATCCTGCCTCAAAGAATGTTTACATTGGCTTAATGTAGTGTTTCTCTCGCTCTTTTTTTTTGTAAACCACAGAATTCTTTTTCACAGAATCCTTTTTATTCTCTCATGTTCCATGGAACCCACATTGGGAAACATTCAACTTAAGCTATGGGAAGCATTTCAGTACCTGTGTCCTTGTTCAAAGAAATGTGCAATTTCCACAAAAGCTCATACTTTTCACACAAGGATAAGAGCTATTTAGCTTCCATTCAAAATAAGATCAACTCTAAGAATGAATACTCTATGATTTTATAGACTGAAAATGATGCATTTTTATTACCCTTACTCTTGATATGGCCTGCATTTGTCTGTATTTGATAGTAGTTCAAGGTTCTCTTCAAACCTCACTTCAGGTTATATAGCCCTGAAATGAACCCTAGAGAGTACAGAGATGTGTCTATCTTCATTATGATTGAAATCAGAGATAGAAATCTATTCCTCATTTTGCCTGATTTCTTTCATCTTGGACTTTTTCTTGAGTAAAAAAAAAAAAAAAAAAAATGTGTTTATGTGATAAAGAGTCCGCTCTAAATATATAAAAATAAAATTACTCTCAAACTCATTAGACAATTGGCCTATAGCATAATGCATCTCAGAATTAACATTCATTTTTGAAACCTAAATGGTTTAACTTATTGCTACACCAGCTCTTTATTTCATGGACTATAAAATTCACAAAATATTGAGCTTCATGGGCTATGAAATAAAAGCCTATAAAAGTGTCTTGGAAAGTGTAATTATCTGCTAGATCGGGCACTTTTACCAAACCGATAATAAAATACACTGAGATTTTTCTGTTGGAATCACTTGATAAACTAAAAACAGGGAAAACTAATTGGAAAATAGATAAGGCCATCATGATATGCAAATAAAACAAATGAATGACAATTAATGACAAGATTACATCTTTCTAAATTTTTTCAATACAATTAGGTTTTCTTAATCTGCCTTTATACCTGCTGCAAAATTTTAGAAAATGAGTAAACAGGTTTAATTACAGAAAATAAAACAAAATCACTACCACCAAACGTCTAAATCTGATGCTTGACAGTTTTAGTACTTTTTTTACTTCCTCTTTAAAATGGACTGAGAAATTGCTTAAAGTATTTAAATGTATCTGATAGTGAGCTACAATACTTTTTCTCTCTCTTTCCTGTATTACAGATTTATAATTACAATAGCCTCAGAGGGGAAAAAGTCATTCCATGAAATTCTGAATTATTTCTTACTATACAAATATCTGATTTTATGTTTCATTAGTATTTATTTAAATAAGATCAATTTATACCAAAACTAGTGATAAAGTTCTTAGGTAGTGCCTTAATATCTTCATATTCTTAACACATTTGCTTTCTTATATGTCATTCCTGTATATTCTGACAATGCCCTTTGTCCTGATTGTCAACTGAGTATTTACCTGAAGACACACTAGCTGAATGTTCAGCTTCTTTTGTCTCTTACTGTGAACATATTTGTCAGCATTCGTTCTCACTCTTTATTTCAAAGCTTGTCCTGAAATCTGGCTGAAATTTAAAATATATTACAGTCATGTACTACACAATGACATTTCTATTGACAGACCACATACATGATGGTGATCCCATTAAGATTATGACACTTTTACTGTACCTTTTCTATATCTAGATGTGTTTAGATATACAAATATTTGCTATTGTGTTAAAATTGCCTACAATATTCAATACAGTAACATGCAGTACAGGTTTGTAGCCTAGGAACGGTAAGCTATACCATATAGCCTAAGTGTGTAGCAACCTATACCATCCATGTTTGTGTAAGTATACACTATGAGGTTTGTACAACAGCCAAATCACCTAACTGCATTTCTCAGAATGTATCCCTGTCATTAAACAATGCATGACTGTACTTTAAACATTTGACTTAGAATCTATTATTAATTGTCCATTTTGACCAGTCGACTGATTAACATTCATCAAATCACTTGATATTTGCTTCTGTGTGAATACACATAGTACATACATTCATAGAAGTTTAATTTCACTCTGCATTGTTTTCTTGCCAATTGTCTCTTATTCCTTTTTTTGAGCATAAGTACTTCAATAGGATAACAGCTAGTTTTCCAATGATATTAGCTTTCCTTCTTCTGTAATAGAACTGCTGGTAACTGTGCTGGTAACACAGCTACAATTAAAAGAATAATTCCCAGTCACTGAAGAGTTTTGCTTGACTCCTCAACAATTCTTACTATGTACACCATGGTAAGTTCTGAGAATCCTCCTAAAAGAACAACTCTTATGTCTGCATTGCCTTTTTACTTCTTTTTTTATGTAAGTCAAGTGGTCAAGCAATTGCCAAACAGCAGCATAGCCCCTAGGCTAACTTACCACAATTTTTATGGAAGTTGGCAAGAAAACAATGAGTCCAAAAGGATTTAGACAAATGGGTTATGTTGAGTGCACAGAAAGCAGCATTAACTTCGGGTTAATGTCGATGCTACTTGCCCCACTCCCAACTCTATGAGAGCAATGAAGAGCAGATCTGGGAAGATGCTACGCACACAAGTCTATTTCACTGCTAAGGAGCACTCGACTAGTGGGAACCCTTAATCTTATAATTTTCCCCAGAGAAAGACATTACTTTATTACCCTTCCTGTAAGCCAAACTCTTTTGCAAATGGGAAAACTACATTCCTATCCTGGAATGTCTCTGAGGAGGTATAATGTCTTTGGCTAGGAGACACGTCTTTGAATTCCTCTGGATATAGCGACTGTTTTGCCTTTCCAAGGATGCTTGCTTGTAAAACCATTCTTAAATTGACTTCTTTGATCAGAGCATGTGCAGAAATGCCAGACCATAAAGAATTATCACCAAAGACCAACTTCTTCTCAAATAGGAATAAGATGACATGATATAGATGAAGTTCACATTTGAAGCATCTGAACATGATAAAATAATATGATCAAATAAGGTTGCGTCTCTGAGATTCTCCTGAAACTGAGCTACAGTCCTGGCTAATTACCCTCTAATTTTTATCATAAAATACAATTTCTACTATGTTGAAACCATTTTTATTTTGTGGTTGTTTTTACTTAAAGTGGAACCCAATCTTTACTGATGCATTTGCTTTTTGTTTCTTGTCTTAAAAATATGTCAAAATAACATAACCTGATATAATTGAGTTAGCAAAATGTAAAAATGTACAAAAAAAGAAAAAGTTATCATACATCTAGGTCTAACATTACTAAAAATCAATCTAATCAGAGCTTTAAACTATGTTATAATGATACATTTATTTATAAATATTTGAACACATTTCTTATTTTCTGAATAAAATTATTGAGATTAAATTATAGTGTTTAAAAATTTTAAGACTCTTGAATCAAAATGCCAAAAGTTAATTTCTTAAAATGAATTTCACACATGTTTACTAAGAGTGAATGACATCAATATATTTCCCATTTTAATTTGTTTTACTGGATTGCTAGTGAACATCTTTAGGAGCTTAGTAAACATTTGTATTTTTGATAACCATGAATATCTTTTGTTTTTTGTTAATGAGTGTCTGGAAATTATTGGCTGAGTCCATATGCTTTGTCCTTTTGCTCTTAGTTGGAATGATGTCATGCACCTCTGGTCAATGAAATAAAGGCAGAATTGATTTAAGTTACTCTGAGGCTTGGACTCTAATTATTTTTCCATAATATTCCCCCTGGCAAATAGATTACACTTTTGGATACTACATTTTAAAACTTATATATTACTAAATCTTACTTATTCTCATACTTCATCAGATGATGGACACAAATCATCATCTTTAGATTTATTTTTCAAAAAAAGACATGTCTGCAACTTCTGTATAACAAAAATTGTTTTCCCTACACTAAGACCATTTTGAATTACATCCTACACTCATGAGGAATGTATTTCTTCGGCCTACTTAGAGATGCCTACAGCCCATGAAGTCACAGAAAACAAACAAACAAACAAAAAACACCTCTTGTTGCCAATGCTATCAATACTGGAAATGACTTAGGTGATAATTCAATACCCTGAACAGATTCCTATTCTTCTGGCTTTCAAAAACATCCAACCCTTGAATTCTCAATGTATTACATTTAAACTCACTTTCAGATAACCTGTTGTGTCATTTTTCTTGATTCCCTTTTTCTCCGTTAATATTTTCTACTTTGCTATTATATTATTCTTTAACTTTCTGTTAATATATTTTTCTTTTCATGGAACAGAAATATCCATTAGGATAAGTATGCGGAGCTATTCCCATGATATTCTCCTCTATTGCCTCCTCCATTAATTGTTACACTTATAGTAAGAGACCATCTTAATCAAAAGATACAAACTCACTATGTGCCAGGCATCATGCCACGTATATTCATGAATTATAGCACTTCATCCTCACAACAACCCTAAGATAGCCCAAAGACACCTTTGAATGAATGAGAAGTTAATGTTCATTTTAACTGTTAACTAGTTTGCCTAATCTGCTAATAATTATTGATTTAAAGTTATGTTTAAAAATTTATTTTATGATTATTAGCAAATTTCAAAGTTCATGCTTTAGTTTCTTTTCCTCTGTTGCTTAAACTATTTGTATTATATTCACTTATTTCTTTCCCCAACAAGTCTAATTTGACTTTGAAGTTATATTCTGTTTTTTCACACAGAAGATGCTGACAGTCTGGGTGGAAGTTAAGAATGAGGTTGTCATTTCAAAATGAGTCAAATGAATGATTGGGTGATTCCTTCAAATCTTCAGAATATAGTACAAGTCACTGCTATTTTGCTTTAAAAAGAACACAAATACAGAAAGTCTTATTAATCTATCTATCACTGAAAATGAGTCTAGATAGGATAGGCTGATCATATAAATTTGAATAATGGTAATGACTTGCCATCAGCTTCCAGAGGGCACTCATTAGTTACAACAAACAAGATTCTCACTTGGATACTGACTTCTATGATATTAAGGTAATCTACTAAAATTGAAATACAGATATTATCTTTTCCAAATAAAACAGTTTCTGTAACAAGTTGCATGAGAAATATGAGGTTGGGATTTAAGAAATTGTGTTTGTAAAGCACTTCAAAGTTACTTGAAAAATACAACTTTATAAATGACAACTAGTATTATTTCATCTTATAACTTTTTAAAAAATTTTGCCATAGAAAGCAGTGCTAATGTGCAAAAAAGTTACTTTAAAAATTATACAACTAATACTTGTGAATTTATCCTATTTCTGTTTCTAATTGAAATATTTTCTAAAGTCAACACCAGTGTAATGATTATATGGCTTAACAACAATTAAAAATTAACTACATTTTGTATGATAAGTATTGAATTTTGAAGCAAAAAACTAGCATATCCATTATGTCACAAGCTTAATTCTTCTTATGATTACAAACCTACTTGTAGAAAATGAGGTATGTAGTGACTTTATTAACTCTTGAAGTAATACCCTCATTTTGAATAAGGGATTCTGTTAGTAACTGGGGAACTGAGTCTATTAGATACTATTGTGAATTAAAGATTAACACACCTCTGCCAAACACTGTAGTGTATGTTTAGAAGCTCTGCAAGCAGAGACCATTAATTTCACAGACTGCCTTGCCCAATAATTGCAGTTGTTAAATTATGCCAATGTAGTCTTGGGCATTTTGCTTGTTACTTGGATAGTATACAAGTTTCATTTTAAAGCATAACTAATAACCATCTGTCTTTTGGAAAGATGTAAAATAAAACTAATGTGTTTCTAAAGTGGCATGTAAATTGACTCAAGCTATTTTAATTTAGTTTTTATTCATGTTATATTTTGCAATAAATCTTAGTCATTCCTAAAAATCTACCTATGAATTAACAGTACAGAGACACAGATTTAGGATTTTGTAATATATCATCAATACTAAAGTCAATTTCCATGTGTTCAAGAGTAATCAAAGGGGTGGGCTTACCATGGTCTTTGTGTTTTATGTCTGATGTTTGCATAATGCTTATCTAAGGGGATATCTCATTGTTTTAAATTAGATTGTCTCATAGTACATCATCTGACATTATTTACATATACAAGACATGCATATCTAATATGTCATGTCAATTTCAACATAATAAATGTGAGAATTATTATACTTTTTCCCGTTGTTTTGCTGAGCCTAATCTTATCATTTGTATGTCCTTCTAAATCCTGTTATATAAAGTTAAAACCATTCTTCCATTTAAAAACAAGTCAGTATTATACAGTTCCTTATAAATAACACATGAATAATTTGGAAAGAAGCTTTATGTTATTAAACTTTAAAAGTGATACATTAAACATACAATAATGTAAGGAGCAAATAACTGAAAGCAGAATAATTGTGTTAAATGGGGCCCCAGAAGCCTAGATTAAGCAGTTAAGACAAGACTTCACTTTGAAACATCTCAATTCAATAGATTGACTTCCAGTATTTTAGTGCAGAGTGCTCTGCTGAGCTGTGCCCAGTAAAACTGATGACAGTTATATAATATTAAAACTTCTATAAAGAGTCATAAAAAGGAATGACAAATGAAAAAACATTTATTTAAGAAATCTATAAAAAATAGAAAAAAAAAAGGTGAAAGCCTGTGGTAGTTGGACCAAGACTGTTCTATCTTTCTGCTCCAAGCTCAGGTAAACAGAGACTCTACTCTGGACTGCTGAATACAAGAACACTGGACTTCCTCCTAACCCTTCACCCAAACAGAGGGCTTTCTTTTGTAGAGTTGCAGGATGTAAACTATCTGGTATTGAGGCAAAGCCCTAGAGAGTACAGTTAAGAGATATGGACTCCTTCTCACTCCCAATCCTCACTTATGAAATTGATCCTTTACTTTGGCCTGTGTGCTGAGAATACAGGAGCCCTAATCACTACAGCTTCAGCTCCTGACATAGTAATTCCATGCCAAGAGAAGTAAGTTGAGAGGACTACAGGCTACTGTCCACCCCACAAATACTCACATTCTACAGTGGGCTGCCCCTCAGAGGGAAGCTTGCTATAGTCCTCACCCTTAGTTCCAAAGCCCTAGCTCAGAGATTTTCCTTGGTGAAACGAGTGAGGGAGAAAAGGAAAAACAAAACAAAACAAAAAAAAAAAACACCATAAAAGAGATAGCTCCTACTTTCTTCTGAAAGTAGTTGACCTCATATGCAGCAGAGAGTAAAGACTTTCAATCTGAAGTTTCTCAAGAACACTGAGGCTGTAATAAAAGGAATTTAAGAGTGACCCAAGATGCAGACTAAACTACAGGCCAGTTAGTTTGCAGAGGAGACCTGGAATAAAACAGCTGGGAAGAGTGCTCCTGGATCAAAACAAAAATTAAAAAGTGACTTCAATTATTCCTTAAAAGTAACCAGAATTTGATTGGACTCATCTGTAAAGTAATTTACACTCCAGGGAATTGTTAAAAATAATAAAAGATTCAACCAGTGCAATCTAAGAGCTAGGTGTGAACAAGGGAGAGAGACTTACTAAAAATACTATCATCTTAGTCCAGATGACTACACTGCCCTTCCCGTTGACAACAGCTAAGACTCAAACTACATGTGTGTAGAGCAATTGTGCTGGAGAGAGGCCTCACTAAAATAATCCACAAGCTCAGTCACTTCACATATAAACAATAAAATAATACTTGTAAACACAAAGGTGAAGGAGGACCAGTATGTAGTGTTAGTATAATATACTATCTAAAATGATCAATTAAAAAATATTAGGCATTCAAAGAAACCAGAAAATATTACTCAAACACCAGAGGAGAAACACAGAAGAAACAAAATCTACCTATGAGAGAGATCAGATGTCAGATCTATCAAAAGAAGACTTAAATTAACCTTTATAATTATAAAGAAGCCATGATTAAAGAAGTAAATAATACTAAGACAGCATATCAAACAGAGACTATCAGTAAAGAGATAGAAGTTACAAAGAAGAATCAAATGAAAATTATGGCATTGAAAAGTTAATTTACTGAAATTTTTAAAAAATCACAAGAAAGACTCAATAGTGTATTTGAAATAGCAGAAGAATAAGCTAACAAACATAGATTGATAGAAATCACATAAGCAGAAAACCAAGAAAGAGTGAAGAAAAATAAAGAGAGCCACAGAGATATGTGGGATGATATTAAATGCCCTAACATACATGTAAGGAAGGAACCAGAAAGAAAAGGGGGAAAAAAGAGAAGAAAAAATGTCAGAAAATATAATGACTGAAAACCACCTCAATATGATTTTAAAAACAAAAATATTAATATACACATCTAACAAACTTAGTAAACAAACTCCAAGGAGAATAAACACAAAGAGATTTAAAACAGACACAGCATACCGGACATGCCGAAAGTCAAAGACAAGAAAAAGTCATAAAGGCAGCAAGAATATAAATGACTCTTAACTTTCAAAACAACCTCAATAAGGTTAACAGCTGATTTATTATTAGAAATAATGGAAGCAGAAAGAACTGGGATAAAATATTCAACAGCACAAAGAATAAAACTGCCAAGCAAGAGTTAATCATTTAATATGCAGCAAAGCTGTCTTTGAAAAATAAAGACACATCTATACTTTTCCTGATTAAAAAAGAAAATACACAAACTCTTAAACAAAGAAACAAACACACCACAGAAGTAATAAAACTGATAAAGTATGTTGCAACCAGACTCACAAAAAGTACTAAAGAAATTTTTCAGACTGAAAGAAAATGATTACATATAGCAATTTGAATCCTCTTTTTTTTTTTTTTTGCTAACAAAAGCACTGGCAAAGGTAATTACATATTTTAAAGAGAGTAGAAAAGCATTTTTTATTGTCTCCTCCAATTTAAAGCTGTTACATAAAATAATGTGGATATAATATATTATAATATGTGGATATAATATATTATTGGGCCTATAAAATATAAAAATGTAATATATATGTAATATGTTTGTCAACAGCTGCACACAGGAGGTGAGTGGGAATAACGCTGCATTTGGGCTAAGAAAATGATTATAGATTAAATAATTATAATATGTTTGCTGGCTTTATAACATTAATATATGTAATATATATGAAAATAGTAACACAAAAGATAAAAGAGGTAGAGCTACATAGAAGTAACATTTCTATTTATGACTAGAATCAAGCTATTACAAATTGAAAACTGATTTAGTAAGTTAAGAAGTATATGGTGAACCCTAGAGCAACTAATAAAAATACAACTTATAAACTATAATAAATAGAATCAATAAACAAATTAAAATACTATATTAGAAAATATTCATTTGTTGTAAAAGAAAACAGTAAAAAAAGAAATGGAAGGAATAAACAAGACATGAGACCTATAAAAATTTTGAAAGTTAAAATGGAAAACATAAACCATATTAAGTGTGAATTGATTCAATACTCCAATCAAATGCAGAAATTGTCAGACTAGATAAAATACATATCCACCTATATTCTACCTATAAATTTACTTTAGATTAAAAAAATACAAAGAAGTTGAAAGTTAAAAACCATTCAAACAGCAGCCAAAAGAAAGCTGGAGAGACTTACTTTACTAATATCAAGGAAAATAAATTTTAAGACAAAAATAAAATGATATTAGATATAAAGAGAGACAGTTTGCAATGATAAAAGATTCAATCCATTAGAAGGATATTACAATTATAAATCTATATGCATCTAATACAAGAACACCAAAATATATGAAACAGAAACTGACAGAAATGAAGGGAGAAAGAGTTTTACGATAATAATTGGGGAATTTAATATCTCACCTCGATAGTGGACAGAAAAAAATAGATCAACAAAATAATGGGACATGTTGACGATGTATACACCAACTAGATATAAGAGATAACCATATGTTAGAATAGGCAGGTAACCAGACATAACCAGGAGAAGAAACCCTTTAAGAAAAGGAAGATCTGAAATATTTTACACACCGGGGAGCACCCGAAATAGGCATGCTAGATAGATATAAGCAGATAAGAGAGGAGGTACTCAGGCAGAATGAAACGTCCATTAAGATGCCTAGTAATCATTCACTCTGCAGTTAACCCCTCAGAATATAGCTAGATACATGCTGATAAGAGGGAAAATAAGGAAGTCCTCAGAGAAATCCGGTACCAAAATACAAATCAGAACAGAGACACAAATGGCAAGGAGATACACAGTCATAACAAGTATAGATTTAAGCACTATATGACCTTCCTGGGGTGGCAGTAATGAGCAATGCTGCCATTAGGCAGAATTCCTATTGATCACTGGCCTGCATGTGCATCTTAACTAATAGTAAGTGGAAGTCCCACAAACCTGGGGCAGGAACTAGGCAGGGACAAGGTGAAGACCTAAGGAAAGCATGGAATAACTTGACAAAGAAAAGAGGAAGAGACTTGAGACAGAAGCAGGAACTTCCCAAAATAGTCCAACATAATAAAAAGCCCAAGGCAGAACTATTAATCTGCTAATGGCTCACTCCCTTCCGAAGCCCACTGTGCTTCATCTCTGCAGAGTGTGCGGTTTCTCTAAATAAACACTGTTCCCTATTTCCCTTTACTAAAGATCTCTGTTATCTCAGCCTATGGCCTCACTGAAATCTTTCTCCCATGTTCAACAAGAACCGGACCATCTACTCTCTTGGGTAACACATATAACTCTCCATTCGACGATAGTAGAGTATGCACTCTTCTCAAGTGTGCATGAAATGTTTTCCAGAATGGACCATATTAAAAATGATGAAATACATTTAAATAAATAGAAAATAATAGAAACAATGCAAAATATGTTATCTGATCATAATGGAATAAAATCAGATATCAACAAGAAAAATTTGAGATACTCACAAATACGTAGAAATTTTAAAAACACATTTTTTTATCTTTATGTACCAATTTATTTTCTTTATACAATTACAAAATTTGTAGGGTTTATGGAGCACAGCAAAGTGCTTCTATCTAAAAAACACATTTCTAAACAATAAATTAGTTAAAGAATAAATTGAAAGCAATATATGATTACTTTTGGATAAATCAATGTATAGATATATCATATCAAAACTTATGGGATTTAGCTAAAGAATTATTACGTGTGAAACATATAGCTATAACTACCTACATTAAGAAAGAATAAAGTCAATCAATATCCTAACCTTCTGCCATAAGCCCTGGGGAAAAAAAAAGTAAGAAACTAAACTCATAGAAACATAAGGAAAGAAATAATAAGAAATCACACGGAAATTAACAAATTAAAGAACAGGAAAAAATTCAATGAGACCAAAACTGGTTTATTTAAAAGCTCAATAAGACTGACACATCTTTACTAGACTGATCAAGCACCAAAGGATTAACTCAAATTACTAGAATCAAAAATGAAGAATAGAACATTACTGCTTTCCTACAGAAATTTAAAGAAAAATTATGAAAGAACACTATGAACAATTTTCTACCACCCTTTTAGATAACATATGAGATGGACAATTTTCTGGAAACACAAGCTACCAAAACTGACCCAAGAAGTAAGATAATCCAAAGTTAATGATAACAAGTGAAGAAATTTAAGTAGTATTGAAAAAAAAATTACCCATGAAGAAAAGCCTCTGCTCAGACAGCTTCACTGCTGAAACCCACTTGACTTCACTCCTGAGTTCTCCCAAGCATTTGATGAATTAATAGCCAATTCTTTAAAAATTTTTCCAAAAACAAAATTTGAAGAAACACTTTCCAACTCATTCCATGAAGCTACTGGTATCCTGACACCAAAATCAAACACATCATAAGAAAAGTACAGAACATTGTCTCTTTTTACTCTTTACCAAAAAATGTTACAAAATACTAGCACAATGAATCCAACAACAAAACTAATTATGTAACATTAGCAAGTGGGATTTATTCCAGGAATTCAAGGCTGGTTCTACATATGAGAACTGATTAATGTAATTTATCATATCAATGGGAAAAAATTACATGATCTTCTCCGTAGATAAAGAAAAAGCGTTTAATAATCATGTGATATTCAACAAACTAAGCGTAGAAAGGAATCTCCTAAATAAAATCAGAGACATCCACAAAAGCCTACAGTTAACACACTAATATTAAAAGATAGGATTCTTCCTCCCTTAAGATCAGGAATAAGGTAAGAATGTTTACTCTTACCACTTACGTTTATGTTATATTAGAGGTTTTAGTCTGGGTATTTAGTTAACAAAATGAAATAAAAGGCATTCAAATTGGAAAAGAAGGAGTAAAAATGACACTATTCTCAGTTGACATGATTCTTATTCAAAACATCTTAAAGAGAAGGAAGCAGAGCAAGAAGTCTACATAGAAGCCTTTAAAGATTGTTCTCTCCACAGGAACACCAAATCTAAAAACCAACTACAAAAAAAAAAAAAAAAAAAAAACAAGGCATCTTCATAAGAACCAAACATCAGATGTGAGACCACAATACCTAGTTTTAACTTTATATCAGTGAAAGAGGCACTGAAGAAGGTAGAAAAGACAGTCTTGATTTCCTGACACCACCCCTCTCCCATCCACTGTTAGCAGCTATATGGCATGGAGAAAGAATCTGTGCACTTGGAGAAGGGAGGGTGCAGTGACTGTGGGACTTTGCATTGAAACTCAGCGCTGCCATCACCCATCAGGATTTATCACCTACTGACTAAAATGCCTTTGGGCCCTGGATAATCAGCATAGGTAACCAGGTAGCTTGTGCTCTTGACCTTGATTGAGACCCTGAGACATACTGGCTATAGCTGTGTCCCAGCATATTCACAAATGTGGTGGTTATGGAGAGAGATCCCTTCTGCTTGAGAAAAAGAGAAAGAATAGAGGGGACTTTGTCTTGCAGCTTAGCTACCGGCTCAGCCACAATGGAGAAGAGCACACAAAGCTGGCTCTTGGGTACCTCATTCCAGGCCTTCATCTTGGATGGCATGTCTGAATCTGCCCTGGGCCAGAGGAGAGCCCACTGCCCTGAAGGGAAAGCATTTCCCTTCAGGCCTGAAAGCATTCACCATGAGCTGACTAAAAGCACCTGGGTCTTAAGTGAACATCAGCAGTAGCCAGGCAGTACTCCCTGTGTGCCTTTGGTAGTGGTGGACATGGGGAGTGGCTCTTCTGTCTTGCAAAAGAGAAGAAATGAGAGCAAGGATTTTTATTTTGTGGTTTCAGTGCCAGCTTAGCTGCTGTAGAATAGAGCACCCTGTGCCCCCATGACCCAGGGGAGCTTGACACCCTGAAGGGAAAGACCCAAGTTAGGCTAGCTTCACTACCTGCTGATTGTAGAGCTTAGGGCCTTGAGTAAACATAGGTGGTAGCCAGGTTATGGTTACAATGGGCCTTGGGTAAGACCAGTGCAGTGCTGGCTTCATGTCTGACCCAGCACAGTCCCAGTAGGAGTGAGTTGGGGTGCTTGTGTCATGCTTACCCCAGCACCAGATAACTCAACAAAGAGAGAGAGAGAGAGAGAGAGCGAGTGCATTTGTTTGGAAGAAATTAAGGGAAGAGAACAAGAGTCTCTGCCTGGTAATCTAGAAAATTCTTCCAGATGTTATTCAAGACTATCAAGGTGATATCTTTATGGCAATGCAAGAACTACAACGTTACTAAGCTTAAGGTGCCCCCTAATGCAGATATGTTTGCAGTGACTAAAAACTTGTGATGCAACAGATAAATCCTTTTGAATATCTGGAAAGCCTTCCAAAGAAAGAAAGGTATGAACAAGCCTAGACTGTGAAGACTACAATAAATACCTAACTCTTTAGTACAATGTCCAGACACAGAAATCCATAGGCATCAAGGCCATCCAGGAAACATGACCTCACCAAATGAGCTAAATAAGACACAACGAGCCAATTCCAGAGACTCAGGGATATGTGACATATCAGGCAGATAACTCAAAATGGCTGTTTTGAGGAAACTCAAATAAATTCAAGATAACACAGATAAGGATTTGGAATCCTATCAGATAAGTTTAACAAATGAGACTGAAATAATTAAAGAGATTCCAGTAGAAATTCTGGATTTGAAAAATGCAATTAACAAACTAAAGAATGCATCAGAGTCTCTCAATAACAGAACTGATCAAGCAGAAGAAAGAATTAGGGAGCTTGAAGGTAGTTTACATGAAAATACACAGTCAGAGGAGAAAAAATAAAAAAGAATTAAAAAGAAAGATGCACACCTTCAAGATCTAGAAAATAGCCTTAAAGGGCAAATCTAAGAGTTATTGGCCTTACAAAAGGAGTAGAGAGAGAGACAGGGGTAGAAAGTTTATTCAAAGGGATAATAACAGAGAACTTCCCAAACCCAGATAAATATATCAACATCCAAGTACAAGAAGGCTATAGGACATCAAGTAGATTTAACCCAGGTAAGACTACCTCAAGTCATTTAATAATCAAACTCCCAAAAGCCAAGGATAAAAAGAGTACTTAAATAACATACAATATGGTTCCAATACGTCTGGCAGCAGACTTTTCAGTGGTAACTTTACAGGCCATGTGAAAGTGGCATGAGATATTTAAAGTGCTGAAAGAAAAAACTTATTCTAAAATAAATATTGGAAGGAAAGAATATCTTTCTAACATGAAGGAAAAATAAAGACTTTTCCAGGTGAACACAAGGTGAGGAATTTTATCAACACCAAATCTATACTATAAGAAATGCTAAAGGGGGTTTTTCAGTCTAAAAGAAAGTGTTGCTAATGAGCAATAATAAATCAACTGAAGGTATAAAACTCACTGGTAATAGTAGATACACAAAAACATAGAATATTATAACACTATAATTGTGGCATGTAAATTACTTATATCTTAAGTGGAAAAAAATGAAAAGATAAACCAATAAAAAATAATAACTACAACTTTTCAAGACATGAACATTACATAAAGATAGAAATACAAACAAAAAAGTTAAAAGGTAGAGGAATAAAGGTAAACTATAGAGTTTTTAAATTAATTTTCCTTATGCTTATTTTGTTTATTATGCTATCAGTGTTGTCATTAGTTTAAAATAAGATATAAGATATTATCTGCAAGCCTTTTGTTAGACTTAAAACTCAAAAGATACAATAGATAAACAAGAATTAAAGACAAAAGATTAAACATACCATTACAGAAAATTATCTTTACTAACAAGAGAACAGGAAGACAAGACCACAAAATAACTAGAAAGGAATGACAAAATGTTAGGAATAATTTCTTATGTTAATAATAATATTGAATTTAAATGAATTAAACTCTGCAGTCAAAAGACACAGAGGGCACGAATGAATTTTTAAAAAGTCTCACAATCTGTTGCCTACAACAAACACACTTAACTTATACAAAAATACATAAACTGAAAATAGAGGGATGGAAAAAATAGTCCATGCAAATGGAAATCAAAAAAGAACAGAAGTAGCTATGCTCATATTAGACAAAATAGATTTCAAAATGATAGCTATACAAAGAGATAAAGAAGGGCATTATATAATGATAAAGGGGTAAATTCAGCAAGAAGATATAACAATCATAAATATGTATGCACACAACACTGCAGCACCCAGCTATACAAAACCAATTTTATTTAAGTAAAAGAGAGAGAGAGACTACAATACAATAAGACCTCAACACCTCACTTTCATCTTTGGGCAGATCATCTAGACAGAAAATCAACAAACATCAGACTTTATCTACACTACAATACAAATGGACATAATAGATATTTATAGTACATTTCATTCTACAGATGCTGAATACACATTCTGAAACCCTTTTCTTTAACATCTGGAATGCAACAAGGATACCTACTTTCACCACTGTTATTCACAGTACTGGAAGTCCTAGCTGAAGCAATCATACAAGAGAAATAAATAAATAAGTCAGATTATTCTTGCTTTCAGATGATATGCTCTTACATTTGGAAAAATCTTAAGACTCCACTAAAAAATATTAGAACTGACAAATTAAAAGTTGCGGAATACAAATCAGAATACAAAAAAACAGTAGCATTTTTGTCTAACAGTGAACAATTTGAAAAAGAAATAAAAAATGAATTCCATTTATAATAGCTACAAATAAAATAAAATAATTAGAAGTTAATGTAGCCAAAGTAGTGAAAGATCTCTACAATAAAACTATATAAAATTAGTGAAGAGAAAAAAAGCAAGATATACCATGTTCATATATTGGAAGTATCAATATTGTTAAAATGTCTGTACTATTCAAAGCAGTCTACAGATACAATGCTGTTTCTATCAAAATACCAACGACATTCTTCTCAGAAATAGAAAAGCAATCCTAAAATTTAAATGGAACTACAAAAGACTCAGAATAGCCAAAGCTATCCTGAACACAAAGCACAAAACTGAAAGAATTGCATCACCTGCCTTCAAATTATATTACAGAGCTATGGTAATTCAAACAGCATGGTAGTGGCATAAAAACAGACACATAGACAAATGGAACAGATTAAAAACACAGAAACAAATATAGATACCTACAGTGAACTCACTTTTTACAAAGGTGGCAAGAACATACATTGGGGAATCAGTCTCATCAATAAACTGTGCTGGGAAACATAAATATCCATAAGCAGAAGAAAGAAGCTAAACATCTGTCTCACTATAAACATGAATCAAATCAAAATGAGTTAAAGATATAATTATAAGATTTCAGACTATGAAACTACTAAAAGAAAACTTTGCTGAAACTCTCCATGATGGTGGACTGGACAAAGATTTTTGAGCAATACCCTACAAACACAGGCAACCAAAGCAAAAATGGACACAAGAGATCACATCAAGTTAAAAAGCTTCTGCACAAAAAAGAAACAATCAACAAAGTAAAGAGACAAACCACAAAATGAAAGAAATTATTTGTAAACTACTCATCTGATAAGAGATTAATAACCAGAATATTTAAGAAGCTCAAACAACTTCAGAGGAAAAAAAAATCTCTAATGATCCAACTTAAAAAAATGGACATTTTTTAAAAGAAGACATACAAATGGCAAGCAGATATATGAAAAGGTGTTCAACATCACTGATCATCAAAGAATGCAAATCAAAACTACAATGATTTGTCATCTCATCCCAATTAAAATGGCTTATATCCAAACGACAGGTAATAACAAATGCTGCCAAGGTACAGAGAAAAGGAAAACCTAGTACATTGTTGGTTGGAATGCAAATTAGTACAACCACTGGTTTGGAGGTTCCTCAAATTCTAAAAATAAAGCTACCATATGATCCACTAATCCCACTGCTAAGTATATAACCAAAAGAAGGAAATTCAATATATCAAAGTGATATCTTCACTCCCATATTTATTATAACACTATTTACAATAGCCAAGATTTGGAAGCAATCTAAATGATCAGCAACAGACTAACGGATAAAGAAAACATGACATATGCAATGGGGTTTTATTCAGTCTTAAAAAAATGATGTCCTGTGATTTGCCACAGCATAGATAGAACTGGAGGTTCTTACATTAAGTGAATAGGCACAGAAAGACACACTTCACATGTTTTCACTGATTTGTGGGTGCTAAAATAAAAACAACTGAACTCACAGAGATTTAGAGTATAATTATGTTTATCAGAGGCAGGCAAGGGTAATGGGAGGTAGAGTGTTGATGGTTAATGGATCCAAAATTAATAGAATGAATAAGATCTATTAATTGATAACAGAACAGGGTGACTACAGTTAACAATAATTTATTGTATATTTAAAAATAAATAAAATATTAGAATTGTATTTTCAGTAACACAAAAAAAGATAAAGGTTTGAGTAGATGAATACTCCACTTACCCTGATATGTTTATTAGATATTGTATGTGTGTGTCAAGATATTTCATGTTCCCCATAAATATATATACCTACTATGTACACACAAACATAAAAAAAAATTTAAAAGACCTAGATGTAAGTGGTAAAATAGAAAATGTTAAAGAGAAAAGATTAAGGATTGGGATAAAATCTTCATGACCTTGGATTCAGCAAAGGATTCTTAGATATGACATCCAAAGGATGGGCAACCGAAGAAAATATATGTCAATATAACTTCATAAAAAATTTAAATTTTAAAACTTTAGTGTTTCTAATATACCATTTAAAAAGTAAAAACAAAACTAAACAACGCACAAAATGGAGAAAATATATGAAAAGAATATATCTAATAAAGGACTTGTATCCAGAATAAAATTCTCACAGCTCAATAATGAAATGACAAATAACCTGATTAAACTATGAGCAAAGGACCTGAACTGATATTGTTTCAAGAAAGATATACTAATGGCTAAAAAGCAAAAAACACATAAAAAGATGTTTGACATCATTATTTACTAGGAAAATCCAAATCAAAACCACAATAAGATACTACTTCACATCCACTAGAATAAAAAAATCAGACATTAGGAAGTGTCAGTAAGGATTTGGAAAATTCTAAACCCATATATGCTGCTTTTGGGAACATAAAATGATTCAGCAGCTTTGGAATAAACTGACAGCTCATGAAACAACTGAACATAGAGTTACCAGATGGCACAGTAATATTGGCACTAGGTATATACCCAAGAGAAATAAAACATATGTTTACACAAAAGTTTCTACACAAATGTTCATAGTAGTATTATTTGTAATAGGAAAAGATGGAAAAGATAGAAACAAGCCATCAACTGAGAAGTTGATAAACAAAATGTGACTACAGTATCTTTTTATTCTTGGAAACCACAAGAAGCAACCACTCTCTGGTGCAGCCTTTTCTCTTATAGGAGGTTGAAAGCTGATGAGAGACAAGAAGAATACACAAAGTCCCTCAAAGCTACTGATTGGAACAAACACACCATAATTTCCATCCACATTCCAATAGTAAAATGGCAATGACCAAGTCATTGATAGAGCAAGACTATCTTCTCCGGTTTATCTACTGGTAGGGTACTATGAAATCACTTGGCAAAAATGTGGATATATAACTTAATTAAAGAAAGGAGAGAATAGTTGTGAACAAGAATCCAACCTGGCATAGTACAAATTATAACTCTACGCATCTCTAAGCTCTTTTTTCTAGAATTTAGCTTTTTCTCCTTCCACAGGCTGTAATTTAAACATGGATGTAACCTAGACTCAGTCATACAGTTCATGATAGTGAATTTAGAGATGTTAGAGCTAGTGAATGGAAGGGACCTGGGTCCTGCCCAGCATTACTTCTTTCAGGAGAGTTGAACAGTGAGCCTAGACTTTGGTACTCTTATTGAGAGAAAATTTACAGCTATATTATTAAAGCCTTTGTATTTTGAGATCTCTTACAGTATACTAAATTTAATTCATACAAACAATATAAATCTTATAGTGGCTGGTCATATTGTAAGTAACATGAATAAATTTAGTGCCATCAGGTTTGTAGTCAAAATGCAGAATATATTAGATAAAATATATCAGTAAGTACAGATTTTTTTAAATCTCTGAGTCTATAACAATGAGAATTAAATTTGCTACATATTTAGTTACAGGTATAATTAGTATAGTCAAAATCAAAGTTTAGAGTACAACAACAGAGACTTAAGTAATCTGTAGAGTCAAGAAGGATCTCTCTGAATAAGTGATGTTTAAAATGAATCTTAAAGGAAGACTCATAATTATCCAGGTAGAGGGGTTGAGGGAGAAAGGTGTTTCAAATACGGGGAAGAACAAGTTGTTTAATGGCTCAGAAATAAGAGAGAACATTACATATTCATGAAATAAAATGCATCTTAATGGTTGGAGTTAAAAGAATGAGGAGAGAGGACAAAATATTAGAACTGATCTTAGAAGTTCGAACTGAAGAAGATGGTTGATTAGGAATAGCTCCAGTCTGCAGCTCCCAGTGTGATCGATGCAGAAGACGGGTGATTTTTGCATTTCAAATTGAAGTACCTGGTTCATCTCATTGGGACCAGTTGGACAGTGAGTGCAGCCCACAGAGGGCCAGCCAAAGCAGGGCAGGGCGTCACCTCACCCAGCAAGCAAAAGGGGTCAGGGATTTCCCTTTCCTAGCCAAAGGAAGCTGTGACAGACTACCTGGAAAAATGGGACACTCCCACCCAAATATTGCACTTTTCCCAAGGTCTTAGCAACTGGCAGACAAGGTGATTATCTCCCTTGCCTGGCTCAGCAGCTCCATATCCACAGAGCCTTGCTCACTGCTAGAGCAACAGTCTGAGCTCAATCTGCAAGACAGCAGCCTGGCTGGGGAAGGGGTATCCACCATTGCTGAGGCTTGAGTAGGTAAACAAAGTGGCCAGGAAGCTTGAACTGGGTGGAGCCCACTACAGCTCAACAAGGCCTACTGCCTCTAGACTCCATCCCTGTGGGAAGAGCATAGCTGAACAAATGTCAGCAGACAACTTCTGCAGACTTAAACATCCCTGTCTGACAGCTCTGAAGATAGCAGTGGTTCTCCCAGCATGGCATTTGAGCTCTGAGAATGGACAGACTGCCTCCTCAAGTGGGTTCCTGACCCCTATGTAGCCTAACTGGGAGACACCCCCCAGTAGGGGCCGACAGACACCTCATATAGGTGGCTGCCCCTCTGGGACAAAGCTTCCAGAGGAAGGGTCAGGCAGCAATATTTACTGTTCTGCAATATTTGCTGTTCTGCAGCCTCTCCTGGTGACACCCAGGCAAACAGGGTCTGGAGTGCACCTCCAGCAAACTGCAAAGACCTATAGCTGAGGGACCTGACTGTTAGAAGGAAAACTAACAAACAGAAAGGAATAGCATCAACATCAACAAAAAGGTCATGTACACCAAAACCCCATGTGTAGGTCACCAACATTAAAGACCAAAGGTAGATAAAACCACAAAGATGGGGAAAAACCTGAGCAGAAAATATGAAAATTCTAAAAATCAGAGCACCTCTTCTCCTCCAAAGGATCACAGCTCCTCTCCAGCAATGGAACAAAGCTGGACAGAGAATGACTTTGATGAATTGACAGAGTAGGCTTCAGAAGGTCAGTAATAACAAACTTCTCTGAACTAAAGGAGGATGTTCGAACCTATTGCAAGGAAGCTAAAAACCTTGAAAAAAGATTAGATGAATGGCTAACTAGAATAAACAGTGTAGAGAAGACCTTAAATGACCTGATAGAGCTGAAAAACATGGCACAAGAACTTCATGACGCATGTACAAGCTTCAATAGCTGATTCAATCAAGTGGAAGAAAAGGTATCAGTGATTGAAGATCAAATTAATGGAATAAAGTGAGAAGGCAAGTTTAGAGAAAAAAGAGTGAAAGGAAATGAACGAAGCCTCCAAGAAATATGGGACTATGTGAAAAGACCAAATCTACATTTGATTGGTGTACCTAAAAGTGATGGGGAGAATGGAATCAAGTTGGAAAACACTCTGCAGGATATTATCCAGGAGAACTTCCCCAACATAGCAAGACAGACCAATTCAAATTCAGGAAATACAGAGAACACCACAAAGATACTTCTCAAGAAACGCAACCCCAAGACACATACTTGTCAGATTCACCAAGGTTGAAATAAAGGAAAAAGTGTTAAGCGCAGCCAGAGAGAAAAGTCCAGTTACCCACAAAGGGAAGCTCATCAGACTAATAGTGGGTCTCTCATCAGAAACCCTACAACCCAAAAGAGAGTGGGGGACAATACTCAACATTCTTAAAGAAAAGAATTTTCAACCCAGAATTTCATATCCAGCCAAACTAAGCTTAATATTTGAAGGAGAAATAAAATCCTTTACAGACAAGCAAATGCTGAGAGATTTTGTCACCACCAGGCCAGCCTTACAAGAGCTCCTGAAGGAAGCACTAAACATGGAAAGAAACAACCGGTACCAGCCACGGCAAAAACAGGCCAAATTGTAAAGACCATCAGTGCTATGAAGAAACTGCATCAATTAGTGGGCAAAATAACCAGCAAACATCTTAATGACAGGATCAAATTCACACATAACAATATTAACTTTAAATGTAAATGGGCTAAATGCCCCAATTAAAAGGCGTAGACTGGCAAATAGGATAAAGAGTCAAGACCTATCAGTGTGCTGTATTCAGGAGACCCATCTCACATGCAAAAATGCACATAGGCTCAAAATAAAGGAATGGATGAAGATTTACCAAGCAAATGGAAAGGAAAAAAAAAAAAAAAAAAAAAGCAGGGGTTGCAATCCTAGTCTCTGATTAAACAGACTTTAAATCAACAAAGATCAAAAGAGACAAGGCCATTACATAATGGTAAAGAGATCAATTGAACAAGAAGAGGTAACTATCCTAAATATATATGCACCCAATACAGGAGCACCCAGATTCATAAAAGAAGTCCTTAGAGACCTACAAAGAGACTTAGACTCCCACACAATAATAATGGGAGACTTTAACACCCCACTGTCAATATTAGACAGATCAATGAGACAGAAGGCTAACAAGGATATCCAGGACTTGAACTCAGCTCTGCAACAAGCAGACCTAATAGACACCTACAGAACTCTCTAACCCAAATGAACAGAATATACATTCCTCTCAGCACCACATTGCACTTATTCTAAAATTGACCACATAATTTGAAGTAAAGTGCTCCTCAGCAAATGTAAAAGAACAAAAACCACAACAAACTGTCTCTGAGACCACAGCACAAACAAATTAGAACTCAGGATTAAGAAACTCACTCAAAGCCACACAACTAAATGGAAACTGAACAACCTGCTCCTAAATAACTACTGGGTAAATAATGAAATAAAGGCAGAAATAAAGATGTTCTTTGAAACCAAAGAGAACAAAGACACAATCTATGAGAATCTCTGGGACACATTTAAAGAAGTGTATACAGGGAAATTTATAGCACTAAATGCCCACAAGGGAAAGCAGGAAAGATCTAAAATCGACATCCTAACATCACAATTAAAAGAACTAGAGAAGCAAGAGCAAACAAATTCAAAAGCTAGCAGAAGGCAAGAAATAACTAAGATCAGAGCATAACTGAAAGAGATAGAGACACAAAAAAACCCTTCGAAAAAATCAGTGAATCCAGGAGCTCTTTTTTTGAAAAGATCAATAAAATTGATAGACCACTAGCAAGACTAATAAAGAAGAAAAGAGAGAATAATTAAACAGATGCAATAAAAATGATAAAGGGGATATCACCACCGATCCCACAGAAACAAAAACTACTACCATCAGAGAGTACTATAAACGCCTCTACACAGATAAACTAGAAAATCTAGAAGAAATGGATAAATTCCTGGACACATACACCCGCCCAAGACTAAACCAGAAAGAAGTTGAATCTCTGAATAGACCAATAACAGGCTCTGAAATTGAGGCAATGATTAATAGCCTACCAACCAAAAAAAGTCCAGGACCAGATGGATTCACAGCCGAATTCTACCAGAGGTACAAGAAGAAGCTGTTACCATTCCTTCTAAAACTGTTCCAATCAATAGAAAAAGAAGAAATCCGCTCAAACTCATTTTATGAGGTCAGCATCATTCTGATACCAAAGTCTGTCATAGACATGGCAAAAAAAGAGAATTTTAGACCAATATCCCTGATGAACATTGATGCAAAAATCCTCAATAAAATACTGGCAAACTGAATCCAGTAGCACATCAAAAAACTTATCCACCATGATCAAGTCGGCTTCATCTCTGGGATGCAAGCCTGGTTCAACATACACGAAACAATAAATGTAATCCATCCCATAAACAGAACCAATGACAAAAAACACATGATTATCTCAATAGATGCAGAGAAGGCCTTCAACAAAAGTCAACTGCCCATCATGCTAAAAACTCTCAATAAACTAGGTACTGATGGAATGTATCTCAAAATAATAAGAGCTATTTATGACAAACCCACAGCCAATATCATACTGAATGGGCAAAAACTGGAAGCATTCCCTTTGAAAACTGGCACAAGACAGGGATGCCCTATCTCACCACTCCTATTCAACATAGTATTGGAAGTTCTCGCCAGGACAGTCAGGCAAGAGAAAGAAATAAAGGGTATTCAATTAGGAAATGAGGAAGTCAAATTGTCCCTGTTTGCAAATGACATGATTGTATATTTAGAAAACCCCATCATCTCTGCCCAAAATCTCCTTAAGCTGATGAGCAACTTCAGCAAAGTCTCAGGATACAAAATCAACATGCAAAAATCACAAGCATTCCTATACACCATTAGCAGAAAAACTGAGAGCCAAATCATGAGTGAACTCCCATTCACAATTGCTACAAAGAGAATAAAATGCCTACAAATCCAACTTACAAGGGATGTGAAGGACCTCTTCAAGGAGAACTACAAACCACTGCTCAAGGAAATAAAAGAGGACACAAACAAATGGAAGAATATTCCATGCTCATTAATAGGAAGAATAAGTATAGTGAAGTAATTTATAGAATCAATGCCATTCCCATCAAGCTACCAATGACTTTCAAAAACTACTTTAAAGATCATGTGGAACCAAAAAAGAGCCCGTATAGCCAAGACAATCCTAAGCAAAAGAACAAAGCTGGAGACATCACACTATACCAAACTATACTACAAGGCTACAGTAATCAAAAGAGCATGGTACTGGTACCAAAAGAGCATGGTACTGGTACCAAAACAGATATATAGACCAATGGAACAGAACAGAGACCTCAGAAATAACACAACACATCTACAACCATCTGATCTTTCACAAATCTGACAAAAACAAGAAATGGGGAAAGGATTCCCTATTTAATAAATGGTGCTGGGAAAACTGGCTAGCTGTATATAGAAAGCTGAAACTGGATCCCTTCCTTATACCTTATACAAAAATTAAGTCAAGATGGATTAAAGACTTAAAAGGTAGACCTAAAACCATAAAAACCCTAGAATAAAACCTAGTTAATACCATTCAGGACATACACATGGCAAGGACATCAAGGCTAAAACACCAAAAGCAATGGCAACAGAAGCCAAAATAAACAAATGGAATCTAATTAAACTAAAGATCTTCTGCATGGCAAAAGAAAGTACCATCAGAGGGAATAGGCAACCTACAGTATGGGAGAAAATTTTTGCAATCTACCCATCTGACAAAGGGCTAATATCCTGAATCTACAAAGAACTCAAACAGGTTTACAAGAAAAAAACAAACAACCACATCAAAAAGGGGGCAAAGGATATGAACAGACACTTCTCAAAAGAAGACATCTATACAGCCAAGAGACACATGAAAAAATGTTCATTATCACTGTCAACAGAGTAATGCAAATCAAAACCACAATGAGATACCATCTCACAGCAGTTAGAATAGCAGTCATTAAAAAGTCAGGAAACAACAGATGCTGGAGAGGATGTGGAGAAATAGAAATGCTTTTACACTGTTGGTTGGAATGTAAATTAGTTCAACCACTGTGGAAAACACTGTGGCAATTCCTCAAGGATCTAGAACTAGAACTACCATTTGACCAAGCAATCCCATTACTGGGTATATACCCAAAGGATTATAGATCATGCTACTATAAAGACACATGAGCATGTATGTTTATTGTGGCAGTATTCACAATAGCAAAGACTTGGAACCAACCCAAATGTCCCTCAATGATAGACTGGATTAAGAAAATGTGGCACATATATCCCATGGAATACTATGCAGCCATAAAAAAGGATGAGTTCATGTCCTTTCCTGGGACATGGATGAAGCTGGAAACCATCATTCTCAGCACATTATCACAAGGACAGAAAACCAAACACTGCATGTTCTAACTCATAGGTGGGAACTGAACAATGAGATCACTTGGACACAGGGTGGGGAACATCACACACTGGGGCCTGTCAGGGGATCGGGGGAGTTAAGGGAGGGATAGCATTAGATTAAATATCTAATGTAAATGATGAGTTGGTGGGTGCAGCAAACCAACATAGCACATGTATACCTATGTATCAAACCTGCACATTATGCACATGTACCCTAAAACTTAAAGTATAATTAGAAAAAAAAAAAGAAGTTTGAACTGAAGATACTGAATTGTAACAAACCTGCAGACACACCTTCAAACTGGGAGTCATATGATAAGAATTTTAAGCTAAAAAAATATCATTCAGAATACAGAAAATTGGCAGATTTTGCTTTTGTATAAAAACAAAGAATAATTAAGGAATAAAAATGCTATAAACTTTATCCATAAATTAATCATAGGAGCAGGAATTATTTCCAAAATCTTATAATAACAATAAAAAACCTATTCCTACAGTAGAAATAGGTTGATTTTGTAATTTTTTTATTTTTAAATTTTGTGAATACATAGTAGGTATTTATTTTTGGGGGTACGTGGGAAGTTTTGATGCAAGCATGCAAGGCATGATAATCACATCATGGAAAATGATATATCTAGCCTCTCAAGGATTTATTTTTTGTGATATAAATAATTTGATCTTACTCATTTACTTATTTTCCAATGCACAATTAAATTGTTATTGACTACAGTTACTTTGTCGTGTTGTCACCTACTAGACCTTATTCATTAATTCTAACTATCTTTTGTACCAGTGAACCATCACCACTTCCCCTTCATTCCCCTTCCCAGCCTGTGATAAACACACTTCTACTCTCTATCACTATGAGTTCAATTGTTTTGATTTTTAAATTCCACAAATAAGTGAGACTATGTGATGTTAGTCTTTGTGTGCCTGGCTTCATTCACTTTACATAACGACTCCCAGTTCTATCAATGTTGTTGCCAATGACAAAATCTTATTCTTTTTTATGGCTGAATAGTACTCCATGGTGTATACGTAACACATAAAGAACACATTTAATGGTATGGTTTGGCCATATCCTCATTCAAATCTCATCTTGAATTCCCATATGTTGTGGGAGGGACCCAGTCATAGGCAATTGAATCAGGGAGGCAGGTCTTTCCTGTGCTGTTCTCGTGATAGTGAATAAGTCTCAGGAGATCTGATGGTTTTATCAAAGACAGTTTCCCTGCACAAGCTCTTTTCTCTTGTCTGCCACTATGTGACACATGCCTTTCACCTTGTGAGATTCCCCAGCCACATGGAAGTGTGAGTCCATTAAACCTCTTTCTTTTGTAAATTGCTCAGTCTTGGGTATGTCTTTATCAGCAGTGTGAAATGGACTAATACATTTAAGATTGACGGACAGATAGGTTGCATCCAAAACTTGGCTATCATGAACAGAGCTGCAATAAATATTGAACTGCAGTATTTGATTTCCTTTCTTCTGGATGTAAACCTAGCAGTAGGATTGCTGGATTACATGGTAGTTTTATTTTAGTATTTGAGGAACCTCCACACTGTTCTCCACAGAGATTGTACTAAGTAACCTATCAACAGCAAACAAGGGTATCCTTTTCTTCACATCCTCACCAGCTTTTGCTATTGTCTGTCTTTTGGGTATAAGTCATTTTAATTTGGGTGAGATGATATCTCATTGAAATTTTAATTTGCATTTATCTGATGATAAATGATGTTGGGCACCTTTTCATTTGTCTGTTTGCCATGTATGTGTTTTCCTTTGAGAAATGTCTGTTCAAATCTTTTGTTCATTTTTAATTTGAATTATTCGATTTTTTCCTATAAAGTTGTTTGAGCGCCTTTATATTCTGGTTATTAACCTCTTGTCAGATATGTAGTTTGCAAATAATTTCTCCCATTCTTTAGGTTGTCTCTTCACTTATTTGATTGTTTTCTTTCCTGTGCAGAGGCTTTTTAACAACTTGATGTATCCCATTTATCCATTTTTGTTCATGTTTTCTTGGATTGTCTTGACACTTGTAGATGTTTGTCTGTGTCTAGTCATTTTGTAATCTCTGCAGGCAGGTTTGTTTGGACCTGCCCTTCTTGGGAAGGCTTTTCAGATATTCAGAAGAACTTGGGTATTGTCATCTAAGCTGTAACTGTTTTACAAGGGAACCCAAGCCCAATAACAATGCAGTTGCTGTGGATTAATAGATGTGCTCCCTTGATGGCCTTGGACAAGATCAGGAAGATTTTTTTGGATTACCAGGCAGTGACTTTTGTTCTCTTTCCTTAACTTATCCCAAACAAATGGAGTCTCTCTATTCTGAGCCACCTGGAACTGGGTTAAAGTGACACAAGCACTCCCGTGGCCACAGTCCCTAGGGACTGCCAGAAACAGTTTTTTTTTTTTAAAGATTTTTATTAGCACATATTTTCTTATGTATCCTTTTTCTTGCTGACTTCAAAAATGTCTGCTTTTCATTGACTGATTATTCATGTCCTGAAAACTGACCACTTTCTAGAATGCTTTTCATGGATTTTGTAAATTAAAAAAAAAAAATCACACTAATCTTTTTTATTTGCAATTTGGACATTGTATGACAAATTTTTGACACATATAATTTATAAAATTTGCATTCCTCCTTACAGGCTGCTTCCTTCTTCTTTAACAGTGACCACTGTACAAATAGAATTACTCTCAAATTCATTATACCTCCTTACATGGAAAAAGCAGTGAGAATAATTTCTTTTAAAATAATTTTAAAGAGCAAAATAATAATAATAGCAATAACATTATTATTCATGCCAATGTGCCTTCAAAGGTGACAATCTGATTTAAACAGTTTGCTTTGTAAAAATGTAAACTCATAAACAACTAGGACAGGAACTGGGTTTTTGTAAGGAAAGAGAAGATCCTATAATCTTACCATAGCGTGTACATAAATTTTACACACAATAAATACTTCATATACCCATGAACAAATTAAATAATTCACTAATATAAAATTAATGTTAATACTACACTGTAGTCTTTACAAGTGGTGTGTTTGGTATGTACTGACCATTATTTAGCAACCAATATTTTTCAACATTTGAAATTTGATTAGTTATGAAGTCCTTTCTTGGTGTTCATAGGGACTGACTGGTTGTAAGCCCTCCCCTGGATACCAAAAATCTCAAATACTCAAGTCCCTGAAATAAAATTTGCATACAACTGAGGCACATACTCCCACATACTTTAAATCATCTCTAAATTATCTGAAATACCTAACATAATGTAAATGCTATGTAAATAGTTCTTATACGGTATTATTTAGGGAATAACAAGAAAAAAGTCTGTACCTGCTCAGTATAGACACAACCTTTCAGTTTTTTTCTGAATATTTTATTCCACAGTTTGTTTAATCCATGGTTGTGCAAAGAGCAGATACAAAGTGCTGACTGCATATACTTTTAATTGTGTTCCTACCAAATTTTTCAACTAGTCGTAAAATTTATTAGTCAATTATGTAGTATTTTATAATTCAAGCATCCTTTAGTAATCTCTTCGTGATTCTATTTATTCAGTTTGTGAACATGTCTGCATTTTAAAAATATATACTGCAAGCAAAATTATTTGCCTTTTCATTAAAAGCACTAGGACAGAAAAAATTGTTCTCTGTGTGTTATATTTTCACCTGCATGATTTACCAGTAATAAATATTCAAAATTCTCTATCTATATATTCCCTCAAATATTATTTTGGTTCAACTTAATATCTAATTATAAAATTTGTCATTTTAAATTAATATTTATTAAACATTTTAATGTACATTTAAAAAGTCAATTATTGAGGGTTTCTCAATTAGAACTTTTTCTGAAAACGACAGCTCTGTTAGTATGAATCCCTTGATACGAAAAACGAACATGCCAGACATCTTACATACTTTACAATCAATAAAGTCTGTATTTCGGATGTCAGGTCAGCAACTTTCTGCACAATATCTGCTTTGACATCTGGAACAGGCTGCTAAGGCTCTGTACAGTGCAGTTATGCAGTTATAACTTCTCTTGGGTTCTAAATAATTTTCCTAATTTATATTGTAGTATCCTGTGTAGTTGTTCTAGTGCCAACTGAAACAAAGTTGAGCTTCAGATTTTATAATTGTTCTTTTAACTTTCCTAACACTTTTTCTATTAATGTATATTTTTACAATATTTTCTTAGAATGTTCTCTTTAGTTTGGACTCGTATTTGTAGTTAGCTTTCAAGTGAGCATTGTGCTTTAGGTAACTGTAAACAAGTAAAGCAAAATACAAAGACAAAAAAGAAAATGTCAGATAGTAGACAATTGACTAACCATTGCATTCTGTAAATATATGCCAGTCTGCAAAATATTTTGAGAACTTGAAATGCAAATAACACATGAAAAGAATTTATTTGACTTTTTTTTCTTTACTGCAGTAATAGTTACATGCTTGTCACATGTACTGCATTTATTTCCTTCTGTCTGTCTTCCTGCCACCCTGAAGCTGAGTTTTGTAAATAAGAATCTACCTGGCATATGTGGGGATATCTCTTTTTATGGTAGTTAAAAATGTAGGATTCAATCTCTACAACCTCTCTTAATTCATATAGTTGGTACCACATTCAGGGATGCATATAACCATTGGAGGCTAGAGTGTATGAATTACTGTCCCAGGAAAAGCCAAATGTTATTAATTATTTCAAATGAACTAAGAGACAGATGGAGCCATTAAAACTTCAAGAAGTGGCCAAATATTATTAATTCATATGGTATTCATTATATCACTACTAATCATACCAGATTCTTTTGGTATCATTAAATGTGATACGCAAGACTGTTTAAAGTTTTCAATAAATTGCCTTATGAGGTGATCTGTCACTGCTGTAATGAAGTAACTTAAGCAGCAAAGATACCTATAACTGAGTTCAGAATGTATGTCACTGTATTTTAAGAAATGATATTTAATATCTTCAATGTATCAAATTCTACAGCTATCTGAACAGGGACAATAGAAATATAAATCCAGATAATGCACCCCAACATTTTTCTTTCTATCTCACCCTGTAGTTTTATACTGCCAAAGCTGTTGTTTGGTTTCAAAAAATTAGTTGTTGGCATACCATGTTATGCCATATTGGTTTGCTGATGTTGTAAGATAATGCAAATTAGAATGGTTAGAAGTCATTACTTCTGATTTTGGTGTAGGTTGCTAGAAAATGAATGATAGTGCTAGATGTGCTATAAAATTAATAATAATGAGGATAGTATTATTAATGCTCCTGATATAATTTATTAAGTGCCTACTATGCACAAGGCATTGTTTAGATGTTTCACATATATTTTACTTTATCCTTCTCCCAAAATCTAACGGCAGATATTACTATTTTTCTTTAATGCTAAATATTCATAATCAGATAACAAAAGTTTTCAGGGACTAAACTGCATGAAATATAAAAATTAATGAATCATTGAGGCCAGGCCTGGTGGCTCACGATACTTTGGGAGGCCAAGGCAGGTGGAAAACTTGAGGTCAGGAGTTAGAGGCCAGTCTGGCCAACGTGGTGAAACTCCGTCTCTACTATAAATACAAAAATCAGCCAGGTATGGTGGCTGAGGCAGGAGAATCCCTTGAACTGGGGAGGCGGAGGTTGCAATGAGCTGAGAGGTCCAGCCACTGCACTCCTGCCTGGGTGACAGAGCCAGACTCCATTTCAAAAACAAACAAACAAACAAACAGAATTATTTAATTTTGAAATAACAGAAAAATTCCTTATAACTTGATTCTTCATCCAAATATTGTCATTTTTCTGCACCAATGAAGAGTGAACACATATTAACAGTGGTTTCTCCTTAGTCATTTTCTGAGAGACTGTCCCCTTAAATTATATTTATTTTCAACCATTTGGAAAATATGCAGCATTAGGAAAAAAAAATTAAATGCCAGTATGTACGAGTTTTCCACTGGTATAAAGCCAACCAGTATGACTCACATTGGAATTGATGTCAATTTATTTTGCCTGTTAACCAACTGTCTTTTTTCTAAGTGTTGGTATTTGAGAATAGTGAGAATGGTTTTTACTATGAATATCTTAAGTCAAATGTCTGTAGGTAAAGTGAAGGAGTATGAACTAGAACAATCTTTTACAATCTGCTTTGATTTGCCTTCGGTAATGCTTATGCTAACGATCTATCTAATTCATGAAGTAACAGATGTCCTGAGCAAGTAGGTGAGCTGTGTGGGGATTTTCCATGTGATACAGTTATGGTTGTTTCCATTATGGAATGAAGATCCTACTTGTAATCTTTCAAAATGTAGGTACAAAATGTCAAAACCTTTGAAAAGTGAAACACTGCCAAACACATACGCACATATGTATACACACATATAATGAAAGATCCAAATGTTTTGGCTGGTATTTGGCAGCAGTCTTTCATATAATATTTCTATGTTTCCAAATATTTGAGTAAATAAAAATGTCTTGATATGTGGCATTAGAAAAATTGCCTTTTAAATTTTATATCCTGATGCTTTTCATGCTAAATAATTACTGCTTGTTTACATCCTGCAAAGTTTCACACTGTAATTAGAAGTGAACTGAACTTGCTTCCTTCCTTTCTTCCCTTTTCTCCTCTTTTATTTTTATTTTTTAATTTTTTTTTTTTTTTTTTTTTTGAGACAGAGTCTCCCTCTGTCGCCCAGGCTGGAGTGCAGTGGTGCAATCTCGGCTCACTGCAAGCTCCGCCTCCCGGGTTCACACCATCTCCTGCCTCAGCCTCTCGAGTAGCTGGGACTACAGGCACCTGCCACCGCGCCCGGCTAATTTTTTGTGTTTTTAGCAGAGACGGGGTTTCACTGTGTTAGACAGGATGGTCTCTGTCTCCTGACCTTGTGATCTGCCCACCTCGGCCTCCCAAAGTGCTGGGGTTACAGGCGTGAGCCACCGTGCCTGGCCTCCTAGTCTATTTCTTTTTTCTTCTCTTGTTTTTCCTTTCACTCTTTAAGCATTTTTCACCATATAAAATTAGTAACACAGGGTCATTATAGAAAATGTAAAGAATGGCAAATGAGATACAGATTTAAAATTGTCATGCCTCTAATATAAGAATAGCCTTTTTTAAGAATGAAGACACGAACCACAGAAAAGGCAGGAAAGCAGCCAGACCCCGGGAGTGATTAGAAATAAGATAGCTAATACCTTTTGGGAACTTCCAAGTTTTTCCTCAGTCTCTTGTTCCACTTCTTACTTCTCACCTCCTGCACCACAGGTAGTCACAATCACATGGTAATAAGATGTCTGTTATCATAACTAACATGCAATGAGTGCTGAGAGTGAGCCAAACTCTGTTCTAAATGCTTCACGTGTCATTGGATCCTCACAATACACCTATGAGATAAATATTTGTATGATCTGAATTTTGAGAGGCAGCTTTGAGAAACCACATTGATTTGACTCAAATTCCATGCCTGATGCTTGCTAGCTGAGTGACCCTGTGCAATTATGTAGCATCTTGGGGCCTGTGTTTCCTCTTCTGTGAAAGGAGGTAGTACTTTTTACAAATTTAATGAGTATGTTAGGTTTTACCAAATAAAAACATTTTAAATTGAGGAAATAAAGGCACAGTCAATACTTGTTGAGCCAGGATTAGAGTCCAAGCATTTGTATGTGGAGACTGGAACCTCTACTTTATACTGCTGTCCTGAATTGGACTATACCTGCAGCAGCCCTCACCCTCATGGACTTCTGTGTATGCATGAAATAGTTCTTTGTTTTCTGGGAAATATTATTAGAACTTCTGCTTATGTAGAAAATTAACCGAAAATTGAGTTGTACTAATATTTTACATATGACCTGCCACCAGTGCCCTCATTTGCTTTAGATGATCAGTCATCACATATCACAATTCGCAGGGGTCCCTGCATGCATGTTGCACAATGTGAGGCATCCTCACTTTTCCATTGCCTCTGGAGCATTGTAATATCCCATATATCTGTGACTAGGGAAATACATTTAAGGATTATTTTTACTAATTGTAATCCAACTAACTCTCACAAAATGGTCAAATGGCTTTAAAAATTCTTTTTTTAAAAAATGATTATAGAAAACAAAAATGAATCAGCTAATCTACTATCTATCCTTACCCTAGTGCATGCTTTCCAACAGCTACATTACAGTAGCAAAGTACACTAGTGATCTAAACTGCTACACCTATAATTTTTATACCATTCTGAAATGTTAAAGATCATTTCAATTATGAATTATCTTCTAGTCTAAATGAAAGCACAGCATTCTTCACAGAGACTATTCTAATAAGGAGCTGAAGACAACTTCAGAATGTCCTCAGTGTGGTTGACGTGATAAAATCAAGATATTCAAACATCGTAAAATATTTACAGAAATGTAACAATGAAAAAGGACTACCAATGACACTTGTATCATGTAAAGATATACTGAATATTTCAAGGCAAAATACTTAAAAGGGTGGTTAAACTTAAGGATACTCCTCATTTTCATTTTGTATAAAGAAAAGTTTTTCAAATTTTCTGAATTTTTTGATTTACTAATATTTAGTGGTTGTCAGTAGACTACTATCTAGAAAATATAAAAGCAAAAATATAAGCCTAAACTGTCCCTTCAACACAAAAAGTTCTGACAATGACTGAGAAAAAAAAAAAAACAGCTTTTAAAAATAACCACATATAATAGAAAGTGCAAAGGAACTTAAACAAATTTACAAGAAAAAAAAAACCCATCAAAAAGTGGGCAAAGGATGTGAACAGACCCTTCTGAAAAGAAGACATTTATGCAGCCAAAAAACATATGAAAAAAAGCTCAACAGCCCAACAGACACATGAAAAAATGCTCATCATCACTCGCGGTCAGAGAAATGCAAATCAAAACCACAATGAGATACCATCTCACAGCAGTTAGAATGGTGATCTTTAAAAAGCTGGGAAACAACAGGTGCTGGAGAGGATGTGGAGAAATAGGAACACTTTTACACTGTTGGTGGGACTGTAAACTAGTTTAAGCATTGTGGAAGGCAGTGTGGTGATTCCTCAAGGATCTAGAACATTTGACTCAGCCATCCCATTACTGGGTATATACCGAAAGGATTATAAATCATGCTACTATAAAGACACATGCACATGTATGTTTATTGAGGCACTATTCACAATAGCAAAGACTTGGAACCAACCCAAATGTCCCTCAATAATAGACTGGATTAAGAAAATGTGGCACATATACACCATGGAACACTATGCAACCATAAAAAAGGATGAGTTCACGTCCTTTATAGGGACATGGATGAAGCTGGAAACCATCATTCTCAGCAAACTATAGCAAGGACAAAAAACCAAACACCGCATGTTCTCACTCATAGGTGGGAATTGAACAGTAAGAACACTTGGACACAGGGTGGGGAACATCACACACCAGGGCCTGTTGTGGGGTGGGGGATGAGGGGACGGATAACATTAGGAGATATACCTAATGTAAATGGTGAGTTAATGGGTGCAGCACACCAACATGGCACATGTATACATATGCAACAAACCTGCACGTTGTGCACATGTACTCTAGAACTTAAAGTATAATAATAAATAAATAAATAAATAAAAATACAAACAAGATCACTTGGAATTCTTAATTAAAACATCACAATGGCTTTCATTGTTCCTTGGAAAAACGTCCAAACCTTTAACTTTTAGCATGGCTTACAAAGTACCGCTTGGTTGATCTTTCCTGCCTCTCTACCTGCCATGACACTGCCACAAGGCCTTACAGAGTCTCGAGCACACAGAGGCATTAAATGAATATTGATTGACTAGGTTAACAAACATTGTAACATTTTTCTCAGACAAGAAGCATCCAGAGAAAAGTAACAGATGGGGTGTGGACATTTCCCTGACTGCTAGTTATAAAATAACACCTTCCTCCCCACATTCTCCATTTTCTAATAGTGTTTTATTTTTCTTAGCACACAAATACTTGGCGTATATTTGTTTATATAAATTAACTCTATGATGGCAAAAAAAAAAAAATCAGGAAACAACAGATGCTGGCAAGGCTGTGGAGAAGTAGGAACACTTTAGTTGGTGGGAGTGTAAATTAGTTCAACCATTGTGGAAGACAATGTGACAATTCCTCAAGGATCTAGAACCAGAAATACTATTTGACCCAGCAATCCCATTACTGGATATATACCTGAAGGATTATATTCTACTATAAAGACACATGCTGCACTACTTACAATAGCAAAGACTTGGAATCAGCCTAAATGCCCATCAGTGACAGACTGGATAAAGAAAATGTGGCACACATACACCACAAAAATTGACATTTTATTAAAAATTATTTTATCTCTAATATCTATATGTTCAGAATTGTCTTCATTACTCCTAATAACATTTTCTTCCACCCTTACTAGTTATTGCCTTCTTTCATCTCACTCTGAATGTGACCTGGGAACCCAGATAATGTTGCATAAAATCTCTTCACCTTTCATTATTTTGTCATTGTTCATTTAGAAAGAGGTTGGGAAAATAGTCGTTTATATCACTGGTAAATTTTTCTCCAGTGTCGGTGTTCTTATAGGCATAGATATCAGTCATGCATTTTAGTTGTCCTACGACTTTTCCTTTAAATTTTCTGTGCTTTTCAATTCACTTCTTTGGTTTTTGTTTTGTTTTGTTTGTTTGTTTGCTTGTTTTGCTTTTGCCTCTCATTTTTAATATTTGCTTTAGGTTATCAGTCTTTTTCTGAAATTTTATAAATCACACACAGTACACTTTTATCTAAATTACCTGTCTCGTATAGAAAAACTCTCAAAATTAGGACTAATTTCTTTAATTTCATTTACTTGTGTTTACTATATATTTTTTTCAAATTTCAGCTTTTATTTTAGATGCAGGGGGTATATGTATAGATTTCTCACATGGTTATATGGGACCCAGGTAGTAAGCATAGTACCCAGTAGGAAGTTTTTCAACTCACATTTTCCTCCTTCCCCTACTAGTAGTGCACAGTGTCTATTGTTCCCAAGTTTATGTCCATGTGTGCTCAATGTTTAGTTCCCACTTTTAAATAAAAACACAGTATCTGATTTTTTTTGTTCCTGCAACAATTTGCTTAGGATTAAGGCCTCCAGCTCCATCCATTTGACGGCAGAGGACATAATTTTATGCTTTTCTATGGCTATGTAGTATTCCTTGACATACATTTACCACATTTTAAACAATCTAATTCATAACTATTGACTGGCATCTAGGTGGATTCCATGTTTTTGCTATTGTGAATAGTGTTGTGATGAACATATGAGTGTAGGTGTCATTTTGGTATAACAATCTATATTTCTTTGGGTATAAACCCAGTAATGTGACTGTTGGGTCAAATGGTAGCTCTTTGTTAAGTTCTTTTAGAAATCTCCAAATTGTTTCTGCAGTGGCTGAACTAATAGACATTCCCACCACTAGTGTATAAACATTCCTATTTCTCTGCAGCCTCACTAGCATCTGTTATGTTTTTGCTTTTTAATTATTGCCACTCTGACTGGTGTGAGAAAACTTATTGTAGTTTTGATTTGCATTTATCTGATGATTAATGATGATGAGCATTTTTTTTCATATCTTTGTTGGCTGCTTGTATGTCTTCTTTTCAAAAGTGTCTGTTCACGTCTTTTGCCCACTTATTAATGGGTTTTGATTTTGTTTTTCTTTTTTGCCTGTTGTTCAAGTTCCTTGTAGATTCTGGGTATTAGACCTCTGTCAGATGCATAGTTTGTAAATATTTTTTCCCATTTTATAGGTTGTCTGTTTACTCTGTTGGTGGTTTCTATTGCTGTGGAGAAGCTCTTTTGCTTAATTAGTACTCAATTTTTATTTTTGTTGCAATTGCTTTTGAGGACTTGGCCATAAATTCTTTTTTTTTTTTTTTTTTTTTTTTTTTTTTTTTTTTTTTTTTTGGGGGTTTCT